>NC_134354.1:104710709-105065376 GCF_048569485.1 Anomaloglossus baeobatrachus | reverse complement strand
AACTGCTGGGGGTGGGGGTGTGTGTGTGTTGTTACCTGTGGCCCCTGGCTTGTCCAGGGCGCCACACTACAATGGGTGCATTGTAGACTGTTGTAGACTGTTTTGGAATATGTATTCAATTATCTGAGTCTCAATGAGGGAGGAACCACCCAAATGTATAAGTAAGAGCAGTCCCTCCCAAACATATGTGACTGGGCCACCTAAGGGACCAGCTGAAAACACTCTCTGACATTACACTAGCAGCCAGGCAAGCAAGCACCTCCAAGACGTATAAGGAGAGGTGCGTTTAGTGTATCAGACAGCACAAAATGCTAGTAGTACTGCTTTGTATTTGACAAGCCCACTAGCAACATAGTAATGTGGCTGATGTGGACGGCACAAGCCAGACTGTGACCCCTTAAATATTGTGGAAACAGGACCGGTACATGTAGTGTATCAGGCAGCACAAAATGGTAGAGTCCTGCTTTGTATTTGCAAAGGCCGCTAGCAACGTATTAATGTGGCTTATGTAGACGGATGGCAAAATTCAGGCTGGAAACCTCTAAATATTGTGGAAATGGGAACGGTGCATTTAGTATCAGCACAAAATGGTAGAGTCCTGCATTTTGTAACTATTTGCAAATACCACTAGCAACATAATAATGTAGCTGATGTGGACGGACGGCATAAGTCAGGCTGTGAATCCCTAAATATTGTGTAAACAGGAATGGTGCATTTAGAATCAGGCAGCACTAAATGCTAGTCTACTGCTTTGCAACTATTTGCAAATGCCACTAGCAATGTATTAATGTGGCTGATGTGGACGGACGACACAAGCCAGGCTGTGAACCCCTAAATATTGTGCAAACAGGAATAGTGCGTTTAATGTCAAGCAGCAGTAAATGCTAGCGTACTGCTTGGTAACTATTTGCAAAGGCCACTAGCAACGTATTAATGTGGCTAAAGTGGACGGACGGCACAAGCCAGACTGTGAACCCCTAAATATTGTGGAAACAGGTCCTGATTCCCTACCTAATCCACAATCTCTCCCTCCCTGCTGTGACTTTCAGTGGTTTCAGCTCTTAAAAGAGCTATTGTATTCCGGATGGTACTATGGAGGTAGTGATACGCTTTTTGAAACGCTGTCCATGCTCCAAAATCTGTCCCTCTGTACACTACACTGATCCACTATACACTGCACACAGTCCTGAAAAGGGCTTTTGTGTTATTAATAGGTCTATACTCTCCCTAGCAGCTGCTCGCTCTATCCCTATACTCATACAACGCTGGATCCAGAGGAAATGTGCACAAAATGGCGGCGGATAGGCTTTTATACGCCCTATGATGCTGCGCGGCCAACCAGTCACAGTAATCAAGATGGCTACGGCATTACTGTGATTGGTTAAGAAGCCAAGCATGTATAGTGGCTGCAAATCAGGTGCCAAAACGGCTGGGCGAGACATTCAAATATAGCGAGGCAAATACACAAAAACTCGCAATATATTGAATACCCCTCTATTTGTGCGAGTAGTGAATAGTAATGATTACACTCGCTCATCAATAGCTGTAAGCCATAGTCAACAAAAGAAATAAACACTTGAAATAGATCACTCTGTGTATAATGATTCTATATAATACAGTCATATGAAAAAGTTTGGGCACCCCTATCAATGTTAACCTTTTTTCTTTATAACAATTTGGGTTTTTGCAACAGCTATTTCAGTTTCATATATCTAATAACTGATGGACTGAGTAATATTTCTGGATTGAAATGAGGTTTATTGTACTAACAGAAAATGTGCAATCCACATTTAAACAAAATTTGACAGGTGCAAAAGTATGGGCACATCAACATAAAAGTGACATTAATATTTTGTAGATCCTGCTTTTGCAAAAATAACAGCCTCTAGCCGCTTCCTGTAGCTTTTAATGAGTTCCTGGATCCTGGATGAAGGTATATTTAACCATTCCTGTTTACAAAACAATTCCAGTTCAGTTAAGTTTGATGGTCGCCGAGCATGGACAGCATGCTTCAAATCATCCCACAGATTTTCAATGATATTCAGGTCTGGGGACTGGGATGGCTATTCCAGAACATTGTAATTGTTCCTCTGCATGAATGCCTGAGTACATTTGGAGCGTTATTATGGATCATTGTCTTGCTGAAATATCCATCCCCTGCGTTACTTCAACTTCATCACTTGATTATTGTCAAGAATCTGCTGATACTGAGTTGAATCCATGCGACCCTCAACTTTAAACAAGATTCCCAGTGCCGGCATTGGCCACACAGCCCCAAAGCATGATGGAACCTCCACCAAATTTTACTGTGGGTAGCAAGTGCTTTTCTTGGAATGCCGTGTTTTTTTGCCTCCATACATAACGCCTTTTTGTATGACCAAACAACTCAATCTTTGTTTCATCAGTCCACAGGACCTTCTTCCAAAATGTAACTGGCTTGTCCAAATGTGGTTTTGCATACCTCAGGCGACTCTGTTTGTGGCGTGCTTGCAGAAACGGCTTCTTTCGCATCACTCTCCCATACAGCTTCTCCTTGTGCAACGTGCGCTATATTGTTGACCGATGCACATTGACACCATCTGCAGCAAGATGAAGCTGCAGGTCTTTGGAGGTGAAAAAACAGAGAATTGTGGTTTAAGGGATAACAATAAATATTTTATTAACTGGCAAATACCATATTATAACACTCATAATTTGCATATGGAGAGCAGGGGTCAAAAAGGGTACCCAGGTATTCAGTATATAGTTAATTA
The DNA here is from genome assembly GCF_048569485.1 of Anomaloglossus baeobatrachus. NCBI lineage: Eukaryota > Metazoa > Chordata > Amphibia > Anura > Aromobatidae > Anomaloglossus > Anomaloglossus baeobatrachus. Next base: position 105,062,623 of record NC_134354.1, on the reverse strand, counting down.
AATCACATTATTGCTACAAGGAAGTACATGTCCACAGAGGATACAGGGAGTAAAGTGTCATGTGCAATACAATTACTATTACCACAGAAACAGGGGGATTACATAAACATTGCACACAGTCCCATGTAAAGTGCTATGCATATCCTAGTGGGTCAGACAAGAGTTTTAGCAGCACATATATAACAAATCAAGTAACAGTCATGTGTATACCAGTACCCAGAGGTGGAGGGGATGCACACCAAGCCTAAGGAACGCACGTTTTCGCGGGTAGCTTTATCAACCAGGCAAGGTAAAAAAGGGCCATTTTTACCTTGCCTGGTTGATAAAGCTACCCGCGAAAACGTGCGTTCCTTAGGCTTGGTGTGCATCCCCTCCACCTCTGGGTACTGGTATACACATGACTGTTACTTGATTTGTTATATATGTGCTGCTAAAACTCTTGTCTGACCCACTAGGATATGCATAGCACTTTACATGGGACTGTGTGCAATGTTTATGTAATCCCCCTGTTTCTGTGGTAATAGTAATTGTATTGCACATGACACTTTACTCCCTGTATCCTCTGTGGACATGTACTTCCTTGTAGCAATAATGTGATTTAATTAACTATATACTGAATACCTGGGTACCCTTTTTGACCCCTGGTCTCCATATGCAAATTATGAGTGTTATAATATGGTATTTGCCAGTTAATAAAATATTTATTGTTATCCCTTAAACCACAATTCTCTGTTTTTTTTTGCTGAATTATGCCTGTGGTGGGTTATTTACCTATTTGGTTTACAATATGTTATGCCCTGCTATAGTACTTTGGATCGTTCTTGTGTTTATAGGTCTTTGGAGGTGGTCTGTGGATTGTCCTTGACTGTTCTCACCATTTTTCTTCTCTGCCTTTCTGATATTTTTCTTGGCCTGCCACTTCTGGGCTTAACAAGAACTGTACCTGTGTTCTTCCATTTCCTTACTATGTTCCTCACAGTGGAAACTGACAATTTAAATCTCTGAGACAACTTTTTGTATCCTTCCCCTGAACAACTATGTTGAATAATCTTTGCTTTTAGATCATTTGAGAGTTGTTTTGAGGAGCCCATGATGCCCCTCTTCAAAGGAGATTCAAATAGGAGAACAACAAGCAAGTGGCCACCTTAAATACCTTTTCTCATGATTGTATACACCTGGCTATGAAGTTCAATGAGGTTACAAAACCAATTTAGTGCTTCAGTAAGTCAGTGAAAAGTAGTTAGGAGTGTTCAAATCAAGAAATTGATAAGGGTGCCCATACTTTTGCACCAGTCAAATTTTGTTTAAATGCGGATTGTACATTTTCTGTTAGTACAATAAACCTCATTTCAATCCAGAAATATTACTCAGTCCATCAGTTATTAGATATATGAAACTGAAATAGCTGTTGCAAAAACCCAAATTGTTATAAAGAAAAAAGGTTAACATTAATAGGGGTGCCCAAACATTTTCATATGACTGTATATGTGTTTCCCTTTCAGTATTGAATTACTGAAATAAATTAACTTTTTGATGAAATTCTAATGTATTGAGATGCACTTGTATACAAATACTGGCTGATGTCTGGTTCATATAGTTTTACTTGAATCCCCCTATTTTTTATTGTAGAGATGACCAGGCTATACACTACAAGCACTTTCTACCTCCTGTGTCTCCCCTAATTCCTTCTAGATTATAAACTTGCTACTTTGTAATGTCTGATATTGTTTGTACATGTACCCTCTGAATATCTTGGTGATATTATTATTATTATTATTATTATTATTAAAATTTATTTTTGAAATATTCAACTACAATTATAATGAAAAAAAATGCTTTTGTTGGAGCATCAAGATCATCTTTGTAAACTATTTTTTTTTCTGCAGGTTTTAGCCTGGGGGATAATTATCCTTTAATTTTTTTTCCTTCTTCTTTTTCTTAACACATTTGGTTTTTTATGCACACATTTATCTAGTATTTTATTCACATCATTACCTCATTTTTTCCCATGAAATATCACACCTTTGTCCTATCGCACAAAGACTATACTTAACTACTTTGTAGTTCACAAGACCATCCAACACATTACAACCTTATTATTTATTAATTATCACATCACCACATTATTTATAGTATTTTTTATTGCCTGCTTGCATTGTCACAATAAGTATTCTGTGTTTGGTGTTTTTATTTCTTTACTTATTTTGTATGTGATCTAATAAATTTAAATTCTTTAACCCTTTCACAACATGCAGCATACATGTACGGTGTATTTGGAAGTAGGTGTATTTAGCGGGCTCATGGGGTGGATCTCCCACTAACATTCGCAGGTGGAACAGAGTTCCGCCCATAATTGTTATCCTCATAAATCCCGCTGTGAAACTCCGACAGTGAGATTTATCGGTCACTGGCATGGGGTTGCATCATTTTAAAGACATTAGGGGGTCTGCTGAAGACTTTCAGGTTTGTTATAGCATCACTCCTTTCATACCCTGCCTGTGGCTGGGCTTCAAAGGAGACTGTGATTTTTACTTAATGCAGCTATGCTATGATATTGAAGTATATTGCACAAACAGAGGCATAGCTAACGGTTCAGCTCGGGAAGGGAGGAAATATCTGAGTGGATCCCTAAGAGAGTAAGCATGGTAAGAACTACAGTGGCGCATCCTAATCGTGGCTACAGGGGAACCTCAGCAGATGACTGCACTACTATTAAAAATTAATCTCTATACAAAAGCCAACACAGATATCACTGCTATATGGTGACAATACAGTGGTAGATAACCTTCCTGCAGAATATGTAAGAGATTACAGAACAGTTATAGATAGTGATTTAAAGCTGAAGTTCTTTCTTATGCAGTTGCTAGATTTTCCCATCTTTTCCATTAGGTCGGTGTCACACTTGCGAGTGCCTTGCGTGTATCTCGCGTGAGTCTCGCATTGCATCACCCGGCATGGACTCACACTCTCCTCACAGGAGCGGGTTAGTTGCATATATCTCTATGTAGCTGAGATGCTCCTGTGAGGAGCACATGAGTCCGTGACGGGTGATGTACTGCGAGACTCACGCGAGATACACGCGAGGCAATCGCAAGTGTGAAACCGACCTTAGGCCCAGATCGACATGACATTTCTTCCAGTCATGACTTGTCTGCAGAGATTACAAAAAACACATCTGACTTCTCTCATTTCCAGCACCATCCGAATCTATCCGCAACCTGCACAAACTAGAGTGGGCGAACACTCAGAAAGGGAAGGAAGAGAAAAGAGAGCAGTCAGAGCTAAATATTTTTTATTTATGTTGCTGATGTAATATCTGATTTTGTACAACATCTAGGTAGAGGAAAGACTAAAGGCAGCTTTACACGCTGCGATATCGTGACCGATATCTCTAGCATGCGCACCCGCCCCCATCGTTTGTGTGACATGGGCAAATCGCTGCCGTGGCGCACAAAATCGCGCGGACCCGTCACACTACTTACCAATACCTTCCCTGCGACGTCGCTGTGACCGGCGAACCACCTCCTTTCTAAGGGGGCGGTTCGTTGGGCATCACCGCGACGTCACTGCGACGTCACTAAGCGGCCGGCCAATAGAAGCGGAGGGGCGGAGATGAGCAGGATGTAACATCCCGCCCACCTCCTTCCTTCCTCATTGTGGGCGGCCGCAGGTAAGGAGATGTACCTCGTTCCTGCGGCGTCACACATAGCGATGTCTGCTGCCGCAGGAACGACGAACAACATCGTACCTGCAGCTGCAACGATAATTGGGAATGGACCCCCATGTCACCGATGAGCGATTTTGAACATTTTTGCAACGATTCAAAATTGCTCATAGGTGTCACACTCAACGACATCGCTAAAGCGGCCGGATGTGCGTCACAAATTCCGTGAGCCCAACGAGATCGCTGGAGCGATGTCGTAGCGTCTAAAGCGGCCTTTAGGCTTTGTTAACACAGGGCATCTTTTGCTACGATTTTGGTGCATTTTTGAGGTCACAAAGATGTACCTAAATGCATGCAATTCCTTCTCCCAGTAAAGTCTATGAGATTTCTATTTTGCTCTCCACACTGGGCATCTTTTGTTGACTGCATCTTGACTGCGTTTTTGAAGATGCAGCATGTCAATTTTTTTTGCTTTTTTCCAGCGTTTTTGAGCCCTTCCAGTCAATAGATTTGACTTCAAAAATGTATTGGGTGAAACATGGTAAAAATGCAATAAAAACGCATCAAAAATGCGTCAAAAAATGTTTTTGCCGCGGTGTATTTTTAATGCGTTTTTTGGGACTAAAACGCTGCATCTTTGGGGAAAAAAAAAAAAAGATGCTGCGTGTGAACATAATCTTAAAGTTTTTAACAGATTTCCCAAGATAAACTGCATACATTATAGTATAGATCTGTTCGAACTGATGAGGCTGGGATACTTGCTTTGAAACTCCATATTGGTATGACTATATGATCCTTTTTTTTCTAATGTTTTCACCCTTTGCTAATAAAATTAGTATTTTATTAGTTTATGGCAAATAACACTATATCACACTTTAGTCAAGCGGTAATGGAGAAAGCTCAACTCCAACTCCCTCTCGTGGACGTGTCACAGGGCACGCTCCCAACACTTTCACATCAAAGCCAGCAAGTCATTTTCTGATATGTTTCTGCAGTAGAACAACTCTCTTGAACAGCAGCCTTTATCTCAGACCCTTAATTTTAGGTCTGACAATCAGGATAGATTTGACACTACAGTAAGAAATAATAATAAAATACATTCTTGGCACAGTTAAACATGGGAGAAATCATCTTCAGATAAAAGGCGGCTGGATATTGCAGGAAAGGTATTTTGTTTATCATCAAAACAAAAGATGGAATGTAGCACGTTTTTAAATCCCAATCAGAATGATCTATTTTTACATAATTGGTGATCGCTAGAGATGAGCGAACCGGTCCCGGTTCGGCTCGAGGTCGGTTCGCCGAACGGAGGTCCCGTTCGAGTTCGGTTCGTCGAACGTTCGACGAACCGAACTCGAACCGCATAGGAAACAATGGGAGGCAATCACAAACACATAAAAACACCTAGAAAACACCCTCAAAGGTGTCCAAAAGGTGACAAACAACTCACAACACAACACAAACACATGGGAAAGTGACAAGAACAAATTCTCATGCGAAAACAAAACAGCGTTACAAGGAAAAGAGGATGAGACACAGATATAGGCATGGCACGCCCTTCTAAAATCATGTAAAACACCGCAAGGTTACTCCAAGCGGAGTCTCCCTTTTTTCCAAAAATTGGGCCCCACACACACCCACCCCTTCAGTGGCAGCAGTTGTGCCCCAGTTGTACACTTCACAGCTAGATTTGCATCAAGCACATTCAAAAATACGCCATAATTAACCGTCCCCAGGATGACAACGGGGTAGGTTGCAAAGTCTTTCCTGATCCCAGCTCTGTTCATCTTGGCTCCTTTTAAAAAACACAGCAAGCAAGAGTTACTCCAAGCGGAGTCTCCCTTTTTTCCAAAAATTGGGCCCCACACACACCCACCCCTTCAGTGGCAGCAGTTGTGCCCCAGTTGTACACTTCACAGCTAGATTTGCATCAAGCACATTCAAAAATACGCCATAATTAACCGTCCCCAGGATGACAACGGGGTAGGTAGCAAAGTCTTTCCTGATCCCAGCTCTGTTCATCTTGGCTCCTTTTAAAAAACACAGCAAGCAAGGGTTACTCCAAGCGGAGTCTCCCTTTTTTCCAAAAATTGGGCCCCACACACACCCACCCCTTCAGTGGCAGCAGTCGTGCCCTAGTTGTACACTTCACAGCTAGATTTGCATCAAGCACATTCCAAATCCACAAGCATTTACTCTCCCCAGGATGACACAGGGGTAGTAAATTCCTTCTGGATCCATGACTTGTTCATTTTGATGAACGTCAGTCTGTCCACATTGTCACTGGACAGACGCGTGCGCTTATCTGTCAGCACACACCCAGCAGCACTGAAGACACGTTCAGAGACAACGCTGGCAGCTGGACACGACAAAATCTCCAAGGCGTAACTGGATAGCTCTGGCCATTTTTTTAGATTTGAAGCCCAAAATGAGCAAGGCTCCATTTGCAAAGTCATGGCATCGATGTTCATTTGGAGATACTCCTGTATCATCCTCTCCAGCCGTTGACTATGTGTCAGACTTGTTGTCTCTGGTGGCCTTGCAAAGGAGGGTCTAAAAAAATTATGAAAAGATTCCATAAAATTGCTGTTACCAGCACCAGATACGGTCCTACAGGTACGGGTAGACTGTTGAAGATGACGAGACCGTCCCATGTTTGTCAAGTTACAACTGGGAGAATCACTCCCCGCACCTGCACGGTTGTTTGGTGGAAAAGCCGAGCTAAGATCGAGTAACAGCTTCTGCTGATACTCCTGCATATGTGCGTCCCTTTCTATGGCTGGAATTATGTCACAAAATTTGGACTTGTACCGGGGATCTAATAGTGTGGCAATCCAGTAGTCATCATCACTTCTAATTTTGACAATACGAGGGTCATGTTGGAGGTAGTGCAACAAGAAGGCACTCATGTGTCTTGCGCAGCCATGCGGACCAAGTCCACGCTGTGTTTGTGGCATAGAGGTGCTAACCGTTCTTTCTTCCTCTGACATCTCCCCCCAACCTCTTTCAACAGAAATTTGACCAAAGTCTCCCTCATCCGCTGAGTCTTCCATGTCCATGGACAGTTCGTCCTCCATTTCTTCATGTTCTCCTGCACCTTCCTCAACATTTAGCCTGCTACCATGCGCCCTTGTTGATCCCTGTCCCCCATGGCCCCATGCCTGCCGCGTTGGTGATGATGAACGTCTGGACCTTGGTGATGTTGTTGTCCCTTGCGCATATGAATCCTCCTGTAGTTCCTCCCCTTCCTGTTGTCCCACCCCCTGACTCCGAATAGTGTTTAGCGTGTGCTCCAGCATGTAAATGACTGGAATTGTCATGCTGATAATGGCATTGTCAGCGCTAAACATATTCGTCGCCATGTCGAAACTGTGCAGAAGGGTGCATAGGTTCTTGATCTGAGACCACTCCATCAGGGTGATCTGCCCCACCTCTGCATCTCGTTGGCCCAGGCTATACGTCATGACGTATTGCACCAGGGCTCGGCGGTGCTGCCACAGTCGCTGTAACATGTGGAGAGTTGAATTCCAGCGTGTCGCCACATCGCATTTCAGGCGATAAACCGGCAGGCCGAAAGACTTTTGGAGCGATGCAAGTCGCTCAGCTGCGGCGCTTGAACGGCGGAAGTGAGCAGACAGTTTTCGTGCCCTGTTCAGAAGGCCATCTAGGCCGGGATAGTGTGTTAAGAATTGCTTGACAACAAGGTTCAACACGTGAGCCATACAAGGCACGTGTGTCACCTTGCCCAGGCGAAGGGCCGCACCCAGGTTTGCAGCATTGTCGCACACGGCCTTACCAGGCTGCAGGTTGAGCGGAGACAACCATTTATTAAACTCAGACCGCAGAGCTGACCACAACTACTCAGCTGTGTGACTCTTATTCCCAAGACATGTCAAGCTAAAGACCGCCTGATGCCGTTACGCTCTGCTGCCAGCATAGTAATGAGGCGTGCGTGATTCTTTCTGCGCAGTGAGAACGCTGGTGGCCTGACCAGGCAGGCTTGGGGCGGAGGTGGAGGACCCAGATGAGGTGGAGGAGGCAGAAGCAGTGGCGGAACTTGGACAGACAGAGGATTGACACACAAGTCGTGGGGACGGCAAGACTTGTACAGCAGACCCTTCAACATCTATCACCACAGTTACCCAGTGCCCAGTCAGCGACATGTAACGTCCCTGTCCATGCTTACTGGTCCAAGTATCGGTGGTGAAATGCACCCGTTCACACACAGAGTTTCTCAAGGAAGCGGTGATGTTGTGTGCGACATGCTGGTGTAGCACGGGCGCGCCTTTCTTAGAGAAGTAGTGGCGACTAGGCATCTGGTACTGGGGCACAGCGACAGACATAAGGTCTCTAAAATCCTGTGTGTCCACTAGGCGGAAAGGCAGCATTTCGGTAGCCAAGAGCTTACAGAGGGATAGAGTCAACCTCTTAGCTTTGTCATGGGTCGCAGGAAGTGGCCTTTTATTTGACCACATCTGAGGGACAGAGATCTGGCTGCTGTGTGTAGACGGTGTTGAGTAGGGTGTCCCTGGAAAAATGCAGGTTTGTGAGGAAAGTGTAGGCGGAGACCTGATGTTGCCTTCATCCAACGTTGGTGCTATCGATGTCTGAGAGAGCTGTACACACTCACTTGTTTCCCCTTCCAAACCAACTGACGACCTACCAAGCAAACTGCCTGTTGCGGTTACAGTGGTGGAAGTTGTACGTGGAAAAACAGGTGTGACAGCTGTCCCCACAGTCATAGAAGATGAAGAGCGCGCGGATGCACTGGAAGGGGCAGGCGGTGGATGGTTCGCTCCGCTAGGCCGCATTGCAGCAAGGTGAGCTTCCCACCGGGACATATGATATTTATTCATGTGACGATTCATGGAAGAAGTTGTCAAACTGCTGGGGTTTTGACCTCTACTAATAGAACCATGACAAATTTTACAGATCACATAATTTGGGCGATCTTTTGCTATGTCAAAAAAGGAACAGGCTAGGCAAGTCTTAGAGGGCATGCGACCTGTTGATCCACCCCGACTAGTGCTCAGAGGCAGAGTGGTGGCTGAGGATGCAGTTGTAGACGTGCTACCAGTACTACTCTGTCCAGGAAGGCGCAAGGTAACTTCGTCATCAGTTGCATCCTCCTCCACCACCTCTGTTGACCTCCTCGAGTGCATGACTGGGGGTTGACAGTAGGTGGGATCTAGAACTTCATCATAAATTGTTGTGTTTGCACTCCCCTCCCCCTCAGACCGAGCCTCTTCTTGCCCTGACCGAATATTTAAGTTGTCATCCCAATCGGGAATCTGCATCTCATCTTCATCAGTATGTTCCTCATTGTCTATAACCACAGGTGTTACAGTTTGTGACAAAGGGTCAACATTATGCTCAGAAACTTGGTCCTCACGGCCTGAATCAGAGTCACAAAGGTTCTGGGCATCACTGCAGACCATTTCATGTTCTGTACTCACTGTAGCTTGGGAGCAGACCTCTGATTCCCAGGCTATAGTGTGACTGAACAGCTCTGCAGACTCAGCCATCTCAGTGCCACCAATACTGTGCAGGGCTGATGGAGACTTCAGAGCTGGGAGAAAGCAAGTTTGATTGGGATGACAACTCAGAGGACTGGTGTTTTTTGGATGCGGTACTTGAAGTGGCTGAGAGGGCACTTGTTGGACCACTTGAGATCCATTGAAGCATTTTCCTTTTTTGGCCATCATCTACCTTTGTTCCTGTTGTTCGTGTCCGTAAAAAAGGGAGCACATCGGATTGTCCACGGTAAGTAGTGGACATCTTACTTTTGCTGGTAGATGGTCGATCTTCAGCAGATGATAATGGAGCTTTGCCACCTTCCCCACGGACAAAACCTTTTTTTCCTTTTCCACCATGCCTCTTCCCCTTTCCACCAGCATCTGTCATTTTGCCACTCATGTTGATTGCGACAAGATTGTGCACTGAAAATGTGGTAGTAAAAATTGAGAGGTGGTGTAGATTGCAGCGGTGGTCTAGCTTTATTAACAGCAGAATAATAAAGAAAAAATATCCCTGACAATGCAACTACGGCCCTTAAACTGGCAGCATAAATTGCTAGTATAATAGATTAGTAACTATGAGTTGAATTGTGCAATGCAGGCAGACGTGCTGCAAATATCTGTGCACTACTGGGACTATACAGAAGTCCAACAGCCACGTTTAGGATGCCACTAGGTACACTGAGTGTTTGCTAGTATAATGGCTTAGTTATAATGAGTTGGAGTGTGCAATGCAGGCAGACGTGCTGCAAATATCTTTGCACTAGTGGGACTAGACAAAAGTCCAATAGCCACGTTTAGGATGCCACTAGGTACACTGAGTGTTTGCTAGTATAATGGCTTAGTTATAATGAGTTGGAGTGTGCAATGCAGGCAGACGTGCTGCAAATATCTTTGCACTAGTGGGACTAGACAAAAGTCCAATAGCCACGTTTAGGATGCCACTAGGTACACTGAGTGTTTGCTAGTATAATGGCTTAGTTATAATGAGTTGGAGTGTGCAATGCAGGCAGACGTGCTGCAAATATCTTTGCACTAGTGGGACTAGACAAAAGTCCAATAGCCACGTTTAGGATGCCACTAGGTACACTGAGTGTTTGCTAGTATAATGGCTTAGTTATAATGAGTTGGAGTGTGCAATGCAGGCAGACGTGCTGCAAATATCTTTGCACAAGTGGGACTAGACAAAAGTCCAATAGCCACGTTTAGGATGCCACTAGGTACACTGAGTGTTTGCTAGTATAATGGCTTAGTTATAATGAGTTGGAGTGTGCAATGCAGGCAGACGTGCTGCAAATATCTTTGCACTAGTGGGACTAGACAAAAGTCCAATAGCCACGTTTAGGATGCCACTAGGTACACTGAGTGTTTGCTAGTATAATGGCTTAGTTATAATGAGTTGGAGTGTGCAATGCAGGCAGACGTGCTGCAAATATCTTTGCACTAGTGGGACTAGACAAAAGTCCAATAGCCACGTTTAGGATGCCACTAGGTACACTGAGTGTTTGCTAATATAATGGCTTAGTTATAATGAGTTTGAGTGTGCAATGCAGGCAGACGTGCTGCAAATATCTTTGCACTAGTGGGACTAGACAAAAGTCCAATAGCCACGTTTAGGATGCCACTAGGTACACTGAGTGTTTGCTAGTATAATGGCTTAGTTATAATGAGTTGGAGTGTGCAATGCAGGCAGACGTGCTGCAAATATCTTTGCACTAGTGGGACTAGACAAAAGTCCAATAGCCACGTTTAGGATGCCACTAGGTACACTGAGTGTTTGCTAGTATAATGGCTTAGTTATAATGAGTTGGAGTGTGCAATGCAGGCAGACGTGCTGCAAATATCTTTGCACTAGTGGGACTAGACAAAAGTCCAATAGCCACGTTTAGGATGCCACAAGGTACACTGAGTGTTTGCTAGTATAATGGCTTAGTTATAATGAGTTGGAGTGTGCAATGCAGGCAGACGTGCTGCAAATATCTTTGCACTAGTGGGACTAGACAAAAGTCCAATAGACACGTTTAGGATGCCACTAGTTACACTGAGTGTTTGCTAGCATAATGGCTTAGTTATAATGAGTTGGAGTGTGTAATGCAAGCAGATGTGCTGCAAATATCTTTGCACTAGTGGGACTAGACAAAAGTCCAATAGCCACGTTTAGGATGCCACTAGGTACAATGAGTGTTTGCTAGTATAATGGCTTAGTTATAATGAGTTGGAGTGTGCAATGCAGGCAGACGTGCTGCAAATATCTTTGCACTAGTGGGACTAGACAAAAGTCCAATAGCCACGTTTAGGATGCCACTAGGTACACTGAGTGTTTGCTAGTATAATGGCTTAGTTATAATGAGTTGGAGTGTGCAATGCAGGCAGACGTGCTGCAAATATCTTTGCACTAGTGGGACTAGACAAAAGTCCAATAGCCACGTTTAGGATGCCACTAGGTACACTGAGTGTTTGCTAGTATAATTGCTTAGTTATAATGAGTTGGAGTGTGCAATGCAGGTAGACGTGCTGCAAATATCTTTGCACTAGTGGGACTAGACAAAAGTCCAATAGCCACGTTTAGGATGCCACTAGGTACACTGAGTGTTTGCTAGTATAATGGCTTAGTTATAATGAGTTGGAGTGTGCAATGCAGGCAGACGTGCTGCAAATATCTTTGCACTAGTGGGACTAGACAAAAGTCCAATAGCCACGTTTAGGATGCCACTAGGTACACTGAGTGTTTGATAGTATAATGGCTTAGTTATAATGAGTTGGAGTGTGCAATGCAGGTAGACGTGCTGCAAATATCTTTGCACTAGTGGGACTAGACAAAAGTCCAATAGCCACGTTTAGGATGCCACTAGGTACACTGAGTGATTGCTAGTATAATGGCTTAGTTATAATGAGTTGGAGTGTGCAATGCAGGCAGACGTGCTGCAAATATCTTTGCACTAGTGGGACTAGACAAAAGTCCAATAGCCACGTTTAGGATGCCACTAGGTACACTGAGTGTTTGCTAGTATAATGGCTTAGTTATAATGAGTTGGAGTGTGCAATGCAGGCAGACGTGCTGCAAATATCTTTGCACTAGTGGGACTAGACAAAAGTCCAATAGCCACGTTTAGGATGCCACTAGGTACACTGAGTGTTTGCTAGTATAATGGCTTAGTTATAATGAGTTGGAGTGTGCAATGCAGGCAGACGTGCTGCAAATATCTTTGCACTAATGGGACTAGACAAAAGTCCAATAGCCACGTTTAGGATGCCACTAGGTACACTGAGTGTTTGCTAGTATAATGGCTTAGTTATAATGAGTTGGAGTGTGCAATGCAGGCAGACGTGCTGCAAATATCTTTGCACTAGTGGGACTAGACAAAGGTCCAATAGCCACGTTTAGGAAGCCACTAGGTACACTGAGTGTTTGCTAGTATAATGGCTTAGTTATAATGAGTTGGAGTGTGCAATGCAGGCAGACGTGCTGCAAATATCTTTGCACTAGTGGGACTAGACAAAAGTCCAATAGCCACGTTTAGGATGCCACTAGGTACACTGAGTGTTTGCTAGTATAATGGCTTAGTTATAATGAGTTTGAGTGTGCAATGCAGGCAGACGTGCTGCAAATATCTTTGCACTAGTGGTACTAGACAAAAGTCCAACAGCCACGTTTAGGATGCCACTAGATACACTGAGTGTTTGCTAGTATAATGGCTTAGTTATAATGAGTTGGAGTGTGCAATGCAGGCAGAGGTGCTGCAAATATCTTTGCACTAGTGGGACTAGACAAAAGTCCAATAGCCACGTTTAGGATGCCACTAGGTACACTGAGTGTTTGCTAGTATAATGGCTTAGTTATAATGAGTTGGAGTGTGCAATGCAGGCAGACGTGCTGCAAATATCTTTGCACTAGTGAGACTAGACAAAAGTCCAATAGCCACATTTAGGATGCCACTAGGTACACTGAGTGGTTGCTAGTATAATGGCTTAGTTATAATGAGTTGGAGTGTGCAATGCAGGCAGACGTGCTGCAAATATCTTTGCACTAGTGGGACTAGACAAAAGTCCAATAGCCATGTTTAGGATGCCACTAGGTACACTGAGTGTTTGCTAGTATAATTGCTTAGTTATAATGAGTTGGAGTGTGCAATGCAGGTAGACGTGCTGCAAATATCTTTGCACTAGTGGGACTAGACAAAAGTCCAATAGCCACGTTTAGGATGCCACTAGGTACACTGAGTGTTTGATAGTATAATGGCTTAGTTATAATGAGTTGGAGTGTGCAATGCAGGCAGACGTGCTGCAAATATCTTTGCACTAGTGGGACTAGACAAAAGTCCAATAGCCACGTTTAGGATGCCACTAGGTACACTGAGTGTTTGATAGTATAATGGCTTAGTTATAATGAGTTGGAGTGTGCAATGCAGGTAGACGTGCTGCAAATATCTTTGCACTAGTGGGACTAGACAAAAGTCCAATAGCCACGTTTAGGATGCCACTAGGTACACTGAGTGTTTGCTAGTATAATGGCTTAGTTATAATGAGTTGGAATGTGCAATGCAGGCAGACGTGCTGCAAATATCTTTGCACTAGTGAGACTAGACAAAAGTCCAATAGCCACATTTAGGATGCCACTAGGTACACTGAGTGGTTGCTAGTATAATGGCTTAGTTATAATGAGTTGGAGTGTGCAATGCAGGCAGACGTGCTGCAAATATCTTTGCACTAGTGGGACTAGACAAAAGTCCAATAGCCATGTTTAGGATGCCACTAGGTACACTGAGTGTTTGCTAGTATAATTGTTTAGTTATAATGAGTTGGAGTGTGCAATGCAGGTAGACGTGCTGCAAATATCTTTGCACTAGTGGGACTAGACAAAAGTCCAATAGCCACGTTTAGGATGCCACTAGGTACACTGAGTGTTTGCTAGTATAATGGCTTAGTTATAATGAGTTGGAGTGTGCAATGCAGGCAGACGTGCTGCAAATATCTTTGCACTAGTGGGACTAGACAAAAGTCCAATAGCCACGTTTAGGATGCCACTAGGTACACTGAGTGTTTGATAGTATAATGGCTTAGTTATAATGAGTTGGAGTGTGCAATGCAGGTAGACGTGCTGCAAATATCTTTGCACTAGTGGGACTAGACAAAAGTCCAATAGCCACGTTTAGGATGCCACTAGGTACACTGAGTGTTTGCTAGTATAATGGCTTAGTTATAATGAGTTGGAGTGTGCAATGCAGGCAGACGTGCTGCAAATATCTTTGCACTAGTGGGACTAGACAAAAGTCCAATAGCCACGTTTAGGATGCCACTAGGTACACTGAGTGTTTGCTAGTATAATGGCTTAGTTATAATGAGTTTGAGTGTGCAATGCAGGCAGACGTGCTGCAAATATCTTTGCACTAGTGGGACTAGACAAAAGTCCAATAGCCACGTTTAGGATGCCACTAGGTACACTGAGTGTTTGCTAGTATAATGGCTTAGTTATAATGAGTTGGAGGGTGCAATGCAGGCAGACGTGCTGCAAATATCTTTGCACTAGTGGGACTAGACAAAAGTCCAATAGCCACGTTTAGGATGCCACTAGGTACACTGAGTGTTTGCTAGTATAATGGCTTAGTTATAATGAGTTGGAGTGTGCAATGCAGGCAGACGTGCTGCAAATATCTTTGCACTAGTGGGACTAGACAAAGGTCCAATAGCCACGTTTAGGAAGCCACTAGGTACACTGAGTGTTTGCTAGTATAATGGCTTAGTTATAATGAGTTTGAGTGTGCAATGCAGGCAGACGTGCTGCAAATATCTTTGCACTAGTGGGACTAGACAAAAGTCCAATAGCCACGTTTAGGATGCCACTAGGTACGCTGAGTGTTTGCTAGTATAATGGCTTAGTTATAATGAGTTTGAGTGTGCAATGCAGGCAGACGTGCTGCAAATATCTTTGCACTAGTGGTACTAGACAAAAGTCCAACAGCCACGTTTAGGATGCCACTAGATACACTGAGTGTTTGCTAGTATAAAGGCTTAGTTATAATGAGTTGGAGTGTGCAATGCAGGCAGAGGTGCTGCAAATATCTTTGCACTAGTGGGACTAGACAAAAGTCCAATAGCCACGTTTAGGATGCCACTAGGTACACTGAGTGTTTGCTAGTATAATGGCTTAGTTATAATGAGTTGGAGTGTGCAATGCAGGCAGACGTGCTGCAAATATCTTTGCACTAGTGAGACTAGACAAAAGTCCAATAGCCACATTTAGGATGCCACTAGGTACACTGAGTGTTTGCTAGTATAATGGCTTAGTTATAATGAGTTGGAGTGTGCAATGCAGGCAGACGTGCTGCAAATATCTTTGCACTAGTGGGACTAGACAAAAGTCCAATAGACACGTTTAGGATGCCACTAGTTACACTGAGTGTTTGCTAGTATAATGGCTTAGTTATAATGAGTTGGAGTGTGCAATGCAAGCAGATGTGCTGCAAATATCTTTGCACTAGTGGGACTAGACAAAAGTCCAATAGCCACGTTTAGGATGCCACTAGGTACACTGAGTGTTTGCTAGTATAATGGCTTAGTTATAATGAGTTGGAGTGTGCAATGCAGGCAGACGTGCTGCAAATATCTTTGCACTAGTGGGACTAGACAAAAGTCCAATAGCCACGTTTAGGATGCCACTAGGTACACTGAGTGTTTGCTAGTATAATGGCTTAGTTATAATGAGTTGGAGTGTGCAATGCAGGCAGACGTGCTGCAAATATCTTTGCACTAGTGGGACTAGACAAAAGTCCAATAGCCACGTTTAGGATGCCACTAGGTACACTGAGTGTTTGCTAGTATAATGGCTTAGTTATAATGAGTTTGAGTGTGCAATGCAGGCAGATGTGCTGCAAATATCTTTGCACTAGTGGGACTAGACAAAAGTCCAATAGCCACGTTTAGGATGCCACTAGGTACACTGAGTGTTTGCTAGTATAATGGCTTAGTTATAATGCGTTGGAGTGTGCAATGCGGGCAGACGTGCTGCAAATATCTTTGCACTAGTGGGACTAGACAAAAGTCCAATAGCCACGTTTAGGATGCCACTAGGTACACTGAGTGTTTGCTAGTTTAATGGCTTAGTTATAATGAGTTTGAGTGTGCAATGCAGGCAGACGTGCTGCAAATATCTTTGCACTAGTGGGACTAGACAAAAGTCCAATAGCCACGTTTAGGATGCCACTAGGTACACTGAGTGTTTGCTAGTATAATGGCTCAGTTATAATGAGTTGGAGTGTGCAATGCAGGCAGACATGCTGCAAATATCTTTGCACTAGTGGGACTAGACAAAAGTCCAATAACCACGTTTAGGATGCCACTAGGTACACTGAGTGTTTACAGTATAATGGCTCAGTTATAATGAGTTGGAGTGTGCAATGCAGGCAGACATGCTGCAAATATCTTTGCACTAGTGGGACTAGACAAAAGTCCAATAGCCACGTTTAGGATGCCACTAGGTACACTGAGTGTTTGCTAGTATAATGGCTTAGTTATAATGAGTTGGAGTGTGCAATGCAGGCAGACGTGCTGCAAATATCTTTGCACTAGTGGGACTAGACAAAAGTCCAATAGCCACGTTTAGGATGCCACTAGGTACACTGAGTGTTTGCTAGTATAATGGCTTAGTTATAATGAGTTGGAGTGTGCAATGCAGGCAGACGTGCTGCAAATATCTTTGCACTAGTGGGACTAGACAAAAGTCCAATAGCCACGTTTAGGATGCCACTAGGTACACTGAGTGTTTGCTAGTATAATGGCTTAGTTATAATGAGTTGGAGTGTGCAATGCAGGCAGACGTGCTGCAAATATCTTTGCACTAGTGGGACTAGACAAACGTCCAATAGCCACGTTTAGGATGCCACTAGGTACACTGAGTATTTGCTAGTATAATGGCTTAGTTATAATGAGTTGGAGTGTGCAATGCAGGCAGACGTGCTGCAAATATCTTTGCACTAGTGGGACTAGACAAAAGTCCAATAGCCACGTTTAGGATGCCACTAGGTACACTGAGTGTTTGCTAGTATAATGGCTTAGTTATAATGAGTTGGAGTGTGCAATGCAGGAAGACGTGCTTCAAATATCTTTGCACTAGTGGGACTAGACAAAAGTCCAACAGCCACGTTTAGGATGCCACTAGGTACACTGAGTGTTTGCTAGTATAATGGCTTAGTTATAATGAGTTGGAGTGTGCAATGCAGGCAGACGTGCTGCAAATATCTTTGCACCAGTGTGACTAGACAAAAGTCCAATAGACACGTTTAGGATGCCACTAGGTACACTGAGTGTTTGCTAGTATAATGGCTTAGTTATAATGAGTTTGAGTGTGCAATGCAGGTAGAGGTGCTGCAAATGTCTTTGCACTAGTGGGACTAGACAAAAGTCCAATAGACACGTTTAGGATGCCACTAGTTACACTGAGTGTTTGCTAGTATAATGGCTTAGTTATAATGAGTTGGAGTGTGCAATGCAGGCAGACGTGCTGCAAATATCTTTGCACTAGTGGGACTAGACAAAAGTCCAATAGCCACGTTTAGGATGCCACTAGGTACACTGAGTGTTTGCTAGTATAATGGCTTAGTTATAATGAGTTGGAGTGTGCAATGCAGGCAGACGTGCTGCAAATATCTTTGCACTAGTGGGACTAGACAAAAGTCCAATAGCCACGTTTAGGATGCCACTAGGTACACTGAGTGTTTGCTAGTATAATGGCTTAGTTATAATGAGTTGGAGTGTGCAATGCAGGCAGACGTGCTGCAAATATCTTTGCACTAGTGGGACTAGACAAACGTCCAATAGCCACGTTTAGGATGCCACTAGGTACACTGAGTATTTGCTAGTATAATGGCTTAGTTATAATGAGTTGGAGTGTGCAATGCAGGCAGACGTGCTGCAAATATCTTTGCACTAGTGGGACTAGACAAAAGTCCAATAGCCACGTTTAGGATGCCACTAGGTACACTGAGTGTTTGCTAGTATAATGGCTTAGTTATAATGAGTTGGAGTGTGCAATGCAGGAAGACGTGCTGCAAATATCTTTGCACTAGTGGGACTAGACAAAAGTCCAACAGCCACGTTTAGGATGCCACTAGGTACACTGAGTGTTTGCTAGTATAATGGCTTAGTTATAATGAGTTGGAGTGTGCAATGCAGGCAGACGTGCTGCAAATATCTTTGCACCAGTGTGACTAGACAAAAGTCCAATAGACACGTTTAGGATGCCACTAGGTACACTGAGTGTTTGCTAGTATAATGGCTTAGTTATAATGAGTTTGAGTGTGCAATGCAGGTAGAGGTGCTGCAAATGTCTTTGCACTAGTGGGACTAGACAAAAGTCCAATAGCCACGTTTAGGATGCCACTAGGTACACTGAGTGTTTGCTAGTATAATGGCTTAGTTATAATGAGTTGGAGTGTGCAATGCAGGCAGACGTGCTGCAAATATCTTTGCACTAGTGGGACTAGACAACAGTCCAATAGCCACGTTTAGGATGCCACTAGGTACACTGAGTGTTTGCTAGTATAATGGCTTAGTTATAATGAGTTGGAGTGTGCAATGCAGGCAGACGTGCTGCAAATATCTTTGCACTAGTGGGACTAGACAAAAGTCCAATAGCCACGTTTAGGATGCCACTAGGTACACTGAGTGTTTGCTAGTATAATGGCTTAGTTATAATGCGTTGGAGTGTGCAATGCGGGCAGACGTGCTGCAAATATCTTTGCACTAGTGGGACTAGACAAAAGTCCAATAGCCACGTTTAGGATGCCACTAGGTACACTGAGTATTTGCTAGTATAATGGCTTAGTTATAATGAGTTGGAGTGTGCAATGCAGGCAGACGTGCTGCAAATATCTTTGCACTAGTGGGACTAGACAAAAGTCCAATAGCCACGTTTAGGATGCCACTAGGTACACTGAGTGTTTGCTAGTATAATGGCTTAGTTATAATGAGTTGGAGTGTGCAATGCAGGCAGACGTGCTGCAAATATCTTTGCACTAGTGGGACTAGACAAAAGTCCAATAGCCACGTTTAGGATGCCACTAGGTACACTGAGTGTTTGATAGTATAATGGCTTAGTTATAATGAGTTGGAGTGTGCAATGCAGGTAGACGTGCTGCAAATATCTTTGCACTAGTGGGACTAGACAAAAGTCCAATAGCCACGTTTAGGATGCCACTAGGTACACTGAGTGTTTGCTAGTATAATGGCTTAGTTATAATGAGTTGGAGTGTGCAATGCAGGCAGACGTGCTGCAAATATCTTTGCACTAGTGGGACTAGACAAAAGTCCAATAGCCACGTTTAGGATGCCACTAGGTACACTGAGTGTTTGCTAGTATAATGGCTTAGTTATAATGAGTTTGAGTGTGCAATGCAGGCAGACGTGCTGCAAATATCTTTGCACTAGTGGGACTAGACAAAAGTCCAATAGCCACGTTTAGGATGCCACTAGGTACACTGAGTGTTTGCTAGTATAATGGCTTAGTTATAATGAGTTGGAGGGTGCAATGCAGGCAGACGTGCTGCAAATATCTTTGCACTAGTGGGACTAGACAAAAGTCCAATAGCCACGTTTAGGATGCCACTAGGTACACTGAGTGTTTGCTAGTATAATGGCTTAGTTATAATGAGTTGGAGTGTGCAATGCAGGCAGACGTGCTGCAAATATCTTTGCACTAGTGGGACTAGACAAAGGTCCAATAGCCACGTTTAGGAAGCCACTAGGTACACTGAGTGTTTGCTAGTATAATGGCTTAGTTATAATGAGTTTGAGTGTGCAATGCAGGCAGACGTGCTGCAAATATCTTTGCACTAGTGGGACTAGACAAAAGTCCAATAGCCACGTTTAGGATGCCACTAGGTACGCTGAGTGTTTGCTAGTATAATGGCTTAGTTATAATGAGTTTGAGTGTGCAATGCAGGCAGACGTGCTGCAAATATCTTTGCACTAGTGGTACTAGACAAAAGTCCAACAGCCACGTTTAGGATGCCACTAGATACACTGAGTGTTTGCTAGTATAAAGGCTTAGTTATAATGAGTTGGAGTGTGCAATGCAGGCAGAGGTGCTGCAAATATCTTTGCACTAGTGGGACTAGACAAAAGTCCAATAGCCACGTTTAGGATGCCACTAGGTACACTGAGTGTTTGCTAGTATAATGGCTTAGTTATAATGAGTTGGAGTGTGCAATGCAGGCAGACGTGCTGCAAATATCTTTGCACTAGTGAGACTAGACAAAAGTCCAATAGCCACATTTAGGATGCCACTAGGTACACTGAGTGTTTGCTAGTATAATGGCTTAGTTATAATGAGTTGGAGTGTGCAATGCAGGCAGACGTGCTGCAAATATCTTTGCACTAGTGGGACTAGACAAAAGTCCAATAGACACGTTTAGGATGCCACTAGTTACACTGAGTGTTTGCTAGTATAATGGCTTAGTTATAATGAGTTGGAGTGTGCAATGCAAGCAGATGTGCTGCAAATATCTTTGCACTAGTGGGACTAGACAAAAGTCCAATAGCCACGTTTAGGATGCCACTAGGTACACTGAGTGTTTGCTAGTATAATGGCTTAGTTATAATGAGTTGGAGTGTGCAATGCAGGCAGACGTGCTGCAAATATCTTTGCACTAGTGGGACTAGACAAAAGTCCAATAGCCACGTTTAGGATGCCACTAGGTACACTGAGTGTTTGCTAGTATAATGGCTTAGTTATAATGAGTTGGAGTGTGCAATGCAGGCAGACGTGCTGCAAATATCTTTGCACTAGTGGGACTAGACAAAAGTCCAATAGCCACGTTTAGGATGCCACTAGGTACACTGAGTGTTTGCTAGTATAATGGCTTAGTTATAATGAGTTTGAGTGTGCAATGCAGGCAGATGTGCTGCAAATATCTTTGCACTAGTGGGACTAGACAAAAGTCCAATAGCCACGTTTAGGATGCCACTAGGTACACTGAGTGTTTGCTAGTATAATGGCTTAGTTATAATGCGTTGGAGTGTGCAATGCGGGCAGACGTGCTGCAAATATCTTTGCACTAGTGGGACTAGACAAAAGTCCAATAGCCACGTTTAGGATGCCACTAGGTACACTGAGTGTTTGCTAGTTTAATGGCTTAGTTATAATGAGTTTGAGTGTGCAATGCAGGCAGACGTGCTGCAAATATCTTTGCACTAGTGGGACTAGACAAAAGTCCAATAGCCACGTTTAGGATGCCACTAGGTACACTGAGTGTTTGCTAGTATAATGGCTCAGTTATAATGAGTTGGAGTGTGCAATGCAGGCAGACATGCTGCAAATATCTTTGCACTAGTGGGACTAGACAAAAGTCCAATAACCACGTTTAGGATGCCACTAGGTACACTGAGTGTTTACAGTATAATGGCTCAGTTATAATGAGTTGGAGTGTGCAATGCAGGCAGACATGCTGCAAATATCTTTGCACTAGTGGGACTAGACAAAAGTCCAATAGCCACGTTTAGGATGCCACTAGGTACACTGAGTGTTTGCTAGTATAATGGCTTAGTTATAATGAGTTGGAGTGTGCAATGCAGGCAGACGTGCTGCAAATATCTTTGCACTAGTGGGACTAGACAAAAGTCCAATAGCCACGTTTAGGATGCCACTAGGTACACTGAGTGTTTGCTAGTATAATGGCTTAGTTATAATGAGTTGGAGTGTGCAATGCAGGCAGACGTGCTGCAAATATCTTTGCACTAGTGGGACTAGACAAAAGTCCAATAGCCACGTTTAGGATGCCACTAGGTACACTGAGTGTTTGCTAGTATAATGGCTTAGTTATAATGAGTTGGAGTGTGCAATGCAGGCAGACGTGCTGCAAATATCTTTGCACTAGTGGGACTAGACAAACGTCCAATAGCCACGTTTAGGATGCCACTAGGTACACTGAGTATTTGCTAGTATAATGGCTTAGTTATAATGAGTTGGAGTGTGCAATGCAGGCAGACGTGCTGCAAATATCTTTGCACTAGTGGGACTAGACAAAAGTCCAATAGCCACGTTTAGGATGCCACTAGGTACACTGAGTGTTTGCTAGTATAATGGCTTAGTTATAATGAGTTGGAGTGTGCAATGCAGGAAGACGTGCTTCAAATATCTTTGCACTAGTGGGACTAGACAAAAGTCCAACAGCCACGTTTAGGATGCCACTAGGTACACTGAGTGTTTGCTAGTATAATGGCTTAGTTATAATGAGTTGGAGTGTGCAATGCAGGCAGACGTGCTGCAAATATCTTTGCACCAGTGTGACTAGACAAAAGTCCAATAGACACGTTTAGGATGCCACTAGGTACACTGAGTGTTTGCTAGTATAATGGCTTAGTTATAATGAGTTTGAGTGTGCAATGCAGGTAGAGGTGCTGCAAATGTCTTTGCACTAGTGGGACTAGACAAAAGTCCAATAGACACGTTTAGGATGCCACTAGTTACACTGAGTGTTTGCTAGTATAATGGCTTAGTTATAATGAGTTGGAGTGTGCAATGCAGGCAGACGTGCTGCAAATATCTTTGCACTAGTGGGACTAGACAAAAGTCCAATAGCCACGTTTAGGATGCCACTAGGTACACTGAGTGTTTGCTAGTATAATGGCTTAGTTATAATGAGTTGGAGTGTGCAATGCAGGCAGACGTGCTGCAAATATCTTTGCACTAGTGGGACTAGACAAAAGTCCAATAGCCACGTTTAGGATGCCACTAGGTACACTGAGTGTTTGCTAGTATAATGGCTTAGTTATAATGAGTTGGAGTGTGCAATGCAGGCAGACGTGCTGCAAATATCTTTGCACTAGTGGGACTAGACAAACGTCCAATAGCCACGTTTAGGATGCCACTAGGTACACTGAGTATTTGCTAGTATAATGGCTTAGTTATAATGAGTTGGAGTGTGCAATGCAGGCAGACGTGCTGCAAATATCTTTGCACTAGTGGGACTAGACAAAAGTCCAATAGCCACGTTTAGGATGCCACTAGGTACACTGAGTGTTTGCTAGTATAATGGCTTAGTTATAATGAGTTGGAGTGTGCAATGCAGGAAGACGTGCTGCAAATATCTTTGCACTAGTGGGACTAGACAAAAGTCCAACAGCCACGTTTAGGATGCCACTAGGTACACTGAGTGTTTGCTAGTATAATGGCTTAGTTATAATGAGTTGGAGTGTGCAATGCAGGCAGACGTGCTGCAAATATCTTTGCACCAGTGTGACTAGACAAAAGTCCAATAGACACGTTTAGGATGCCACTAGGTACACTGAGTGTTTGCTAGTATAATGGCTTAGTTATAATGAGTTTGAGTGTGCAATGCAGGTAGAGGTGCTGCAAATGTCTTTGCACTAGTGGGACTAGACAAAAGTCCAATAGCCACGTTTAGGATGCCACTAGGTACACTGAGTGTTTGCTAGTATAATGGCTTAGTTATAATGAGTTGGAGTGTGCAATGCAGGCAGACGTGCTGCAAATATCTTTGCACTAGTGGGACTAGACAACAGTCCAATAGCCACGTTTAGGATGCCACTAGGTACACTGAGTGTTTGCTAGTATAATGGCTTAGTTATAATGAGTTGGAGTGTGCAATGCAGGCAGACGTGCTGCAAATATCTTTGCACTAGTGGGACTAGACAAAAGTCCAATAGCCACGTTTAGGATGCCACTAGGTACACTGAGTGTTTGCTAGTATAATGGCTTAGTTATAATGCGTTGGAGTGTGCAATGCGGGCAGACGTGCTGCAAATATCTTTGCACTAGTGGGACTAGACAAAAGTCCAATAGCCACGTTTAGGATGCCACTAGGTACACTGAGTATTTGCTAGTATAATGGCTTAGTTATAATGAGTTGGAGTGTGCAATGCAGGCAGACGTGCTGCAAATATCTTTGCACTAGTGGGACTAGACAAAAGTCCAATAGCCACGTTTAGGATGCCACTAGGTACACTGAGTGTTTGCTAGTATAATGGCTTAGTTATAATGAGTTGGAGTGTGCAATGCAGGCAGACGTGCTGCAAATATCTTTGCACTAGTGGGACTAGACAAAAGTCCAATAGCCACGTTTAGGATGCCACTAGGTACACTGAGTGTTTGCTAGTATAATGGCTTAGTTATAATGAGTTGGAGTGTGCAATGCAGGCAGACGTGCTGCAAATATCTTTGCACTAGTGGGACTAGACAAAAGTCCAATAGCCACGTTTAGGATGCCACTAGGTACACTGAGTGTTTGCTAGTATAATGGCTTAGTTATAATGAGTTTGAGTGTGCAAT
Organism: Anomaloglossus baeobatrachus; assembly: GCF_048569485.1. Lineage (NCBI taxonomy): Eukaryota > Metazoa > Chordata > Amphibia > Anura > Aromobatidae > Anomaloglossus > Anomaloglossus baeobatrachus. Next base: position 105,038,160 of record NC_134354.1, on the reverse strand, counting down.
GCAGGCAGACGTGCTGCAAATATCTTTGCACTAGTGGGACTAGACAAAAGTCCAACAGCCACGTTTAGGATGCCACTAGGTACACTGAGTGTTTGCTAGTATAATGGCTTAGTTATAATGAGTTGGAGTGTGCAATGCAGGCAGACGTGCTGCAAATATCTTTGCACTAGTGGGACTAGACAAAAGTCCAATAGCCACGTTTAGGATGCCACTAGGTACAATGAGTGTTTGCTAGTATAATGGCTTAGTTATAATGAGTTGGAGTGTGCAATGCAGGCAGACGTGCTGCAAATATCTTTGCACTAGTGGGACTAGACAAAAGTCCAATAGCCACATTTAGGATGCCACTAGGTACACTCAGTGTTTGCTAGTATAATGGCTTAGTTATAATGAGTTTGAGTGTGCAATGCAGGCAGACGTGCTGCAAATATCTTTGCACTAGTGGGACTAGACAAAAGTCCAACAGCCACGTTTAGGATGCCACTAGGTACACTGAGTGTTTGCAAGTATAATGGCTTAGTTATAATGAGTTGGAGTGTGCAATGCAGGCAGACGTGCTGCAAATATCTTTGCACTAGTGGGACTAGACAAAAGTTCAATAGCCACGTTTAAGATGCCACTAGGTACACTGAGTGTTTGCTAGTATAATGGCTTAGTTATAATGAGTTGGAGTGTGCAATGCAGGCAGACGTGCTGCAAATATCTTTGCACTAGTGGGACTAGACAAAAGTCCAATAGCCACGTTTAGGATGCCACTAGTTACACTGAGTGTTTGCTAGTATAATGGCTTAGTTTTAATGAGTTGGAGTGTGCAATGCAAGCAGACGTGCTGCAAATATCTTTGCACTAGTGGGACTAGACAAAAGTCCAATAGCCACGTTTAGGATGCCACTAGGTACACTGAGTGTTTGCTAGTATAATGGCTTAGTTATAATGAGTTGGAGTGTGCAATGCAGGCAGACGTGCTGCAAATATCTTTGCACTAGTGGGACTAGACAAAAGTCCAATAGCCACGTTTAGGATGCCACTAGGTACACTGAGTGTTTGCTAGTATAATGGCTTAGTTATAATGAGTTGGAGTGTGCAATGCAGGCAGACGTGCTGCAAATATCTTTGCACTAGTGGGACTAGACAAACGTCCAATAGCCACGTTTAGGATGCCACTAGGTACACTGAGTATTTGCTAGTATAATGGCTTAGTTATAATGAGTTGGAGTGTGCAATGCAGGCAGACGTGCTGCAAATATCTTTGCACTAGTGGGACTAGACAAAAGTCCAATAGCCACGTTTAGGATGCCACTAGGTACACTGAGTGTTTGCTAGTATAATGGCTTAGTTATAATGAGTTGGAGTGTGCAATGCAGGAAGACGTGCTTCAAATATCTTTGCACTAGTGGGACTAGACAAAAGTCCAACAGCCACGTTTAGGATGCCACTAGGTACACTGAGTGTTTGCTAGTATAATGGCTTAGTTATAATGAGTTGGAGTGTGCAATGCAGGCAGACGTGCTGCAAATATCTTTGCACCAGTGTGACTAGACAAAAGTCCAATAGAAACGTTTAGGATGCCACTAGGTACACTGAGTGTTTGCTAGTATAATGGCTTAGTTATAATGAGTTTGAGTGTGCAATGCAGGTAGAGGTGCTGCAAATGTCTTTGCACTAGTGGGACTAGACAAAAGTCCAATAGACACGTTTAGGATGCCACTAGTTACACTGAGTGTTTGCTAGTATAATGGCTTAGTTATAATGAGTTGGAGTGTGCAATGCAGGCAGACGTGCTGCAAATATCTTTGCACTAGTGGGACTAGACAAAAGTCCAATAGCCACGTTTAGGATGCCACTAGGTACACTGAGTGTTTGCTAGTATAATGGCTTAGTTATAATGAGTTGGAGTGTGCAATGCAGGCAGACGTGCTGCAAATATCTTTGCACTAGTGGGACTAGACAAAAGTCCAATAGCCACGTTTAGGATGCCACTAGGTACACTGAGTGTTTGCTAGTATAATGGCTTAGTTATAATGAGTTGGAGTGTGCAATGCAGGCAGACGTGCTGCAAATATCTTTGCACTAGTGGGACTAGACAAACGTCCAATAGCCACGTTTAGGATGCCACTAGGTACACTGAGTATTTGCTAGTATAATGGCTTAGTTATAATGAGTTGGAGTGTGCAATGCAGGCAGACGTGCTGCAAATATCTTTGCACTAGTGGGACTAGACAAAAGTCCAATAGCCACGTTTAGGATGCCACTAGGTACACTGAGTGTTTGCTAGTATAATGGCTTAGTTATAATGAGTTGGAGTGTGCAATGCAGGAAGACGTGCTGCAAATATCTTTGCACTAGTGGGACTAGACAAAAGTCCAACAGCCACGTTTAGGATGCCACTAGGTACACTGAGTGTTTGCTAGTATAATGGCTTAGTTATAATGAGTTGGAGTGTGCAATGCAGGCAGACGTGCTGCAAATATCTTTGCACCAGTGTGACTAGACAAAAGTCCAATAGACACGTTTAGGATGCCACTAGGTACACTGAGTGTTTGCTAGTATAATGGCTTAGTTATAATGAGTTTGAGTGTGCAATGCAGGTAGAGGTGCTGCAAATGTCTTTGCACTAGTGGGACTAGACAAAAGTCCAATAGACACGTTTAGGATGCCACTAGTTACACTGAGTGTTTGCTAGTATAATGGCTTAGTTATAATGAGTTGGAGTGTGCAATGCAAGCAGACGTGCTGCAAATATCTTTGCACTAGTGGGACTAGACAACAGTCCAATAGCCACGTTTAGGATGCCACTAGGTACACTGAGTGTTTGCTAGTATAATGGCTTAGTTATAATGAGTTGGAGTGTGCAATGCAGGCAGACGTGCTGCAAATATCTTTGCACTAGTGGGACTAGACAAAAGTCCAATAGCCACGTTTAGGATGCCACTAGGTACACTGAGTGTTTGCTAGTATAATGGCTTAGTTATAATGCGTTGGAGTGTGCAATGCGGGCAGACGTGCTGCAAATATCTTTGCACTAGTGGGACTAGACAAAAGTCCAATAGCCACGTTTAGGATGCCACTAGGTACACTGAGTATTTGCTAGTATAATGGCTTAGTTATAATGAGTTGGAGTGTGCAATGCAGGCAGACGTGCTGCAAATATCTTTGCACTAGTGGGACTAGACAAAAGTCCAATAGCCACGTTTAGGATGCCACTAGGTACACTGAGTGTTTGCTAGTATAATGGCTTAGTTATAATGAGTTGGAGTGTGCAATGCAGGCAGACGTGCTGCAAATATCTTTGCACTAGTGGGACTAGACAAAAGTCCAATAGCCACGTTTAGGATGCCACTAGGTACACTGAGTGTTTGCTAGTATAATGGCTTAGTTATAATGAGTTGGAGTGTGCAATGCAGGCAGACGTGCTGCAAATATCTTTGCACTAGTGGGACTAGACAAAAGTCCAATAGCCACGTTTAGGATGCCACTAGGTACACTGAGTGTTTGCTAGTATAATGGCTTAGTTATAATGAGTTTGAGTTTGCAATGCAGGCAGACGTGCTGCAAATATCTTTGCACTAGTGGGACTAGACAAAAGTCCAACAGCCACGTTTAGGATGCCACTAGGTACACTGAGTGTTTGCTAGTATAATGGCTTAGTTATAATGAGTTGGAGTGTGCAATGCAGGCAGACGTGCTGCAAATATCTTTGCACTAGTGGGACTAGACAAAAGTCCAATAGCCACGTTTAGGATGCCACTAGGTACAATGAGTGTTTGCTAGTATAATGGCTTAGTTATAATGAGTTGGAGTGTGCAATGCAGGCAGACGTGCTGCAAATATCTTTGCACTAGTGGGACTAGACAAAAGTCCAATAGCCACATTTAGGATGCCACTAGGTACACTCAGTGTTTGCTAGTATAATGGCTTAGTTATAATGAGTTTGAGTGTGCAATGCAGGCAGACGTGCTGCAAATATCTTTGCACTAGTGGGACTAGACAAAAGTCCAACAGCCACGTTTAGGATGCCACTAGGTACACTGAGTGTTTGCTAGTATAATGGCTTAGTTATAATGAGTTGGAGTGTGCAATGCAGGCAGACGTGCTGCAAATATCTTTGCACTAGTGGGACTAGACAAAAGTTCAATAGCCACGTTTAAGATGCCACTAGGTACACTGAGTGTTTGCTAGTATAATGGCTTAGTTATAATGAGTTGGAGTGTGCAATGCAGGCAGACGTGCTGCAAATATCTTTGCACTAGTGGGACTAGACAAAAGTCCAATAGCCACGTTTAGGATGCCACTAGTTACACTGAGTGTTTGCTAGTATAATGGCTTAGTTTTAATGAGTTGGAGTGTGCAATGCAAGCAGACGTGCTGCAAATATCTTTGCACTAGTGGGACTAGACAAAAGTCCAATAGCCACGTTTAGGATGCCACTAGGTACACTGAGTGTTTGCTAGTATAATGGCTTAGTTATAATGAGTTGGAGTGTGCAATTCAGGCAGACGTGCTGCAAATATCTTTGCACTAGTGGGACTAGACAAAAGTCCAATAGCCACGTTTAGGATGCCACTAGGTACACTGAGTGTTTGCTAGTATAATGGCTTAGTTATAATGAGTTGGAGTGTGCAATGCAGGCAGACGTGCTGCAAATATCTTTGCACTAGTGTGACTAGACAAAAGTCCAATAGCCACGTTTAGGATGCCACTAGGTACACTGTGTGTTTGCTAGTATAATGGCTTAGTTATAATGAGTTGGAGTGTGCAGAGGACAGGAGGGTACAGTACCAGGGTTGTGGGGCTCTGGGTAGAGGAAAGGAAGCCTGCCTTTCTATTCCCTCCTAATGGGGAAATGCAGCGACGAAATCCCTGACCTTAGCTACACAGACGCTGTCTCTGTTTTCAGGACCTGTCACCTATGGCTCTGACCCTGCTGGTACGAGCCCTTAAAACGACTTATAGAAAGTGCTATCCCTAAGCTGTCCAGCGCTGTGTATGGAGCGCATACAGCAGTATCGGCGATAGGACTCAGGACGGAGCTGCGCCAGTGATGTCTGACACCAAGGACGCAGAAGGCAGATAATGGCGTGCTGGAGGAAAATGTCCGGCTTTATAATGCAGGGACATGTGACATGGACATCCTATCAAACATGCCGTTGCTTCTCTGGCTAAAAGTCCACTTAGCTCTGTGTGTGTCTGAGATTGGCTGACATGCTGGCCCGCCCCACAAGACGCGCGCGCTTAGGGAAGGAAGAGAAGGAAAAAAAAAAAAAAGGCGATCGCCATTATACAAACAGCAGTGATCTGAAGGCGCTGTTCCCGCACACTATACACTGAAATGTCATAATAGTGTGAGTCACAGAGTGACTTACACTATTACAGCGGAAAGCCAGCTAGGAATTAGCTGTTTTTTTGCTGCTAGAACCATTATCGAACGTTTCTAGAACTATCGAGCTTTTGCAAAAAGCTCGAGATCTAGTTCGATCTAGAACAGGCCCCAAAATCACTCGAGCCTAGAACTGGAGAACCTCGAACCTAGAACCGCGCTCAACTCTAGTGATCGCCATGGTTACAGAAATGTCTTACTGTATTTAAAACCCTTGTGACACTTTCTGTCAGTGGCTTTACATGGATGTTTTTATGTGTTTTCACATGACGTATACAAATCTAATTAATAATAATAATAATTAAACTGTGCACAATTATATTATACAGAGAAACTCAACTGGAGACCTTTAATTGTATTTGTATACACATTTATGCGTAGTGTTCTGCTAGACCTTTTACTGCCATCCTCTGACTTTTTACTGCTTTCCTTTTTATTAGAGATGAGCGTTGTTCAAATCGAACAGTTCGACAATTTCAAATTCGAGTTGTTTTTGGCGATGTTCAAGTCGTTCGACAAACTCGAACGATTTGCTTAACGTTCGAGTTACTGTTCGATAACGGTTCGATCACCAAAACCGTAACTGTAGCTTTTTACAGCTACGTGTGCAGGGAGCCAGCGCTGGCAGCCTGCGGTAAGCTGGTAATCAGGGTACATAATGGGTATCCAAGCAAAGCGCTTTGCTTTGTAACCCAATGTGTACCCTGGTTACCAAGCACAGCGTCGTTACACGGGTTGCTGGTGGCTGGTCGCTATGGTGATCTGCCTCATTGACAGCTCACAAGCGACCATGTAGCGACGCATCAACAATCCCTGTCAGGTCAGATCGCTGGTCGGATCGTTCGTGCGTCGCTATGTGTGACGGGACCCTAAGCGTTTCTATGACTATAAACACAGCTATAAACGCAAGGGGTGGGTAGTACAATCATGTGTACAGGAAGAGGATTCCTTGAGTTGGTAAACAGAGAAGAGTGCATCCTCCCGGTACTGCCACCGCTGCTTCCAACTCCCGTACGTCGCCATGTTCGCTCCCGTGCAGCGCCATGGCCGGACAGGAGGTGGAAGCAGCTGCGAAATCAAAAGTGAACAGTAGAAAAAAAAATATCATATTCACCTGTCTGCAGACTCCTGACATGTCCGCTCCCAGCTCTTCTTCCCAGTACCACCACCCCTGCTCCGGCTGTGTGCAGTCTCCTGGGCACGTCCGATAGCTGCAGGACCTGGCGATGATCAACTGATGCGGTCACCTGACGGAATCCGCTGACAGTCCAGCGATGAGGCTGCCTTTTTACCACCCAGTCGGCTAAACTATCAGCTGATGCCATCAGGAGACTTCATCAGATGATTACCGCCAGGTCCTGCAGCGATCAGATGGGAGTCTGCACAGAAGTGAGTAGTTTTTTTTTTTGTTTGTTTTTTTTTTGCAATTATGCATCAGCTGATTGTAGGTCCTTGAACCTGACACATCATCTGATTGGTATGCCTTCCAGCAAGCCAAACAGATGATATTGGATCTGAATTGGACGGCGCGGGATCTTTGACCCAGGATTACTGCGGAGGGGGTTCTTTATTTCAATAAAGATAGAGTCACTAATTGTGTTGTGTTTTATTTCTAATAAAAATATTTTTCTGTGTGTTGTGTTTTTTTTTTATCTGTACTAGAAATTCATGGTGGCCATATCTAATATTGGCGTGACACCATGAATTTCGGGCTTAGGGCCAGTTGATAATATACAGCTAGCCCTAACCCCATTATTACCCAGCGAGCCACTCATCACCAGGGAAGCTGGAAGAGTTGGATACAGCGCCAGAAGATGGCGCTTCTATGAAAGCGCCATTTTCTGGGGTGGCTGCGGACTGCAATTCACAACGGGGGTGCCCAGAAAGCTTGGGCACCCTGCACTGCAGATTCCAATCCCCAGATGCCTAGTTGTACCTGGCTGGACACAAAAATTGGGCGAAGCCCACATCTTTTTTTTTTATTATTTCATGAAATTCGTGAAATAATTAAAAAAAAAAGGGTATCCCTATATTTTTGGTTCCCAGCCGGGTACAAATAGGCAGTTGGGGGTTGGGGCCAGCCCGTAGGTGCCTGCTGTACCTGGCTAGCATACAAAAATAAGGCGAAGCCCACATAATTTTTTTGGGGGGCAAAAAGCTCCTGCATACAGTCCTGGATGGAGTATGCTGAGCCTTGTAGTTCTGCAGCTGCTGTCTGCTCTCCTGCATACACTAGTGGATGAAGTATGATGACCCTTGTAGTTCTGTTCCCCCTGCCTCTCTCTCCAGCATACAGTCCTGGATAGATGATGCTGAGCTTTGTAGTTCTGCAGCTGCTGTATTGCTATCCTGCATACACTAGTGAATGGAGCATGCTGAGCCTTGTAGTTCTGCTCCCCCTGTCTATCCCTCCAGCAAACAGTCCTGGATGCAGCATGCTGAGCCTTGTAGTTCTGAAGATGCCGTCTGCTTTCCTGCATGCTGAGCCTTGTAGTTCTGCTCCCCTTGCCTCTCCCTCCAGCATGCACTCCTGGATGGAGGATGCTGAGCCTTGTAGTTCTGCAGCTGCTGACTGCTCTCCTCCATACACTAATGGATGAAGTATGCTGAGCCTTGTAGTTCTGCTCCCCCTGTCTCTCCCTCCAGCATACAGTCCTGGATGCAGCATGCTGTGCCTTGTAGTTCTGCAGATGCTGTCTGCTTTCCTGCATACACTAGTGGATGAAGTATGCTGAGCCTTGCAGTTCTGCTCCCCCTGTCTCTCCCTCCAGCATACAGTCCTGGATGGAGCATGCTGAGCCTTGTAGTTCTGCAGCTGTCTGCTCTGCTGCATGCACTAGTGGAGAATAAGGAACATATTGAAGAAGGAAATGACATCAGACCTTTTTTTTTTTTTTCTTTTTCAACAATCTTTAAAAACGCATAAAAATGCAGTGAGCAAAAACGCAGCAAAATGCAGAAAAAAACGAAAAAAAACCCTGCATTTTTTATTCGTTTTTTAAGATGCTGCGTTTTTGTGCGTTTTTTGTAGGAAAAAAACGCACAAAAAAGCAGCATAAAAAAACCGCAGTGTGTGAACTTCCCGTAAGCGTTTCTATGACTATGTGGGTAGTACAATCACGTGTACAGGAAGAGGATTCCTTGTGTTGGTAAACAAAGAAGAGTGGATGCTCCCGATACCGCCACCCCTGCTTCCACCTCCCGTCCGGCGCCATGTCCAGACAGGATGTGGAAGCAGCTGCAAAATCAAAAGTGAACAATAGAAAAAAAATATCATATTCACCTGTCTGCAGACTCCCGGGACACGTTCGATGGCTGCAGGACCTGGCTGTGACCAGCTGATGCGGTCACCTGACGGCATCAGCTGATCGTATAAGTCCAGCGGCGAGGCCGGCTTTTTACCGCCCGGCCGCCTTAAGCTATCAGCTGATGCTATCAGGTGACCACATGAGCTGATTACCTCCAGGTCCTGCAGTGATCGGATGGGAGTCTGCACAGAAGTGTGTAGTTTTTTTTTTTCTACTGATGCATCAGCTGATTGTATAAACGGCTTTTATACAATCAGCTGATGTGTCATATGATTCAGGTCCTTGAACACCTGACACATCATCTGATCACTTTGCCTTTCAGGAAACAGATCAGATGATATTGGATCCGGATTGGACATCGCGGGACCCTCGACCCAGGACTACAGCAGAGTGGGGGGGGGGTTCTTTAGTTCAATAAAGATGGAGTCACTAATTGTGTCGTGTTTTATTTCTACTAAAAATATTTTTCTGTGTGTTTTTTTAATCTTTACTAGAAATCTATGGTGGCCATGTCTATTTTGGCATAACACCATGAATTTCAGGCTTAGTACCATCTGAGAATACAAAGCTGGTATTAACTCTTTGATTACCCAGCGAGCCACCGCCATCACGGCCGCTGGACGAACCGGATAAAGTGCCTGGAAATGGCGCTAAGAAACAATGCGCCATTTCTAGGGGTGGCTGTGGGCTGCCAAGAATCCCAGCCCCCAGCTGCCTGGCTTTACCTGACTGGCAATCAAAATATGGCGGGAGCCCACGCATTTTTTTTTTTTAAACTATTTTTTTTAAATAAAAAAAATTAATGGGCTTCCCTGTATTTTGATTGCCAGCCAAGGTAACACCAGGCAGATGGGGGTGGCAACCCGTAGCTGTCTGCTTTATCTGCGCTGAGAATCAAAAATACAGCGGAGCGCTACGTCATTTTTTTTAATGATTCATTTTTACAGTACTGTGATGTCAGGCAATCAAAATACAGGGAAGCCCATTTTTTTTTAGTTATTTAAATAAATAATTAAAAAAAATACGTGGGCTCCCGCTGAATTTTTTTTATTTTTAGCTAAGGGTAATCCAAGCAGCTACTGGCTGCTAACCCCCACTGCTTGCTGTTACCTTTACTGGCAATGAAAAATCCAGGGAAGCATTTTTTTTTTAATTTTTCGCCATATTTTTGTATGCTAGCCAGGTACATCAGGCAGCTACGGGCTACCCCAACTCCCAGCTGACTATTTGTACCCGGCTGGGAACCAAAAATATAGGGAAGCCCTTTTTTTTTAAATTATTTCATGAATTTCATGAAATAATTAAAAAAAAAAAAACAACACATGGGCTTCGCCCCATTTTTGTGTCCAGCCAGGTACAACTAGGCAGCTGGGGATTGGAATCCGCAGCACAGGTTGGCCCAAACTTTCTGGGCCCCTCTGCTGAGAATTGCAGTCCGCAGCCGCCCCAGAAAATGGCACTTTCATAGAAGCGCCATCATTTGGTCCTGTAACCAACTCTTCCAGCAGCCCTGATGCTGGGTGGCTCGCTGGGTAATAAAGGGTTAATACTAGCTTTGTTTTACTAGCTAGCATTAAGCCAGAGATTACTAATGTCAGGAAAGTTTGACCCGGCCATTAAGAAAAAAACACCACAGAGAAAAAATACTTTAATAGAAATACATACACAGACACACTTAGAGACTCCATGTTTATTACTCCCTCTCACCCCTCCACGATCCTGGTCTTCTGTCTTCTTTCTCCTTCAACCCATGCAGCTCTGCTACATCAGACAGCACTGCATGGGAGGAAGAACGCTGCTGCTCCCCGTGCAGTCTAATCACTCAGTGAGTGAGCAGAGGCTGCGGGTTGGTAAGCGGTGACGTCACCGCTGCCACCGTTGCAATAGTAACCTGACAGGCGGGTTACTATAGCAACGGTGATCTCCGATCACTTGATTCTCGGCGCCGATATTCACCGGCTGTGGCAGCCAGTCCCTGCATGTGGGCTGACTCTGTAAAGAGCGCCGACTTACAGGGACGGGGAGCCAACCATGTGCCAGAGCATCTCGCCAGTACTCGCCGAGCATACTGAGTACGGAGGTACTCGGGCGAGCACCGCATACTGTCGACATGCACTGACAGGACCTAGCATGACGTCATAGCTATGTGACCAGTCTGTAGCCAATGAGATAATACACACGTGACTGGTCACATGCTATGACATCACGGAAAGGTCCTATCATCAGTGCTGGTTACCGAGGGGACACAGCGATGATCGGAAGGAGAAGCGGCGGGAGAAAGTCTGCAGGACGTGTCGCGGGACCTGTAAGTAAGTATAATGGCAATGTTTATTATTAACTGTATGTGTATATGTATAATGTGTTTGTGTGTGTTTGTGTTTGCCTGCCATTGTTTTCAAAGGGGGTTCGAAGGTGTTCGTCGGAAGTTCGACGAACACACCCGCCGTTCGACGAACCGAACTGAACTCGAGCACTAGGGGGTTGGCTCCTCTTTACTTTTTATGTCAATTTCATGCAGTAATTTTTTTTCTTTTTTTACTATACTTTTACATTATTTATTTTCTTTTTTTACTATATTTTTACATTACATCTTGTATTTTAAGTAATGATAAATCTTTTCTATCTGGTCCTTTTTTTTTAAACCTTTTTGTGTGTTTCAACCCTTATAAAGTGGTTCCTTTTTAGCCCTTTACAACCAGGCAATTTACCATTTTTGTTTTGTTTTTCTTTTGTTTTCATTTTTTCTTCTTTTTCCAAGAGCCATAACTTTTTTTAATTTTTCTATCCACATAGCCATGTTAGAGCTTGTTTTTTGAGTTGTACTTTTGAATTACACCATTAATTTTTATTATGTGATGCACTAGAAAGCGTAGGGAAAATTCTGCAAAAGAAAAAGTACAATTTCACAATTTGGTGGGGGTGGTTTATTCACCATGTTAATATATGGTAAAACTGACCAGGCAACATGATTCTCCAGGTCAGCATTATTATGCAGATAACAAACATACTTATATATTTTTTTTAAGTGGTAAAATTTTGTAGAGAAATTTTTTAAAAAGAAAATGTGTCTCCATTTTCCGAGACGCGTAACACTTTCAATTTTCAGGATATGGGGCTGTGTGAGAGTTATATTTTTACTGAAACCATTTTGCGGTAGATGTTTTGAGCGCCTCTTAATGCATTTTATTGCAATGTTGCAGCAGTTTCAATTTTTTTTCATTGGATCAATTTATTTTACATTTTGACAGATCGGACTTTTACAAATGCAGCGATTCCAAATACGTGTTTTTTAAATTTTTATTTTGAATGGGCCAAATGGGGGTTGATTTGAACTTTGTTTTTTTTAAAATGTTTTTCCAATTTGAAAATGTTTTTATTTATTTTTTTTTTTTTTTTACTTTTTAATGTTATTTGTTAGTTTTCTTAGTTAACTTGAAAAGCCAATTGTCTGATTGCTTGTACAAATAGCAGTGCACCATGTTGGGCCCCATTAATATAAAAAAGCTTACACTCACCCCTGGTGCCAGTGCCGTTCCAGTGGTGTCTGGGCCTGCGTTCCTCAGATCAGAGCAGGCTAGGCCAGGAGGCAAAAGGAAGCATATGCCAATCCCCAGGTAGTTCATGGCCAGTGGGGAATTGACACTGTACCTTTGAATGCTGCCCACCGAGAGCCGGGAGACCCCAGTTCTCATCTTCTTATATTCAAATGTATTTGCATGTTTAAGATGTGAATATATTTGAATACATAACAGAGGATAATAGAGAAGGGGTTTATGCCGTGCTATTCACCAGGAGAGAGGACAAGGAGATGATCAATGCTCCTTTATTGTAGCTTGTGTCTACGCATTTCAGGAGCTCTGCTCCCTTCATCAGGACATACAGCACAAAGACAACATATCTCTATCTGATATGTTGTCTTTGTGCTGTATGTCCTGATGAAGGGAGCAGAGCTCCTGAAACGCGTAGACACAAGCTACAATAAAGGAACATTAATCACCTCCTTGTCCTCTCTCCTGGTGAATAACGCGGCATAAACCCCTTCTCTATTATCCTCTGTTATCTACCACGGGGGCTGCAACAGAGTTCATCTTAACACCATATGCTTATATAGGAGTTGTGACTGAAACAACTCCTTGAGATGAGTGCATTCCTTTGATATTTTCTCGGTATATACCGGGTAAGACCCTATTGCGCTTTCTTTTTCCACAGTTTACTTCATATTTGAAAACATGAAATTCAGGGCAGGGGCAGCAGAGGGCTCATCAACACATGCCCTGACATGCAGCAGCGTAATGAGGTCTTCACACAGCTAAGCTCATCATACTGATGCTAGCAACGCAGTGTTGAGTGACGCGCAGAGGTGTAGAGGATGTGTTAGGGAATGGTAAGCATTCCATGAAGGAGATGAAGATTATATGTCCTGACATTTACTGGGGAGGGGTACGAGGTTTGTATGGGGCAGGGTGTTACTATGAGGGCTCATTATAGGGCAATGGGGGGAAATTGTGAAAGGAGGGGCAGTGTGTGGGTTGTTATATTATACAAAGGGGCAGTGGGGGGTATATTATACTGTACATAGGGAAAATGTGTGAGGGTTCTATTAGACATTGGGGCAGTGTGTAGCAGGGTATATTTCCTTAACAAGCTGAGTTCCCAGAATCCCCCTTACCTGCTCCTGTAGTCAGCACTATATATGTCGGTGCATCCTAAGGGGTGCACATGTGTGGGGTGCATGCACATGTGTGTCCTCTTTTGCAAAGTGGCCTTGTTGCTAAGTGGCTGGCAGTTATTTCAATGGCAGTTAGTCAGGACAGGAGACAGGTAACCTACTTTTTGACACACACTTTTTTTCAACTATGACTTTTATTTCCAAGTCCGTCTTCCTATGAGCTTTTGCCATGCACTTTCACCACCCTGTCCTCCCTCCATCCCCACTCATCCACATCAGCCCCTCTCTCCTTCCATCTCCTTTGTACAGCTCCCATACTCTTTTCACCTTCCTGAATAATCTCAGTCCATCATGCTCTAGGATTTTGCATCATAAACCTATATAAAGTTTGCCAAATGCATGGGCAAGGTTGAACTTTTTGGCTGTATTTCCAATAGATATGTTTTGTGCAAAGTTAACACTGCACACTACCAATAGAATTCCATACCCACAGTGAAGAATGGTGGAGGCAGCATTATGCTCTTGGGCTGTTTTTTGGCATCTGGAACTGGAGCTTCAGTCAAGGTCAAGTTGATGATGAGCAATTCCAAATATCAGTCAATTCTGCATCAAAACCTTCAAGCCCCTTCTAATAAGCTAACGACTCTGAGCATACTTCCAAACCAATAAAAGGATTGCTTCTCCAGAAGAAGATAAAGATTTTGGAATGGCCCAGCTAAAACCCAGACCTGATTCCAATCAAGATTCTGTGGGTGACCTAAATGCCCTTGCAATATGACAGATTGGGACATACTGCAAAGAAGAATTCTAGATGTGCCATGCTGATAGATTCCTATCCACAATAACTGAATATTGTCATGAATTCAAAGTGTACTTCAACAAATAATTAGTTTAAGGGTGTGCATATTTATACAACCATATTATTTTAGTTCTTAATTATTACTTTTCCATGCACAAATATTTTAGTTTGTTTTTCAACTAAACTATACAGAATTTAAGCGACATCAAATTGGGAAAAGTTCTCAAATTATTCTTCATGGTATGATTTTTTTTTTACATGACAAATACCTGCCATTTTAACAGGGGTGTGTAGGCTATTGATATTCACTGTATGCACTGCAATACTCCAGTTAAAGGGAATCTGTCTCCAGGTTTTTGCTCCCCCCATCTGAGAGCAGCGTAATATAGAGACACAGACCCTGATTCCTGCGATATGTCACTTACTGTGCTGTTTGCTGTCATTTTTGATAAAATCAATGTTTTCTCTACTGCAGATTTAGCAGTTATACAGAGCTCATGAATATGCTGGACTACCTGCAGCATGCCAAGTAGTCCTCTAATGATAATGTACTGCTGATTAAACAGTGATTTTATCAAAACTACACTAAGCAGCTTAGTAAGTGACACATCGCTGGAATCAGGGTCTCTGTCTCTACATTATGCTGCTCTCAAAGAAGGGAGCAAAACCCTGGTGACAGATTTCCTTTATGTTTTGAAGTTGAGGTTCTTCTATGTCACTCAGCCCTAGGATTGGCTTCATAAGAGGTTCAAAATCGCAGCTATGGTAACCATCTGCCCAATAGGAGTCAGTCCACATGTCATTTGAATGCTACTATGAGTGATTCATTTCTTCTACATTAATCCTCTTTTCGGCGCAGTCTATTAACCCTTTTCTCTTCAAATTTGAACTATCAGTGATTGACAGTGGCATTTGAAGAGATAAATAGCAGCAATCAGAGCTCGCTTTGAAACATGTTGTAAAATTAGGGTTACCTGGCTACTAGGGATGGTGAAGGCCCAGTTCCCGAGCCTGCTACAGTCACCCCCATTATCCCGCCAACATGATTTATATTATATGGTCACAAAAGGGTTAACCATTATCTGAAATAATATACTGTGTTAATCACTAATTGTAAAAATGTTGTGAATTATTTATAGGGTTTCTTTTACAACTAGGAGGAGTTGCTGAGGAACGAGGGATTAGACATGTTTAATTTCCATATGCATGATCCTATGCTCCTGAGCCTATCCCTTTCTCCTCGCTGAAATAATTATACCCACTTGGCTTGGTCTGGTATCCATATTCATGGCGGATTTGGTAGAAATAATTGTTCAACAGCATTTTCATGTGCATGTCTACTGGAATAATAATGATAATAAAGACAGATGAGCCTATGTTAAAAAATAGAATGAAACTTTTAATTAGTCTTCAAATTCCCTATTGATGCGGTAAATGAAGTGTGCGCCTGTCGTGTTCATATTGTGTCTTTACTCGGCTACATCTGGTTGTACTATGGAAGAATCGCCAACTTCAAAAACTGTGTGAGTATAAAGTAAAGATTAGGTAGATGTCAGGAAAGTACACTAAAGTGTGTAGCATCTTATTGATCCCGGTATGAAAAAAAGATGCGTCACCTCTTTTCTTGGAAATGAAAGGATATCAAGATCATGCAACAGATTCTTATTTTATTAAGCCAACATGTTTACATACCAAGCAACGTTTCGGCTTCTAGAATGCAGGAGGCTCTGTACTTGTGGCAGTAATATCACCTGATGTTTAAGATATTGGAAGAATAAAAGAAGAATTCTTTTTGGCTTCTTTTTAATTCTAAGACTCATCACTTAGATTTTTCATCAGAGAGTTTTCACTCTTTGGCACAGCGCTGACACACATTTCAATGCGGAAGACTGAACTGCCAACGTTCCTGCTCGTATATAGACGTGGTAGCATATCCCGGTGATTAAATGCACTTTATAAGCAGCGAGTGGCTTCATTTAGCCGAACTGATGTAGAAATAATAAAGGTGCACTTCATTTTTCTTTTCTAGCGTCTTCTCGTTGCTTTATCCACCATGTAACACATCATTTTGGACAATACTCCAAGGCTCCCTACAATTTGTAACCCTGATCGTTCTCGTCAGTGGTAAAACTGTAACATCAAAATTGATGAGAACCAATAATAGAATGAGGTGAATGTGCCAGTTACATTTGGCATGTGGCCTTCCTGGAGGTGCCCATGATGATCCACACAGATCCTTAAAATGGAATCTGTCACTATGTTTTTTCATAATTTACTTGCAGTAGTTTGAATAAATTCCATATTTTATCAGCAAATTATCATTAAAGGAGTAGTAAATCTGCTGCCATTTGGTCCTTTATTTTCATAGGCTTTGTATAAACTCTGCCCCATCACTGATTGGCAGTTTTCTGCCTGTGCACAGTGTACACAGAAAGCTGGCAACAGTGATGTGGGCAGGGCTATTCAGAGCTTCAGCCTTCTGATATTAGGTGATTTGTGACTGCCTTGGGCCCTGAGTCTCACTTAGTCTTGTGATACTCTGGAGAGTAAATGTGTTTTCTTTCCTTTAGGGTAGTAAGGGTTAATGTTAGCTTTGTTGCCAGCAGCTTTCTATTAGTTTATGTCAGGTGCAGCTGATTTGTTACCACACCCATCACCTTTGAGTAGTGACAATTTTCAGCAACCATTGATGTTGCTAAAATTCATTCTGTCCTGGCCACCTAGGTGGAAGGAGCTGCTGGGGTTCTCACCTGAACCCATCCATCTGCTGCCTTGGAGTCCGGCTGCAGCTGTGGAGTTTGTGTTGTATCCTCTTCCTTCCTGTGTGCCTACCATTCCCTTGTGTTGTATTAGTGCAGTGGTGGTATTAGAAATCCTCCCCTGCAAGCTCACTAGCAAGGGTTACTGCAGGAATTTCCTAGGGTTTCAGGTATCCTGCTTGGTTGCAGGTGCAGAACCTGTATAGGGCTAGCTAGGAGTGCAGGGTACAGCTGCAGGTGAGTTCAGGAGAAGTATGATCTTCCTCCTCCCTAGCACCAGGGCTCACCATTGTTATACTCTTCCCGGTGTTCCCCCCTTCGGTTGTAGTGGTTTTGTAGTGCACAAGGCACATATAGGTCTGAGCGCAACTGTCACGCTGTGTATTCAGGCTTCTCTCACTCTGAGGGTGACAACCGGTAGATATGAATCAGAAAAAAACATAACTTCATCAAGCATACTAGTAAGTTATACATCCCTGGAATTAGTATCTCTGCCCCTACATCATACGGGGTATGAGGAAAAAAAAAACCTGTAACACAATCCCTTTAACCGTAATTATTCTTCCATCATTGTAACTGTATAATTGTAGCACTTGTTATTCTTAAGGGCGCTTTAAGGGCGCTTTACACACTACAATATATCTTACGATGTGTGGGCGGGGTCACGTCGTAAGTGACGCACATCCGGCATCGTAAGTTACATTGTAGTGTGTGACAGGTACGTGCGATTGCGATTGAACGGTAAAACGTTAATCGCATGCACGTCGTTCATTTCCTAAAAATTGAACGTCAGGTTGTTCATCGTACCCGGGGTAGCACACATTGCAGTGTGTGACACCCCGGGAACGATGAACAGATCTTACCTACGTCCTGCGCCTCCCGCCAGCAATGGGGAAGGAAGGAGGTGGGTGGGATGTTTACGTCCCACTCCTCTCCGCCCCTCCGCTTCTATTGTCCGGCTGCTGCGTGACGTCGATGTGACACCGAACGTCCCTCCCACTCCAGGAACTGGACGTTCGCCGCCCACATCGAGGTCGTATGGAAGGTAAGTACGTGTGACTGGGGTTATTCGTTTGTGTGGCACATTCAACAAATTGAACGTGCCACACATACGATGGGGGCGTTGCAAATCGCATACGATATCATATGCAAAATTGCAACGTGTAAAGCAGGCTTTAGGATCACTTATCCTATCAATGATATATTATTCGTAAAGCTTGACAAGCAATACTCAGCATAAGATAGCAGTCATTAAAGTATATCTCCAAGTATCTTTGGTCATTGAAGTTGGGTTTTTCAACATGTAACAATGATGGCCGATCATTATTACCCGTAATGAGCTGGGGTTGAAATTCAGTAAAGGCAGAGTTTTAAGTACAAACAAGAATTAACAGTAGCTGTAAGGTAGTATTCTTCAACATTTTCCATTTTTTAATCATTGTTGCAACAAACATATTGAATACATGGACATGTATGGAAAAGTGAGTTGAAAGTTTAAGTCAACCAAGCACCTGCTCTAGATCTGTAGGACACAATATATTTTATAGCCTTTGAATAAGGTCACTTATACCCATTACAAATATGTGCTCTTACAACATTGAAATTGAAGATGTTTCCCCCTTTATCTGTATTAATTAATGTCTTGGAAACATAATTTTATGGCACTTCCTCATACAGTTGAAACCAAAAGTTTACATACACTATGTAAAAAGACACATCTGCATGTTTTTCTCACTATCTGACATGAAATCAGAATAATCCTTTCCCATTTTAGGTCAATTAGGAACAAAAACTATTTATATTTGCCAAATGCCAGAATAATGAGAGAGAGAATGTTTTATGGCATTTTTATTACTTTCTGCCAAGTCAAATGTTTACATACAGTATGAGTACTATCCCTTTTATAGAATATGGGACAGCCTATATGATGATGTCATGTCTTTGGAAGCTTCTGCTAGGTTTATCACTCCTTTAAGGGTGATTAATGTAAATTAAAAGCAAATGTTCAATAATTTTACATGACAAGTCAGCCTTAATGGAATCTGTCAGGTGATTTTGTAACACAATACTAATGTTATCTTTAAATAGGGCTTTAAGGGAACCTGTCAGGTGCCATATGCCCTCTAATAGCAGCAGAGACGTGTGGGCTAAAAATCCCTGCCTAACCATCCCTGTCTAATAATAATGTGTAAAACAAAAGTTTTGCCTATGCTAACATGTGCTGGGGCCCATAGGAAGGATGTTACTTCGCCTTGACTAGTCTGCCCTCTTCCCGTGGTATCATGCCACCGTCAACTCATGGAAATCTGGTGCATGCACGCATCTCATTCCCAGATTCAGACGCACTCTGCACATTGTCGCAAGTGCAGGAGACTTTGGATTATGTGCAGTGCACTTGTGAAGCTGAAAAGCGTATACCCGGCTAAAGAGGCCAAGCAATGCTGTGGGAATTAGACGTGTGCCTGTGCGAGATTTCCATGAACTGGCCATGACGTCGGTTCATGGAAATCATGGTATCACGCCAACAGGGGTGTGATATTACGGAAAGAGGAAAGACTAGTTAGGGCGAAGCAACACCCTTGTGACTAGTCCCAGAACTTATTAGCTTAGGGAAAACGTAAGTTATAAACCCTTTTTTTTAAACTTTGCTTTTACACAATATTATTAGACAGGGATGCTTAGACAGGGATCTTTAGCCCACACATGTCCCTGCTACTAGATTAGAAGGCATATGGGACCTGACAGGTTCACTTTAAGGAGACCTTTCAGGATCAATAAGTTTTATTGTTCTATCTCATCCTGTTATCTTGCTGTAAGCTCCATAAGATTTAAGGCCCTGTCACACACAGAGATAAATCTGCGGCAGATCTGTGGTTGCAGTGAAATTGTGGAAAATCAGTGCCAGGCTTGTGGCTGTGTACAAATGGAACAATATGTCCATGATTTCACTGCAACCACAGATCTGCAAAGATTTATCTCTGTGTGTGACGGGGCCTTTACTGTCTTGTGCACACTAGTCAAGAGTTTGTAAATATAGTTTTCATATTCACACTGGAACTGGAACTGGAATTAAGATTTTTGAAGACTCCTTCTCAATTGCAATAACAAAAAAGAATCACAAAACAAGGAGCAATAACACTTTTTTACTTGCTATAAGGCCCCCTTCACACGTCCGTGTCTCCGATACGTGTTTGGTCCGTTTCCTCACGTGCCGGAGACACGGGCACATGTAGACCCATTAAAATCAATGGGTCTGCGCACACATGCATGTTTTGTTATAGACCGTGTGTACGTGTGGAGCATACATGTGCCCGTGTGCTCCAAACGTAGACATGTCCGTTTTTCTCCGGCATCACGGGTGTCACACGGCTCGCACATGAACCGCATGGATGTGATCCGTGTGACATGCACCGGAGAAAACTCACGTGTTTGTAAAAAAAAAAAATTCTATACTCACCTCCTCCAGCACTGCTGTCTCTGCCGCTGCTGTCACTTGCTTCCGACCCCCATTATGCTCATTATGCTCATTGAATATTCACTCCACTGTGGGCTGGAAGCAGCAGCAGCGGGGAGTTGGCAGGGCGGGAGACCGCAGATCAGCACCACGGACAGCAATTCAAGTGCAGATTGTAACGTTTAATTTGAAGGTTTGAACAAAAATATCTGATAGAAATTGTAGGAATTGTACACATTTCTTTACAAACACTCCACATTTTAGGAGGTCAAAAGTAATTGGACAAATAAACCAAACCCAAACAAAATATTTTTATTTTCAATATTTTTTTGCGAATCCTTTGGAGGCAATC
The DNA here is from genome assembly GCF_048569485.1 of Anomaloglossus baeobatrachus. Classification (NCBI taxonomy): domain Eukaryota; kingdom Metazoa; phylum Chordata; class Amphibia; order Anura; family Aromobatidae; genus Anomaloglossus; species Anomaloglossus baeobatrachus. The sequence continues at coordinate 105,017,442 of NC_134354.1, read as the reverse complement.
ACTGCCTTAAGTCTGGAACCCATGGATATCACCAAACGCTGGGTTTCCTCCTTCTTAATGCTTTGCCAGGCCTTTACAGCCGCAGCCTTCAGGTCTTGCTTGTTTGTGGGTCTTTCCGTCTTAAGTCTGGATTTGAGCAAGTGAAATGCATGCTCAATTGGGTTAAGATCTGGTGATTGACTTGGCCATTGCAGAATGTTCCACTTTTTTGCACTCATGAACTCCTGGGTAGCTTTGGCTGTATGCTTGGGGTCATTGTCCATCTGTACTATGATGCGCCGTCCGATCAACTTTGCGGCATTTGGCTGAATCTGGGCTGAAAGTATATCCCGGTACACTTCAGAATTCATCCGGCTACTCTTGTCTGGTGTTATGTCATCAATAAACACAAGTGACCCAGTGCCATTGAAAGCCATGCATGCCCATGCCATCACGTTGCCTCCACCATGTTTTACAGAGGATGCGGTGTGCCTTGGATCATGTGCCGTTCCCTTTCTTCTCCAAACTTTTTTCTTCCCATCATTCTGGTACAGGTTGATCTTTGTCTCATCTGTCCATAGAATACTTTTCCAGAACTGAGCTGGCTTCATGAGGTGTTTTTCAGCAAATTTAACTCTGGCCTGTCTATTTTTGGAATTGATGAATGGTTTGCATCTAGATGTGAACCCTTTGTATTTACTTTCATGGAGTCTTCTCTTTACTGTTGACTTAAAGACAGATACACCTACTTCACTGAGAGTGTTCTGGATTTCAGTTGATGTTGTGAACGGGTTCTTCTTCACCAAAGAAAGTATGCGGCGATCATCCACCACTGTTGTCATCCGTGGACGCCCAGGACTTTTTGAGTTCCCAAGCTCACCAGTCAATTCCTTTTTTCTCAGAATGTACCCGACTGTTGATTTTGCTACTCCAAGCATGTCTGCTATCTCTCTGATGGATTTTGTCTTTTTTTTCAGCCTCAGGATGTGCTGCTTCACCTCAATTGAGAGTTCCTTAGACCGCATGTTGTCTGGTCACAGCAACAGCTTCCAAATGCAAAACCACACACCTGTATTCAACCCCAGACCTTTTAACTACTTCATTGATTACAGGTTAACGAGGGAGACGCCTTCAGAGTTAATTGCAGCCCTTAGAGTCCCTTGTCCAATTACTTTTGGTCCCTTGAAAAAGAGGAGGCTATGCATTACAGAGCTATGATTCCTAAACCCTTTCTCCGATTTGGATGTGAAAACTCTCATATTGCAGCTGGGAGTGTGCACTTTCAGCCCATATTATATATATAATTGTATTTCTGAACATGTTTTTGTAAACAGCTAAAATAAAAAAACTTGTGTCACTGTCCAAATATTTCTGGACCTAACTGTATGTGCTGGTTTCATAATTATGTTGACTGTTTTGACTAGTCTCATTGTTTTATCATGTTATGACCCTTTCTGTGCACCTTCTCCTGTGTGTTGCTGGATTATCTGATGTATTCTGTTTTATTTCCCCTGATCCATTTTCTTTTCTGAATTGACTTCAAATCCATGTGGAATCTCGATGTGTTAGGAACAGAATGATACATCTATGTATTTTATGTATCTGTGTATATGGTACTTTATGTAGGAGTTGGTGGTACTTTATCTATGTATTCGTACAATTTTTCAGAAAATGTGTTTTTGTAGCAAATATGTTGTTTAAAGTTTTGTGAGTACATTTGCTAAAGACAGGAATGAATTAAGTGTAACATTAGCAAAAATGTTTGTTTCAATCAGATTACATGGATTATACATTTGTGTTACTGTTTAATACATAAAAAAGTCACTGAACAGGAACTTGCAGATGAGAAAGCATTAGTACGCTCCTGGCTCATCTCTCAATCCAGCTGTAAGTAATGCTCAGAAATGTTTAAGACGGTTATTTCATGGAAGCAAAACTAAGTTCGTGAGACTTAGATCAAATCATCAACCAGTCATAGCCTTCCTAAGGGTGTATCTACATCACAGATGATAGTAATGGACTATCTCACCACATTTGGACCCCATGGTGATGTGTGTAAACGCATGGGAGATTTCCTAATACCTGTAACCGAGCTATGCAGCTCAAGAGATAAACAATGTATTCACTGTATACTGATTTATTCTACTATAGAGCTCAATGAATAAATGTATAAGTCCCCATGTTGTGAGCACCCTCTAGTGGTAGCTGCATGCAAAATTAAATTTCATCAGTAATTAGATGCAAAATGGTTTTGATGGAGAAAACAATCAGCTGATTCATGCTGCAGAATCACGAGCAGTATGAAAAGACTATGGCTGTGTTATTACAGTTGTTAAACGTTGGTCGATATATGGAGACTCACTCCTGAAGACACCGACCATATTGTTTTAATGTGATGTTATAGTATTGCACTGGATGCCAAGTACCGTATTTTTTGGATTATAAGATGCACTTTTCCTCCCAAAATTTTGGGAGGAAAATAAGGGGTGCGTCTTAAAACACAAATGTAGCTTACCGGGGGTGGTGAAGAGGGGTCAAATGAGGCAGGGGCAATGCTATGCGGTGTGCTACAGGCGCTGCTCTGTGCGGCGGGGAGTGCTACTCTGTGCCGGGGCTGTGGGCTCGGCACTGCTCTGTGCGGGGCTGCTCTGTGTCGGGGCTTTGGGTGTGGCGCTGCTCTGTGCGGCACTGCTATGTGCTGGGCCTGTGGGCATGGTGCTGCTCTGTGTGGCGCTGCTCTCTGCTGGGCTGCTCTGTGCCGGGGCTGTGGGCATGGTGCTGCTCTGTGTGGCACTGTGAGCATCTGGGCCCCCCTCTGCACCACCCGCAGCATTGCCGTACTCCAGCCTGTCACCCCTGCTCCACCACCGCTGCCGCCACCCCTCCCCAGTAAGACACCACCGGATTTTAAACCGTACCACATATGGTTTTTTTAACCTTTTTTTTTCTCTAAATTTGTGGTGCATCTTATCCGGTGCGTCTTATAAAATGAAAATACGGTAGTATGTGTGAGTGCTGCTGCTTACGATGTAACAGAGTCCAAGCAACGTGGTAGCTACTGCCCCCTAGCAGTGAAGCCTGGGAGGACTGCATTTTATGTACAATCTATTGTATGTTATTAATGTGTGAATATTATAAGTTACATATATGTAGAAGTAAGATATATGTTAACTAGGATATAGAGTGTGTTAGTGACAAGAGAAGTGTTGTTAGTTAAATGCTTCTGATTAGGATGCTGGGCTGGGTAACTCAGCCACATCCTAGGGCAGAGACACCAGGGGTTAAGGAAAGGATTAGCCCCTGGGAGGAGACTTAGCGGGTTAAGTCCCTGAGACAGGAAAAGGGAAGGGAGTAGGAAGATGGCTGTTTGAGAAGGAAGTTGTGTGGTGTGTCAGGTCTGACCGGTCCCCTGTAGGCGGTCCCCATTGGATAATGGGACTGTTGGGCGAATGTAGAGGTATGTGGGACCCTTGAAGAAGAGGTAGTGCAGAGCTGGGACCTCAAGAAAACAGTTAGGGCTATGCTGGTCTGCAAACAGAGAATGCAGCCATAGAAGAATAAGCAGAATAGCAAAGGAGAAAGTCAAGAGAGAAAGGGAGAGTTTGTATTCCCTATTACCTACCAGAGAAAAACTGTAAAGAGAAGTAAAGGTTCCATTTAAGAAAAGCCATATAGTGTTGTCTCCTTTCTTGGAATGGACCCTCAGAGAAGCGAAGGAACTGAAGCATCATCAACAACAAGTAAGTGGATGCACCCCACATGCTCACTGGGCCTAAAAGCTGCCTGTAACAGGCCAGGGGGTTGCATCTAGACAACAGCCAGACTACGACTACAGTGCCCCCTTCCACCCTCTTACACAGTCGTGTATGTTTTACTCTGACTTGATGTAGGATTTCAAAGAAAGTGTACCTTGAAAGTCAGCCAAAGACCATGAGTTTTGGATGTTAGGTCCAAGGCTGCTCCCTGGCAGCTTCTCTTTGTCCAGGTCTCCTGGATTGACAGGTCTTTCCCTATGCACACACACAGGAAGAGACGTGTTGGGAACAAGCAAGTGAATACCTGGCTCAGACTGACAAGAAGAGTTACTTGCAACCCTTTAAACATAAACCATTCTTGTCACTGGCTGGTATAAACTTCTTAAATTGATTACACAGACACAGATTTACTTTACTGATGGGAGTCGGCCACAACTTTATTATTATACACTGTTAACTCCCTTGTTGATCTAGGGTTGGACACCAACAGCCAGGATACGTGAAATGAAACACCTAATGACCCACGATTTAACAAGTGATGCATCAACCTATACTGCACTCCCCCCCACCTAACAAAAATAGCGCCTGCTCAATGCCGTCATGCACACCCAATATAAAATGTCTGATGGACTCTGCCATATACATATATTAGAGTTGTTAACCTCTACCTCATGGCAATACATTTTTCCATTCTATTTCAGTAGGAATTTTTTCCGCTCTAAAAGATCTTCCATCAACAGCTTAGCCAAATGAATTCTGTGTTTTTGGGTATTCATGCCCAAGTAGCCAAAGACAAGCTTTAGTAGAATACCCAACCCATAGGCATTGCTCGGCATATAAAAACTAACAGGCTTTCTAGTAACTGCATAGGCTATGAGGATATTTTTTGGTGGAACAAATTTTTCCACCTAGTCAAGCAAACCATTTAATTTATCACTAGGAAACCTAAAAACTATTTTGACTTTGACAACTTCAAGAAGGACAAACAAGTGGAAAGGCCTTCTGTCATCACCTCTGAGATAGATACACCAAAACGACCCATGATGCAAGGGAATGTATTTAACATGACTCAACATTGTCTGGCTATTGTAGAGTCCATGAATAAGAAATCATCCAACAAAGGAAGTATTGCCCACCGTCCTGTCTCAACGCACCACCCATCAAAGAAACATCTCAATGAAATGGCATGGTACGGAGTAGCCAATATGCAAGCATGATGAGCTGTGGGAACTCAAGTCCACTGAAGTAAACAACGACCTCCACCTTAAGGATTGGGACCTGCATGATCTCAGTCAGTTCCTGGAATAGTGACAGAAATAGTAAGAACTTCTCCTGAGGATCCATAGCGGCTGTAGCTGTCATGCATCTGTATTTGAACCCTTAGATTCAAACCCAAACTGTGGTTGGCTTCTCTGCCTGCCGAGCCACAATGAATTCAGGTTTTTTTTTCATGTATTTAGTGTCTGTTATGCTTGCTTTACTTCTATTAGTGTAACAGGTGTATTAATTTACTCATTTGTCTGCTCAATGACGTTTCGAGCATGTGTTGAAATACTTTCCCTCTGCTGATATTTCCTGCTAGTGATATTATCCTTTCGATGTCCAGCCATGCTGCCGTTTGTTTTTGCCAGTCAGTGGAAAACCAGCTAGGGATCATCTGTCTGCTATTTATGTTCTTTACTCTGCACCTACCTTCTGTTTGTTGTTAGAATGTGGATGGCACATTCTTTAAGCAGTATATACAGTACCTTATCTTATATTTTGAATTTTGTTTTTGTTTTACTCACTCTGGGATCACTATCTATCTCAGCATATTTTTTCTTCTTTAGATAAATTGCACTCTGCTCTGCCCACCGGTTCTTTTGGAGGAACGTGAAGCACTCAATGACCAATCAGGCACAATAGGCCCAAGATGTCATAGTTTAATCTGTCGTTAGGGCTATTCCAGCTCATGCAGGATCTATAGTCTGTACAGGAACTGGCAGGGTTAGTTGTAGTTTTTCGTGTGTTGTCTATTTCCTGTGTGAGTTACTACACAAACATAACAATAGCATTTGGAAAACCAAGATCTGGAAGCTGATAATCTCCTCTTTCATCAACCACAGGACTGATTATGTGTATTGCTACCCACTGACACAGACTCAGGAGGAGAAGGCGGCATGGCCGATTGGGAGTGAGCAGAAATGTGGGTGGACCTTGTTGGCGAGGGCTCAGACGCATCTTGAAAAACTTGACCAATGTCACCTCAATCAGGTACATCCTCAGGCTGCTGAGTGCATTTCAATTGAAAGATAATCATGGACAGGCTTTCTTAATGCTACTATCACAATTATCTTGTAGTGTAAATAGGCTTCCAATCAGCCAATGAACAAGCAAAATGCTTATTCATTGGGTAAGATAATCATTTGCACAGTGCTAAAAATCATCTTTCTTTGTGGTCTATCGTCCTATGTAAACATGACTCCCACTGCCGAGAATCATGATGGCCTATGCACACTAAGTGATTTGTTGTTATAGAAAAACATACCTGGCTGCTTTGACCAGCCAGGCTATGATTCATGCTGCCTGTGGTTTTTGGCAGCATGAATTTAATGACTAGTTCCCTTTAACTATTTCCAGTAAAAATGTTTCCTAGTGGTGCTTTTGTGCTGACGGATATGAATACATACATGCATGCTCTGGTTCCTGGTCTAGTATCGTAACTAGAAGCTCGGGGGACCTTAAATGAACTCATCATTAGTGGCTACATTGATGTAAACCTCATAAAGAAGGCTTTTTTCAAATACCTTATTTAGTCAATTGTGCCTGTGAGCGGCGCTATTGCAGTCATCTCATCCCCATCACGTGACCCTTGGAGCTAAGGAGCACCAAAAGTTTCCTTTGGCTCATATGAAAAGATCAGTTCAATTAAATACAGATGATAATTAAAGGCATGGTTCACTACACAGCATACTGGCCACACATCGATGTAAACCTCATAAAGAAGGCTTTTTTCAAATACCTTGTTTAGTCAATTGTGCCTCTTACTGGTATTATTGCAGTCCGTTCATCCCGATCACGTGACCGCCGGGCTCTGTGACCTCTGAGATCTGGTGATGTCATGTCAACTTCCAGTTGACTCAACATCACCGAGGTCGTCCCCAGTCTTCCTGAGTGACTGGGCTGTGGGTGCAGTTTCACCGCTCGTCACAGCCCAGCATCGCTCCTGCTTGCGGCGCTCTGTGTGCATTATCTTTGCATTCCAAGAGCGTGTATATTATCTCTATGATTGGAAAATAGTGCCATTTTTTTCTGTTTTGAAACATGACCATGAGAATTATTCTCATGCCATTATTTATACTGTACCAATACTGTTTCTTACACTTGTTTAGTGACCTTGGATTTGAAACGATATAACTGTGTAATTCATTCCAAAGGACATCACTGTGTGCATTATGTTCATACCGTGACATTACTGTGTAATAATGCTTTCCTATAAACGTACAATGTTTATTATCACAACACTGAACTGATTATGTTAGTTAACATAGTCTAAAACATAGAGTATGCTCACACAAAGGAATTTTATCAATATTCTGAATAGATTATTATTAGAGACGGGTGAACACGCAGATATTCGGGACTGGCGGATCCAACCAGAGTTTTAAAAAAAAACAACACAAAAAACCTAGTTTGGTACTGGAATTCATACCGAATATCTAAGTATATTCCTGCACCAAATCTGCATCTTGTGGCAAAAAAGTGCTTCAAAACATCATGCGGTTTTGATGCAGCATTAATACAAATTTTTGCCTGGAGATGCAGATGTACTGCAGGAATATGGTGTATATATTTCAGCGCCAAATCTGCATCTCTTGGCAAAAAAACATGGTTTTCTGCCAGGGGATGCAGGTCTGGGAACTCAGTTCACCTGAGCGGAGGTCACTGAGTTCAATGAGCTCACCTGAGGTAAGTTTACTTATGCTCACAGGTGGGGTACTGTAGGAACCTTCAGCTGTGACCACAGATAAACTGAGTGACGTAACTGCTCACAACTGCAGCTCAGTCAATCTCTGCCTGAGGCCACAGCATGTAGACATGTTCTGTGCCTGCGCACTATGACTTCAGTATGTAGCAGAGCCAGAATCATCGTGGGACCTTATGTGAATTATGTTAGAACTGGGTGTTTAGGGTTAATATTTTCAAGAAAGAGGGTGACTTCAAATTCTATTTCAAATAAAGGATTTTTTCGGTGTTTGTGTTTATTTCCTTTCAATTACAAATTAGTAATGGGGGGTCTCATAGACACCTCCCATTACTAATCTAGGGCTTAGTGGCAGCTATGAGCTGTCATTAACCCCTTACATTACCCTTATTGCCACCACACCAGGGCAATCGGTATGAGCAGAGGGAAGTGCAGGGATTGTCGCATCCAATAGATGCAACAATTCTGGGCAGCTGCAGGCTGCTATTTTTAGGTTAGGGAAGACTAATAACCATAGCTCTCCCCAGCTTGAGAATACCATCCCCCACCTGTTGGCTTTATTATGTCAGTGTATCAAAATTGGGGGGACTGCAAGCCAGTTTTTTTTAATTATTTATTTAAATAATAATTTAAAAAAAAGCTACATGGGGTCCCTTTTTTTGATACACAGCCAAGATAAGCACATGGCTGTGGGCTGCAGCCTGTAGACATATGCTTTTTTTGTGCTGGGTATCATATGCGGGGATCCTACACCAGCTTTTTTTTATTTATTTATTTATTTTTAGATCACTATAGATACACAGATAGACAGCATTTGTGATTCCAAGCAATCAGACACACTGTCATACAGGGTACAGGAGTGCTCTGACTGCAACCAATCAGAGATTCCTGAACTGGTGGGTGGGGAATCAGTGAATATGTATGAGGGTAATGAGCGGCCCTGGAAGCAGTGTTATAGATGCATGGGAGACTCGGGAAGTATAACGCTCCTCCTTTATTGCCTATTTTCTTTCTTTTTCCATTTTTTGTTTTAAATTATCCGTGTGGCCGAATCTGAGTTCCCTGAGAACTCCATGTTTGGGGTTGGTACACAAATACTAGGTATCTTTACGGATCTCACATTTTACAGTCCAGGTTCAGCCATTACTAATAATTATTCATAGTTGTACCAGCTCTCAAGTGTATCATATGATAAATGTTATTTTACTCTGTGTCAGCCAAAGGCTTTAATTTGTAATTGGTAGTATCTGACCTTCATTAAGGCCAGATTTGTGCAGTGTACGTCTGATTGTTGTCCTATGGACAGACTCTCCCACCTCAGCTGTATATCTCTGCAGTTCATCCAGAGTGATCATGGGCCTCTTGGCTGCATCTCTGATCAGTCTTTTCCTTGTTTGAGATTACATTTTTGAGGGATGGCCGGGTCTTGGTAGATTTGCAGTGGTATGATACTCCTTCCATTTCAATATGATCACTTGCACAGTTCTCATTGGGATGTTTAAAGTTGTGGAAATCTTTTTGTAACCAAATCCGGCTTTAAACTTCTCCACAACAGTATCATGGACCTGCCTGTTGTGTTCGTTGGTCTTCATGATGCTATCTGTGCTTTAAACAGAGATCTGAGACTATCACAGAGCAGGTGCATTGATATGGAGACTTGATTTCACACAGGTGGATTATATTTATCATCATCAGTCATTTAGGACAACATTGGATCATTCAGAGATCCTCAATGAACTTCTGGAGAGAGTTTGCTGCATTGACAGTAAAGGAGCCAAATAATATTGCACACCCCACTTTTCAATTATTTATTTTTTTTAAAAAAAGTTTAAAATAAGCAATAAATGTCGTTCAACTTCACAATTGTGTCCCACTTGTTGTTGATTCTTCACCATAAAATTTAAATTTTTTATCTTTATGTTTGAAGCCTGAAATGTGGGAAAAGGTTGAAAAATTCAAGGGGGCTGAATACTTTGGCACTGTAGCTACCCACATATAAGTGCTCAAAAAAATCTATCCATAAAGTTCAGTTGTTCCATCTATTTTAAGCATTTAATGTCTTCTTTACATTAAAAAAGACACATCTAACGTTACTTTGAAGTTTGAACTCCAAGTATTTTATCTTTTCTTAACATTTCCTGGATAAAAATTGTCAAAAATGCTGCTATTAATACTTTTTCTGGTCTTTTTGTCCTAGAATAAGACGCAGAATGAAACTTTACTAAACCATAATCTGCTGGATATGAAATTTATTTCAACACCAACACTATGAATTGCTTAGAAATACATTCTTACCATCAATTTTCTGCCAGGATAGATGTTCATTGCCGTTGTCACTTAACGTTACATTTCTGCTGCAGACATGACACATACTGTACGCTCTTCCAGATTAGTTTTCTTCAAGACAAAAAAAGAAAATTGCCCTAATCAAGGGTTGTTCTTGGGAAAAGGGCTACAGATAACACAAATAGAAACGGATCTTCTAATAGTCATTATCTTTGTCTTATGGAACCAGATAAATTTGGTGGACAGCAGCTAGGTGAGGGGATTTTCAGTTACATGCACTGCAAAAAATGTTATTAACCTTAGTGCATTTATTTTTTTAATCTATGAATTTTTTATTTAGGATTAATAACACTACCTAATGGATCCCAAACTATTATTTTCTGTATGAATTAAAGGCATATTTATAGGTGGTATACAATATAAACAAATATTATACTGTATATTACTAACTAGTAATTTGTCTTAAGTATGAGAATATCTATTTGCGACAAATTGACATTGACTTGGGTGTTACAAAAAAAAAAAAATGGGGGGTGGTTACAGCAAAATGACACCAGGCCATCATTTTTCTTGATGATAAAGGGCTGGGGAAAGGTTTTACTGATCAACGTGAACGTGAACAAAGGGCTGCGCGCTTGGTTCGAGAAGAGAGCAAAGACCAACTAGCGAGCGGCTGCTCCACCTCTACCAAATCTGTCTGAGTCTTCAGGTCTCTGTAGTGACTGATTGTAACATGAAGACCCCTGATTAGACCCCCAGACTGACTCTTGCTGCAATGTTTTTAGGGTTTTGTTGTTTTTTGTTTTCTTTCACTTTAGATTCTGAATGTTTTGCTTCTTTAGGAAAAGTCCTGGTTTGATATCAGAGGGTCAGTGCTAGGAGCCTCAGATTGCGGAGCATGCATGCGTCTTAAGTAGAGTTGAGCGCGGTTCGTGGTTCGTGGTTCTCCAGTTCTAGGCTCGAGTGATTTTGGGGCATGTTCTAGATCGAACTAGAACTCGAGCTTTTTGCAAAAGCTCGATAGTTCTAGAAACGTTCGAGAACGGTTCTAGCAGCCAAAAAACAGCTAAATCTTAGCTTGGTTTCTGCTGTTATAGTGTAAGTCACTCTGTGAATCAAACTATTATCACATTTCAGTGCATAGTGTGCGTGAACAGCGCCTTCAGATCACTGCTGTTTCTATAATGGCGATCGCCATTTTTTTTTTTTTTTTTCTTGTCTTCCTTCCCTAAGCGCGCGCGTCTTGTGGGGCTGGCCAGCATGTCAGCCAATCACAGACACACACACACCTAAGTGGACTTTGAGGCAGAGAAGCAACGGCATGTGTGATAGGATCTGCATGTCACATGTCCCTGCATTATAAAACCGGACATTTTCTTCACGATCGCCATTATCTGCCTTCTGCGTCTTTGGTGTCAGACATCACTGTCGCAGTTCCGTCCTTTGTCCTATCGCCGATACAGCTGTATGCGCTGCATACACAGCGTTAGACAGCTTAGGGAGAGCACATTCTAGCAGTCCTTTTAAGGGCTCGTACCGGCAGGGTCAGAGAGCCATAGGTGACAGGTCCTGCAAACAGCAACAGCGTCTGTGTAGCCCAGGTCAGGGATTTCCTCCCTGCATTTCACCATTAGGAGGGAATAGAAAGGCAGGCTTCCATTCCTCTACCCAGAGCACCACAATCCTGCCACTGTACCCTCTTGTCCTCTGCACACTCCAACTCATTCTAACTAAGCCATTATACTAGCAAACACTCAGTGTACCTAGTGGCATCCTATCTGTGGCTATTGGACTTTGCTATAGTCCCACTAGTGCAAAGACATTTGCAGAGCACATCTGCCTGCATTGCACACTCCAAGTTTTTTAAACTCAGCCATTATACTAGCAAACACTCTGTACCTAGTGGCATCCTATACGTGGCTATTGGACTTTGCTCTAGTCCCACTAGGGCCAAGACATTTGCAGAGCGCATCTGCCTGCGTTGCACACTCCAACAAATTATAACGAAGCCATTATACTAGCAAACACTCAGTGTACCTAGTGTCATCCTATACGTGGCTATTGGACTTTGCTATAGTCCCACTAGTGCCAAGACATTTGCAGAGCACATCTGCCTGCATTGCACACTCCAAGTTTTTTAAACTAAGCAATTTTACTAGCAAACACTCAGTGTACCTAGTGGCATCCTATACGTGGCTATTGGACTTTGCTATAGTCCCACTAGTGCCAAGACATTTGCAGAGCGCATCTGCCTGCGTTGCACACTACAACAAATTATAACAAAGCCATTATACTAGCAAACACTCAGTGTACCTAGTGGAATCCTATACGTGGCTATTGGACTTTGCTATAGTCCCACTAGTGCCAAGACATTTGCAGAGCGCATCTGCCTGCGTTGCACACTCCAACTAATTATAACGAAGCCATTATACTAGCACACACTCAGTGTACCTAGTGGCATCCTATACGTGGCTATTGGACTTTGCTATAGTCCCACTAGGGCCAAGACATTTGCAGAGCACATCTGCCTGCATTGCACACTCCAAGTTTTTTAAACTAAGCAATTTTACTAGCAAACACTCAGTGTACCTAGTGGCATCCTATACGTGGCTATTGGACTTTGCTATAGTCCCACTAGTGCAAAGACATTAGCAGAGCACATCTGCCTGCATTGCACACTCCAAGTTTTTTAAACTCAGCCATTATACTAGCAAACACACAGTGTACCTAGTGGCATCCTATACGTGGCTATTGGACTTTGCTATAGTCCCACTAGTGCCAAGACATTTGCAGAGCGCATCTGCCTGCGTTGCACACTCCAACTAATTATAACGAAGCCATTATACTAGCAAACACTCAGTGTACCTAGTGGCATCCTATACGTGGCTATTGGACTTTGCTATAGTCCCACTAGTGCCAAGACATTTGCAGAGCGCATCTGCCTGCGTTGCACACTCCAACTAATTATAACGAAGCCATTATACTAGCACACACTCAGTGTACCTAGTGGCATCCTATACGTGGCTATTGGACTTTGCTATAGTCCCACTAGGGCCAAGACATTTGCAGAGCACATCTGCCTGCATTGCACACTCCAAGTTTTTTAAACTAAGCAATTTTACTAGCAAACACTCAGTGTACCTAGTGGCATCCTATACGTGGCTATTGGACTTTGCTATAGTCCCACTAGTGCAAAGACATTAGCAGAGCACATCTGCCTGCATTGCACACTCCAAGTTTTTTAAACTCAGCCATTATACTAGCAAACACTCAGTGTACCTAGTGGCATCCTATACGTGGCTATTGGACTTTGCTATAGTCCCACTAGTGCCAAGACATTTGCAGAGCGCATCTGCCTGCGTTGCACACTCCAACAAATTATAACAAAGCCATTATACTAGCAAACACTCAGTGTACCTAGTGGCATCCTATACGTGGCTATTGGACTTTGCTATAGTCCCACTAGTGCCAAGACATTTGCAGAGCGCATCTGCCTGCGTTGCACACTACAACAAATTATAACATAGCCATTATACTAGCAAACACTCAGTGTACCTAGTGGCATCCTATACGTGGCTATTGGACTTTGCTATAGTCCCACTAGTGCCAAGACATTTGCAGAGCGCATCTGCCTGCGTTGCACACTACAACTAATTATAACGAAGCCATTATACTAGCACACACTCAGTGTACCTAGTGGCATCCTATACGTGGCTATTGGACTTTGCTATAGTCCCACTAGGGCCAAGACATTTGCAGAGCACATCTGCCTGCATTGCACACTCCAAGTTTTTTAAACTAAGCAATTTTACTAGCAAACACTCAGTGTACCTAGCGGCATCCTATACGTGGCTATTGGACTTTGCTATAGTCCCACTAGTGCAAAGACATTAGCAGAGCACATCTGCCTGCATTGCACACTCCAAGTTTTTTTAAACTCAGCCATTATACTAGCAAACACACAGTGTACCTAGTGGCATCCTATACGTGGCTATTGGACTTTGCTATAGTCCCACTAGTGCCAAGACATTTGCAGAGCGCATCTGCCTGTGTTGCACACTCCAACTAATTATAACGAAGCCATTATACTAGCAAACACTCAGTGTACCTAGTGGCATCCTATACGTGGCTATTGGACTTTGCTATAGTCCCACTAGTGCCAAGACATTTGCAGAGCGCATCTGCCTGCGTTGCACACTACAACAAATTATAACGAAGCCATTATACTAGCAAACACTCAGTGTACCTAGTGGCATCCTATACGTGGCTATTGGACTTTGCTATAGTCCCACTAGTGCCAAGACATTTGCAGAGCGCATCTGCCTGCGTTGCACACTCCAACTAATTATAACGAAGCCATTATACTAGCACACACTCAGTGTACCTAGTGGCATCCTATACGTGGCTATTGGACTTTGCTATAGTCCCACTAGGGCCAAGACATTTGCAGAGCACATCTGCCTGCATTGCACACTCCAAGTTTTTTAAACTAAGCAATTTTACTAGCAAACACTCAGTGTACCTAGTGGCATCCTATACGTGGCTATTGGACTTTGCTATAGTCCCACTAGTGCAAAGACATTAGCAGAGCACATCTGCCTGCATTGCACACTCCAAGTTTTTTAAACTCAGCCATTATACTAGCAAACACACAGTGTACCTAGTGGCATCCTATACGTGGCTATTGGACTTTGCTATAGTCCCACTAGTGCCAAGACATTTGCAGAGCGCATCTGCCTGCGTTGCACACTCCAACTAATTATAACGAAGCCATTATACTAGCAAACACTCAGTGTACCTAGTGGCATCCTATACGTGGCTATTGGACTTTGCTATAGTCCCACTAGTGCCAAGACATTTGCAGAGCGCATCTGCCTGCGTTGTACACTCCAACTAATTATAACGAAGCCATTATACTAGCACACACTCAGTGTACCTAGTGGCATCCTATACGTGGCTATTGGACTTTGCTATAGTCCCTCTAGTGCCAAGACATTTGCAGAGCGCATCTGCCTGCGTTGCACACTCCAACTAATTATAACGAAGCCATTATACTAGCAAACACTCAGTGTACCTAGTGGCATCCTATACGTGGCTATTGGACTTTGCTATAGTCCCACTAGTGCAAAGACATTAGCAGAGCACATCTGCCTGCATTGCACACTCCAAGTTTTTTAAACTCAGCCATTATACTAGCAAACACACAGTGTACCTAGTGGCATCCTATACGTGGCTATTGGACTTTGCTATAGTCCCACTAGTGCCAAGACATTTGCAGAGCGCATCTGCCTGCGTTGCACACTCCAACTAATTATAACGAAGCCATTATACTAGCAAACACTCAGTGTACCTAGTGGCATCCTATACGTGGCTATTGGACTTTGCTATAGTCCCACTAGTGCCAAGACATTTGCAGCACGTCTGCCTGCGTTGCACACTCCAACGAATTATAACTAAGTTACATTGTCAGGGATATTTATTCTTTATTATTCTGCTGTTAATAAAGCTAGACCACCACTGCAATCTTCACCACCTCTCAATTTTTACTACCACATTTTCAGTCCACAATCTTGTCGCAATCAACATGAGTGGCAAAATGACAGATGCTGGTGGAAAGGGGAAGAGGCGTGGTGGAAAAGGCAAAAAATGTTTTGTCAGTGGGGAAGGTGGCAAAGCTCCATTATCATCTGCTGAAGATAGACCATCTACTAGCAAAAGTAAGATGTCTACTACTTATTGTGGACAATCCGATGTGCTCCCTTTTTTACGGACACGAACAAGAGGAACAAAGGTAGATGATGGGCAAAAAAGGAAAATGCTTGAATGGATCTCAAGTGGTCCAACAAGTGCCCTCTCAGCCACTTCAAGTACCGCATCCAAAAAACACCATTCCTCTGAGTTGTCATCCCAATCACACTTGATTTCTCCCAGCTCTGAAGTCTCCATCAGCCCTGCACAGTATGGTGGAACTGAGATGGCTGAGTCTGCAGAGCTGTTCAGTCACACTATAGCCTGGGAATCAGAGGTCTGCTCCCAAGCTACAGTGAGTACAGAACAGGAAATGGTCTGCAGTGATGCCCAGAACCTTTGTGACTCAGATTCAGGCCGTGAGGACCAAGTTTCTGAGCATAATGTTGACCCTTTGTCACAAACTGTAACACCTGTGGTTATAGACAATGAGGAACATACTGATGAAGATGAGACGCAGATACCCGATTGGGATGACAACTTAAATATTCGGTCAGGGCAAGAAGAGGCTCGGTCTGAGGGGGAGGGGAGTGCAAACACAACAATTGATGATGACGTTCTAGATCCCACCTACTGTCAACCCCCAGTCAGGCACTCGAGGAGGTCAACAGAGGCGGTCGAGGAGGATGCAACCGACGACGAAGTTACCTTGCGCCTTCCTGGACAGAGTCGGAGCACTGGTAGCACGTCTACAACTGCATCCTCAGCCACCACTCTGCCTATGAGCATTATTCGGGGTGGATCAACAGGTCGCATGGCCTCTAAGCCTTGCCTAGCCTGGGCCTTTTTTCACATCGAAAAAGATCGCCCAACTCATGTGATATGTAACATTTGTCATGATTCTGTTAGTAGAGGTCAAAACCTCAGCAGTTTGACAACTTCTTCCATGAATCGTCACATGAATAAATATCATAAGTCCCGGTGGGAAGCTCACCGTGCTGCAATGCCGGCTAGCGGAGCGAACCATCCACCGCCCGCCCCTTCCAGTGCATCCGCGCGCTCTTCATCTTCTAGGACTGTGGGGACAGCTGTCACACCTGTTTTTCCACGCAAAACTTCCACCACTGTAACCGCAACAGGCAGTTTGCTTGTAAGGTCGTCAGTTGGTTTGGAAGGGGAAACAAGTGAGTGTGTACAGCTCTCTCAGACATCGATAGCACCAACGTTGGATGAAGGCAACATCATGTCTCCGCCTGCACTTTCCTCACAAACCTGCATTTTTCCAGGGACACCCTACTCAACACCGTCTACACACAGCAGCCAGATCTCTGTCCCTCAGATGTGGTCAAATAAAAGGCCACTTCCTCCGACCCATGACAAAGCTAAGAGGTTGACTCTATCCCTCTGTAAGCTGTTGGCTACCGAAATGCTGCCTTTCCGCCTAGTGGACACACAGGATTTTAGAGACCTTATGTCTGTCGCTGTGCCCCAGTACCAGATGCCTAGTCGCCACTACTTCTCTAAGAAAGGTGTGCCCGCGCTACACCAGCATGTCGCACACAACATCACCGCTTCCTTGAGAAACTCTGTGTGTGAACGGGTGCATTTCACCACCGATACTTGGACCAGTAAGCATGGACAGGGACGTTACATGTCGCTGACTGGGCACTGGGTAACTATGGTGATAGATGGTGAAGGGTCTGCTGCACAAGTCTTGCCGTCCCCACGACTTGTGTGTCAATCCTCTGTCTGTCCAAGTTCCGCCACAGCTTCTGCATCCTCCACCTCATCTGGGTCCTCCACCTCCGCCCCAAGCCTGCCTGGTCAGGCCACCAGCGTTCTCACTGCGCAGAAGGAATCACGCACGCCTCATTACTATGCTGGCAGCCGAGCGCAACGGCATCAGGCGGTCTTTAGCTTGACATGTCTTGGTAATAAGAGTCACACAGCTGAGGAGTTGTGGTCAGCTCTGCGGTCCGAGTTTAATAAATGGTTGTCTCCACTCAACCTGCAGCCTGGTAAGGCCGTGTGCGACAATGCTGCAAACCTGGGTGCGGCCCTTCGCCTGGGCAAGGTGACACACGTACCTTGTATGGCTCACGTGTTGAACCTTGTCGTGCAGCAATTTTTAACACACTATCCCGGCCTAGATGGCCTTCTGAACAGGGCACGAAAACTGTCTGCTCACTTCCGGCGTTCAAGCGCCGCAGCTGAGCGACTTGCATCGCTCCAGAAGTCTTTCGGCCTGCCGGTTCATCGCCTGAAATGCGATGTGGCGACACGCTGGAATTCAACTCTACACATGTTACAGCGACTGTGGCAGCACCGCAGAGCCCTGGTGCAATACGTCATGACGTATAGCCTGGGCCAACGAGATGCAGAGGTGGGGCAGATCACCCTGATGGAGTGGTCTCAGATCAAGGACCTATGCACCCTTCTGCACAGTTTCGACATGGCGACGAATATGTTTAGCTCTGACAATGCCATTATCGGCATGACGATTCCAGTCATTTACATGCTGGAGCACACGCTAAACACTATTCGGAGTCAGGGGGTGGGACAACATGAAGGGGAGGAACTACAGGAGGATTCATATGTGCAAGGGACAACAACATCACCAAGATCCAGACGTTCATCATCACCAACGCAGCAGGCATGGGACCATGGGGAACAGGGATCGACAAGGGCGCATAGTAGCAGGCGAAATGTTGAGCAAGGTGCAGGAGAACATGAAGAAATGGAGGACGAACTGTCCATGGACATGGAAGACTCAGCGGATGAGGGAGACCTTGGTCAAATTTCAGTTGAAAGAGGTTGGGGGGAGATGTCAGAGGAAGAAAGAACGGTTAGCACCTCTATGCCACAAACACAGCGTGGACTTGGTCCGCATGGCTGCGCAAGACACATGAGTGCCTTCTTGTTGCACTACCTCCAACATGACAGTCGTATTGTCAAAATTAGAAGTGATGATGACTACTGGATTGCCACACTATTAGATCCCCGGTACAAGTCCAAATTTTGTGACATAATTCCAGCCATAGAAAGGGACGCACGTATGCAGGAGTATCAGCAGAAGCTGTTACTCGATCTTAGCTCGGCTTTTCCACTAAACAACCGTGCAGGTGCAGGGAGGGAATCTCCCAGTTGTAACTTGACAAACATGGGACGGTCTCGTCATCTTCACCAGTCTACCCGTACCAGTAGGACCGTATCTGGTGCCGGTAACAGCAATTTTATGGAATCTTTTCATAATTTTTTTAGACCCTCTTTTGCAAGGCCACCAGAGACAACAAGTCTGACACATACTCAACGGCTGGAGAGGATGATACAGGAGTATCTCCAAATGAACATCGATGCCATGACTGTGACACTGGAGCCTTGCTCCTTTTGGGCTTCAAACATAGAAAAATGGCCAGAGCTCTCCAGTTACGCCTTGGAGATTTTGTCGTGTCCAGCTGCCAGCGTTGTCTCTGAACGTGTATTCAGTGCTGCTGGGTGTGTGCTGACAGATAAGCGCACGCGTCTGTCCAGTGACAATGTGGACAGACTGACGTTCATCAAAATGAACAAGTCATGGATCCAGAAGGAATTTACTACCCCTGTGTCATCCTGGGGAGAGTAAATGCTTGTGGATTTGGAATGTGCTTGATGCAAATCAAAACATCCTGTTTGCAACTAGGGCCCAAGTGCTGCCACTGATGGGGTGGGTGTCTGTGTGGCCCAATTTTTGGAAAAAAGGGAGACTCCGCTTGGAGTAACCCTTGCTTGCTGTGTTTTTAAAAGAAGCCAAGATGAACAGAGCTGGGATCAGGAAAGACTTTGCTACCTACCCCGGTGTCATCCTGGGGACGGATAAGAATGGCGTATTTTTGAATGTGCTTGATGCAAATCAAAACATCCTGTTTGCAACTAGGGCCCAAGTGCTGCCACTGATGGGGTGGGTGTCTGTGTGGCCCAATTTTTGGAAAAAAAGGGAGACTCCGCTTGGAGTAACCCTTGCTTACATTGTTTTTAAAAGAAGCCAAGATGAACAAGTCATGGATCAGCAAAGACTTTATCTACGTACCCCGGTGTCATCCTGGGGATGGATAAGAATGGCGTATTTTTGAATGTGCTTGATGCAAATCAAAACATCCTGTTTGCAACTAGGGCCCAAGTGCTGCCACTGATGGGGTGGGTGTCTGTGTGGCCCAATTTTTGGAAAAAAGGGAGACTCCGCTTGGAGTAACCCTTGCTTGCTGTGTTTTTAAAAGAAGCCAAGATGAACAGAGCTGGGATCAGGAAAGACTTTGCTACCTACCCCGGTGTCATCCTGGGGACGGATAAGAATGGCGTATTTTTGAATGTGCTTGATGCAAATCAAAACATCCTGTTTGCAACTAGGGCCCAAGTGCTGCCACTGATGGGGTGGGTGTCTGTGTGGCCCAATTTTTGGAAAAAAAGGGAGACTCCGCTTGGAGTAACCCTTGCTTACATTGTTTTTAAAAGAAGCCAAGATGAACAAGTCATGGATCAGCAAAGACTTTATCTACGTACCCCGGTGTCATCCTGGGGACGGATAAGAATGGCGTATTTTTGAATGTGCTTGATGCAAATCTAGCTGTGAAGTGTACAACTGGGGCACAACTGCTGCCACTGAAGGGGTGGGTGTGTGTGGGCCCAATTTTTGGAAAAAAGGGAGACTCCGCTTGGAGTAACCCTTGCTTACATTGTTTTTAAAAGAAGCCAAGATGAACAAGTCATGGATCAGCAAAGACTTTATCTACGTACCCCGGTGTCATCCTGGGGACGGATAAGAATGGCGTATTTTTGAATGTGCTTGATGCAAATCAAAACATCCTGTTTGCAACTAGGGCCCAAGTGCTGCCACTGATGGGGTGGGTGTCTGTGTGGCCCAATTTTTGGAAAAAAGGGAGACTCCGCTTGGAGTAACCCTTGCTTGCTGTGTTTTTAAAAGAAGCCAAGATGAACAGAGCTGGGATCAGGAAAGACTTTGCTACCTACCCCGGTGTCATCCTGGGGACGGATAAGAATGGCGTATTTTTGAATGTGCTTGATGCAAATCTAGCTGTGAAGTGTACAACTGGGGCACAACTGCTGCCACTGAAGGGGTGGGTGTGTGTGGGCCCAATTTTTGAAAAAAGGGAGACTCCGCTTGGAGTAACCCTTGCTTGCTGTGTTTTTAAAAGAAGCCAAGATGAACAGAGCTGGGATCAGGAAAGACTTTGCTACCTACCCCGGTGTCATCCTGGGGACGGATAAGAATGGCGTATTTTTGAATGTGCTTGATGCAAATCAAAACATCCTGTTTGCAACTAGGGCCCAAGTGCTGCCACTGATGGGGTGGGTGTCTGTGTGGCCCAATTTTTGGAAAAAAAGGGAGACTCCGCTTGGAGTAACCCTTGCTTACATTGTTTTTAAAAGAAGCCAAGATGAACAAGTCATGGATCAGCAAAGACTTTATCTACGTACCCCGGTGTCATCCTGGGGACGGATAAGAATGGCGTATTTTTGAATGTGCTTGATGCAAATCAAAACATCCTGTTTGCAACTAGGGCCCAAGTGCTGCCACTGATGGGGTGGGTGTCTGTGTGGCCCAATTTTTGGAAAAAAGGGAGACTCCGCTTGGAGTAACCCTTGCTTGCTGTGTTTTTAAAAGAAGCCAAGATGAACAGAGCTGGGATCAGGAAAGACTTTGCTACCTACCCCGGTGTCATCCTGGGGACGGATAAGAATGGCGTATTTTTGAATGTGCTTGATGCAAATCTAGCTGTGAAGTGTACAACTGGGGCATAACTGCTGCCACTGAAGGGGTGGGTGTGTGTGGGCCCAATTTTTGGAAAAAAGGGAGACTCCGCTTGGAGTAACCCTTGCTTGCTGTGTTTTTAAAAGAAGCCAAGATGAACAGAGCTGGGATCAGGAAAGACTTTGCTACCTACCCCGGTGTCATCCTGGGGACGGATAAGAATGGCGTATTTTTGAATGTGCTTGATGCAAATCAAAACATCCTGTTTGCAACTAGGGCCCAAGTGCTGCCACTGATGGGGTGGGTGTCTGTGTGGCCCAATTTTTGGAAAAAAAGGGAGACTCCGCTTGGAGTAACCCTTGCTTACATTGTTTTTAAAAGAAGCCAAGATGAACAAGTCATGGATCAGCAAAGACTTTATCTACGTACCCCGGTGTCATCCTGGGGACGGATAAGAATGGCGTATTTTTGAATGTGCTTGATGCAAATCAAAACATCCTGTTTGCAACTAGGGCCCAAGTGCTGCCACTGATGGGGTGGGTGTCTGTGTGGCCCAATTTTTGGAAAAAAAGGGAGACTCCGCTTGGAGTAACCCTTGCTTACATTGTTTTTAAAAGAAGCCAAGATGAACAAGTCATGGATCAGCAAAGACTTTATCTACGTACCCCGGTGTCATCCTGGGGACGGATAAGAATGGCGTATTTTTGAATGTGCTTGATGCAAATCTAGCTGTGAAGTGTACAACTGGGGCACAACTGCTGCCACTGAAGGGGTGGGTGTGTGTGGGCCCAATTTTTGGAAAAAAGGGAGACTCCGCTTGGAGTAACCCTTGCTTGCTGTGTTTTTAAAAGAAGCCAAGATGAACAGAGCTGGGATCAGGAAAGACTTTGCTACCTACCCCGGTGTCATCCTGGGGACGGATAAGAATGGCGTATTTTTGAATGTGCTTGATGCAAATCAAAACATCCTGTTTGCAACTAGGGCCCAAGTGCTGCCACTGATGGGGTGGGTGTCTGTGTGGCCCAATTTTTGGAAAAAAAGGGAGACTCCGCTTGGAGTAACCCTTGCTTACATTGTTTTTAAAAGAAGCCAAGATGAACAAGTCATGGATCAGCAAAGACTTTATCTACGTACCCCGGTGTCATCCTGGGGACGGATAAGAATGGCGTATTTTTGAATGTGCTTGATGCAAATCAAAACATCCTGTTTGCAACTAGGGCCCAAGTGCTGCCACTGATGGGGTGGGTGTCTGTGTGGCCCAATTTTTGGAAAAAAGGGAGACTCCGCTTGGAGTAACCCTTGCTTGCTGTGTTTTTAAAAGAAGCCAAGATGAACAGAGCTGGGATCAGGAAAGACTTTGCTACCTACCCCGGTGTCATCCTGGGGACGGATAAGAATGGCGTATTTTTGAATGTGCTTGATGCAAATCTAGCTGTGAAGTGTACAACTGGGGCACAACTGCTGCCACTGAAGGGGTGGGTGTGTGTGGGCCCAATTTTTGGAAAAAAGGGAGACTCCGCTTGGAGTAACCCTTGCTTGCTGTGTTTTTAAAAGAAGCCAAGATGAACAGAGCTGGGATCAGGAAAGACTTTGCTACCTACCCCGGTGTCATCCTGGGGACGGATAAGAATGGCGTATTTTTGAATGTGCTTGATGCAAATCAAAACATCCTGTTTGCAACTAGGGCCCAAGTGCTGCCACTGATGGGGTGAATGTCTGTTTGGCCCAATTTTTGGAAAAAAAGGGAGACTCCGCTTGGAGTAACCCTTGCTTACATTGTTTTTAAAAGAAGCCAAGATGAACAAGTCATGGATCAGCAAAGACTTTATCTACGTACCCCGGTGTCATCCTGGGGACGGATAAGAATGGCGTATTTTTGAATGTGCTTGATGCAAATCAAAACATCCTGTTTGCAACTAGGGCCCAAGTGCTGCCACTGATGGGGTGGGTGTCTGTGTGGCCCAATTTTTGGAAAAAAAGGGAGACTCCGCTTGGAGTAACCCTTGCTTACATTGTTTTTAAAAGAAGCCAAGATGAACAAGTCATGGATCAGCAAAGACTTTATCTACGTACCCCGGTGTCATCCTGGGGACAGATAAGAATGGCGTATTTTTGAATGTGCTTGATGCAAATCTAGCTGTGAAGTGTACAACTGGGGCACAACTGCTGCCACTGAAGGGGTGGGTGTGTGTGGGTGTTACGGGGGGCTGTCTGATAATAACCGAAAGGAGTATCAGACAGTCAGGGTCCACCGTGCAAAGACTTTGCTGCAGACTATGGCAGAGTGCAATACCTCTGTTAACTCACAGAAGGATATAATAAGAAAGTAAAGCAATTCCTCCCTTACTTGGAGGGTGTGTGGAATGATGTCTGTTAATAATCACAGAGACAAAGGCAATGTGTGCGAAATGGCACCTACCTAGGTCCGCTCTTCTAGTGGTGCAAAAGAGACGAACAGCAGCGTAAGCCGCACAAAGCTCCTACCTGCGTTCGCTCCACTAGTGTGCGAGGACACGAACCACTAGATATGGCACCTGCCTAGGTCCGCTCTTCTAGTGGTGCAAAAGAGACGAACAGCAGCGTAAGCCGCACAAAGCTCCTACCTCTGTTCGCTCCCCTAGTGTGCGAGGATACGAACAACTGCCAGACGCAGTATAAGGAACGTTACCCTAGCGGCAACGTCCACCTACGAGTACAATCACAAGGCCCAGCCAGACCATGTGCCTCAGGCACCTGCCTATGTCCGCTCCCCTAAGAGGTAAGGATACGGACAGCAGCCGAAGCTGTAAGGTATAAGAACGCTACCCTGCCGGTAGCGCTCACCTAGCATAGACAGAGGAATGCCTAGAGGAACGCGCACAGAGCGTCTACTCATATGCATGAACCAAGAGGACTGAGCACCATGCGGCGTGTGTCAGGGTCTTATATAGACTCTGTGCCTCATCCAAGATGGAGGACACCAGAGCCAATCCGCTTCCAGAACGACAGGAGTGACGTCATGCTGGCCTATCACCGAGCAAGACATCACAAGCACATGACCAGCGACCAATCGGCAAAGAAGGTGTCAGAGACATGTGACCTCGTGTCAGCGATGATGTCACCCGCACATGTGCAATGGCTCCAAGATTGGACTTAGTCTCCGGCGCTCGCACATGTGCAGTAGCAAGAAATCTGGACTTAGTCTCCAGCGCTCGCACATGTGCAGTAGCAAGAAATCTGGACTTAGTCTCCAGCGCTCGCACATGTGCAGTAGCAAGAAATCTGGACATAGTCTCCAGTGCTCGCAGCAACCGTAACAGTACCTCCCCCTCAAGGGCCCCCCTCCCGGCGACGCAGATAATCGGCAACTAAGTCGGGAGCATGGACAGCCTCCTCAGGCTCCCAAGAGCGATGTTCCGGGCCATAGCCCTCCCAATCTATCAAGAAGAACCTGCGCCCTCTAACCATCTTAGAACCAACTATGGCTCGTACCTGATAGCTAGAGCGAGAGGAATCAGAGGCAGGAGAGTGCACTTCACGAGCGTGAGGTAAAATAGCCGGCTTTAGCAGTGAGACATGGAATTTGTCATGAATCCTAAGATGGACAGGTAACTTCAATTGATAGACTACAGGATTTACCTGTCGAAGAACCTCATAAGGACCCAGGAAGCGAGGAGCAAATTTGACAGAGCTCACTCTAAGTCTCACGTGTTTTGCAGAGAGCCACACAAAGTCCCCTGGAGAAAAGACAGGAGCCGGGCGACGAAACCGATCGGACACCGTCTTCATACGGTCCTTAGCTGCTTGGATCGACTCTTGAGTCCGATCCCAAACCTCTCTGGCATTAGTTGCCCAGTCGGCCACAAGAGGAGGAGGTGCAGCAGCGGGAAACGGTACCGGTACCCTAGGGTGTTGCCCATTATTGAGTACGAACGGTGTCTGCCCAGTGGCCTCAGCCAGCGAATTGTTAAGGGCAAATTCTGCCCAGGGTAGGAGGGAGGACCAGTTATCGTGGTTCTCAGCAACAAAGTGTCGAAGGTATATAATCATAGATTGATTGGTACGTTCAACCAAACCATTAGTCTCCGGATGGTATGCCGAAGAGAGATTCAACTCAATTTGCAGAAGGCTACAAAGATCTCGCCAGAAACGGGAAGTAAATTGCGGGCCTCTATCACAAATGATACGATCTGGCATCCCGTGAAGCCTAAAGACATGCTTGAGGAATAGTTTGGCTAGTACCCTGGAAGATGGGATTCTCGATAACGGTACGAGATGAACCATCCGGGAGAAATGGTCCGTAATGACCCACACAAATCTATGTCCCTGTGAACATGGAAGATCACCCACAAAGTCCATGCCTACCACCTCCCATGGTCTATCTGGCACTGGTAAAGGATGCAAGAGCCCAGCCGGTCTCTGCCGTAATGGACGGTTGCGAGCACACGAGTAGCAGGAACCGACATATCTCTTGACGTGGCTGGCTAAGTGTGGCCACCAATACCACCTCTCCAGTAACTCTCGTGTCCGCCTAATACCAAAATGCCCACCCACCTTTGAGGTGTGGGCCCATGACAGTATATCATTCTGTCGATCAGGCGGAACAAATGTCTTGCCCGGTGGGATTTGGTCTAACGTCACAGGGGAGAGCGTATGAAAAACCCTGGAGGGAAGGATAAGACGAGGTTCGTCAATCTCTTCCTGGGTAGAAAGCATAGAGCGAGACAGGGCGTCTGCCTTGTTATTCTTACTCCCAGACAAATAGTTGATGGAGAAGTGAAAGCGGGAGAAAAACAAGGACCAGCGGGCTTGGCGAGGATTCAGACGCTGAGCGGTTTGTAAGTACGTCAGATTCTTATGGTCTGTATAGACCTGGAAAGGATGTTTCGCTCCTTCCAGCAAGTGACGCCACTCCTCCAAGGCTAATCTCAAGGCGAGCAGTTCCCTATCCCCAATGGTATAGTTTCTCTCTGCCGGTGAAAAGGTTTTAGCAAAGAAGAAACACGGCCTTTTTCTACCTGCACCGTTCTTTTGATACAAGACCGCACCAGCACCCACTGAAGAGGCATCAACCTCTAAGAGGAAGGGCTTACTCTCATCGGGTCTTTGAAGAACGGGAGCAGTTGAAAAGTGTCTTTTTACTGCCTCAAAAGCCTGAGATGTCTCAGTAGACCAGGCTTTGGGATTAGCACCTTTCTTAGTCAAGGCCACCAAAGGGGCCACCAAAGTAGAAAAATGGGGTATGAACTGCCTGTAATAATTTATAAATCCTAAGAAGCGTTGCACCGCCTTCAAGGAATGAGGTTCGGACCATTGCAGGACAGCAGAGAGCTTCGCAGGATCCATAGCCAGACCCTCTTGTGAGATAATGTAACCCAAAAAAGGCAATGAGGACTGCTCGAATACACATTTCTCGAGTTTAGCAAACAATGAGTGCTCCCTTAAACGGGAAAGGACACGAACGACATCCTGACGATGAGTCTCCAGATCAGGAGAAAAAATCAGGATGTCGTCCAGATACACCACTACTGAGGATAACAGTAAATCCCTGAACACATCATTTACGAAGTCCTGAAATACTGCGGGTGCATTACATAACCCAAAAGGCATGACGAGGTATTCATAGTGACCGTCTCGGGTGTTAAAAGCGGTCTTCCATTCGTCACCCTTTCGAATTCGTACCAAGTTATACGCACCCCGCAGATCCAACTTCGTAAAAACTTGAGCTCCTCTCAGTCTGTCAAAGAGCTCCGAAATTAAAGGTAATGGGTATTTGTTCTTTATTGTGATTGCGTTGAGACCCCTGTAATCTATGCAGGGACGCAAATCACCCTCTTTCTTCCGAACAAAGAAAAACCCAGCTCCCGCGGGAGAGACAGACTTACGAATGAACCCCTTCTCTAAGCTCTCTCTTATATAGGTCGACATGGCCTCTGACTCAGGTATCGACAGGGGGTAAACCCTGCCTTTAGGTGGAACCGAACCTGGGATAAGGTCTATGGCACAGTCATACGGCCTATGGGGTGGAAGAACCTCAGCACCCTGTTTGGAGAACACGTCAGCGAAATCCAAATAGGGTGTAGGTATGGGAGAGAGATCAGTTGATGCAACTGCAACGACCTTAGGTGGTAAGGGAAGACATCGGGACTGACATTTCGAACCCCAACTAATAATGCTGTCAGACTCCCAGTCAATGTGAGGAGCATGAGTCCGAAGCCACGGAAGACCCAGAAGAACGTCGTCTATACCCTCAGGCAAAACAAGAAAAGAAATCTCCTCTATGTGACCCTGAGACAGGGAAAGGCGCAAGGGAACTGTCCTCAATGTAATGGAGTCAGACAACATAGTTCCATTAACAACACGGACAGGAATAGGCGCCTCTAACATGATAGAGGGAATATTGTGTCCCTTTACAAATCCTGAGGACACAAAAATCCCGTCAGCTCCGGAATCCACAAAAGCCATAATAGGCCATGTATTCTCAGATAACGAGAGCTGACCTGGGATACAACACTTAGAGGGTGCAGAAGACGTCTCTAGTAACCCCCCTCTAATGGTTACTAGGCCAGGGAGTTTCCCTGACGACTAGGACACTTGTTGGCATAGTGCCCAGCCTGACGACATACGTAACATATAGGAGGACCAGACTTGCGTAGTCTGGAGAACGTATGACCTAACTCCATAGGAGTGGGAGATGTTTCAGATGCTGAGGAAGATGGTAGTGGACCCTCAACAACTGGAATAGCCCGATGCTTAGGGCGTGAGGAAGAGACCTCGAGTCTACGTTCCTTATGGCGTACATCGATCCTCGTTGCTACTGTGATCAAGTCCTCCAGAGAAGCAGGGACTTCACGAGTAGCAAGGGCATCCTTGACATAGCCAGCCAACCCTCTCCAGAAGATAGGAATCAACACCTTCTCTGGCCAATCTAGTTCTGCCACCAGAGTTCTAAAAGCAATGGCATAAGAACTAGTGGATAACGAACCCTGAGATAGATCTAACAGTCTCAGGGCCGCATCATGGGTAACCTGCGGACCCATGAATACCGCCTTAAGAGCATCAAGAAAGTCTTGATGTCTCAGAGTAACCACATCAGAGCGCTCCCATAGAGGAGTCGCCCATTCTAAGGCTTTGTCCTGAAGTAAGGAGATGATAAAGCCTACTCTGGACCTCTCCGTAGAGAAGCGAGAAGAGTTAACCTCTAGGTGTATCTGACACTGACTAATGAAACCACGACATGATCTGGCATCGCCAGAATATCTGTTTGGTAGAGCAAGTCGAGGATCATGTGCAGATGTCACCATGGTCTGAGGTTTATCCTCTATACTCTTGAGCCGTGACTCAAGTATTTGTATGTAACGGTGTAACTGCTGATATTCTGCCATAACTGCCAGACCCTTGGCTCAGTCCTAATGTTACGGGGGGCTGTCTGATAATAACCGAAAGGAGTATCAGACAGTCAGGGTCCACCGTGCAAAGACTTTGCTGCAGACTATGGCAGAGTGCAATACCTCTGTTAACTCACAGAAGGATATAATAAGAAAGTAAAGCAATTCCTCCCTTACTTGGAGGGTGTGTGGAATGATGTCTGTTAATAATCACAGAGACAAAGGCAATGTGTGCGAAATGGCACCTACCTAGGTCCGCTCTTCTAGTGGTGCAAAAGAGACGAACAGCAGCGTAAGCCGCACAAAGCTCCTACCTGCGTTCGCTCCACTAGTGTGCGAGGACACGAACCACTAGATATGGCACCTGCCTAGGTCCGCTCTTCTAGTGGTGCAAAAGAGACGAACAGCAGCGTAAGCCGCACAAAGCTCCTACCTCTGTTCGCTCCCCTAGTGTGCGAGGATACGAACAACTGCCAGACGCAGTATAAGGAACGTTACCCTAGCGGCAACGTCCACCTACGAGTACAATCACAAGGCCCAGCCAGACCATGTGCCTCAGGCACCTGTCTATGTCCGCTCCCCTAAGAGGTAAGGATACGGACAGCAGCCGAAGCTGTAAGGTATAAGAACGCTACCCTGCCGGTAGCGCTCACCTAGCATAGACAGAGGAATGCCTAGAGGAACGCGCACAGAGCGTCTACTCATATGCATGAACCAAGAGGACTGAGCACCATGCGGCGTGTGTCAGGGTCTTATATAGACTCTGTGCCTCATCCAAGATGGAGGACACCAGAGCCAATCCGCTTCCAGAACGACAGGAGTGACGTCATGCTGGCCTATCACCGAGCAAGACATCACAAGCACATGACCAGCGACCAATCGGCAAAGAAGGTGTCAGAGACATGTGACCTCGTGTCAGCGATGATGTCACCCGCACATGTGCAATGGCTCCAAGATTGGACTTAGTCTCCGGCGCTCG
Organism: Anomaloglossus baeobatrachus; assembly: GCF_048569485.1. NCBI lineage: Eukaryota > Metazoa > Chordata > Amphibia > Anura > Aromobatidae > Anomaloglossus > Anomaloglossus baeobatrachus. The sequence goes on along the minus strand of NC_134354.1, from coordinate 104,987,678 downwards.
CACATGTGCAGTAGCAAGAAATCTGGACTTAGTCTCCAGCGCTCGCACATGTGCAGTAGCAAGAAATCTGGACTTAGTCTCCAGCGCTCGCACATGTGCAGTAGCAAGAAATCTGGACATAGTCTCCAGTGCTCGCAGCAACCGTAACAGTGGGCCCAATTTTTGGAAAAAAGGGAGACTCCGCTTGGAGTAACCCTTGCTTGCTGTGTTTTTAAAAGAAGCCAAGATGAACAGAGCTGGGATCAGGAAAGACTTTGCTACCTACCCCGGTGTCATCCTGGGGACGGATAAGAATGGCGTATTTTTGAATGTGCTTGATGCAAATCAAAACATCCTGTTTGCAACTAGGGCCCAAGTGCTGCCACTGATGGGGTGGGTGTCTGTGTGGCCCAATTTTTGGAAAAAAAGGGAGACTCCGCTTGGAGTAACCCTTGCTTACATTGTTTTTAAAAGAAGCCAAGATGAACAAGTCATGGATCAGCAAAGACTTTATCTACGTACCCCGGTGTCATCCTGGGGACGGATAAGAATGGCGTATTTTTGAATGTGCTTGATGCAAATCAAAACATCCTGTTTGCAACTAGGGCCCAAGTGCTGCCACTGATGGGGTGGGTGTCTGTGTGGCCCAATTTTTGGAAAAAAGGGAGACTCCGCTTGGAGTAACCCTTGCTTGCTGTGTTTTTAAAAGAAGCCAAGATGAACAGAGCTGGGATCAGGAAAGACTTTGCTACCTACCCCGGTGTCATCCTGGGGACGGATAAGAATGGCGTATTTTTGAATGTGCTTGATGCAAATCTAGCTGTGAAGTGTACAACTGGGGCACAACTGCTGCCACTGAAGGGGTGGGTGTGTGTGGGCCCAATTTTTGGAAAAAAGGGAGACTCCGCTTGGAGTAACCCTTGCTTGCTGTGTTTTTAAAAGAAGCCAAGATGAACAGAGCTGGGATCAGGAAAGACTTTGCTACCTACCCCGGTGTCATCCTGGGGACGGATAAGAATGGCGTATTTTTTAATGTGCTTGATGCAAATCAAAACATCCTGTTTGCAACTAGGGCCCAAGTGCTGCCACTGATGGGGTGGGTGTCTGTGTGGCCCAATTTTGGAAAAAAAGGGAGACTCCGCTTGGAGTAACCCTTGCTTACATTGTTTTTAAAAGAAGCCAAGATGAACAAGTCATGGATCAGCAAAGACTTTATCTACGTACCCCGGTGTCATCCTGGGGACGGATAAGATTGGCGTATTTTTGAATGTGCTTGATGCAAATCAAAACATCCTGTTTGCAACTAGGGCCCAAGTGCTGCCACTGATGGGGTGGGTGTCTGTGTGGCCCAATTTTTGGAAAAAAGGGAGACTCCGCTTGGAGTAACCCTTGCTTGCTGTGTTTTTAAAAGAAGCCAAGATGAACAGAGCTGGGATCAGGAAAGACTTTGCTACCTACCCCGGTGTCATCCTGGGGACGGATAAGAATGGCGTATTTTTGAATGTGCTTGATGCAAATCTAGCTGTGAAGTGTACAACTGGGGCACAACTGCTGCCACTGAAGGGGTGGGTGTGTGTGGGCCCAATTTTTGGAAAAAAGGGAGACTCCGCTTGGAGTAACCCTTGCTTGCTGTGTTTTTAAAAGAAGCCAAGATGAACAGAGCTGGGATCAGGAAAGACTTTGCTACCTACCCCGGTGTCATCCTGGGGACGGATAAGAATGGCGTATTTTTGAATGTGCTTGATGCAAATCAAAACATCCTGTTTGCAACTAGGGCCCAAGTGCTGCCACTGATGGGGTGGGTGTCTGTGTGGCCCAATTTTTGGAAAAAAAGGGAGACTCCGCTTGGAGTAACCCTTGCTTACATTGTTTTTAAAAGAAGCCAAGATGAACAAGTCATGGATCAGCAAAGACTTTATCTACGTACCCCGGTGTCATCCTGGGGACGGATAAGAATGGCGTATTTTTGAATGTGCTTGATGCAAATCAAAACATCCTGTTTGCAACTAGGGCCCAAGTGCTGCCACTGATGGGGTGGGTGTCTGTGTGGCCCAATTTTTGGAAAAAAGGGAGACTCCGCTTGGAGTAACCCTTGCTTGCTGTGTTTTTAAAAGAAGCCAAGATGAACAGAGCTGGGATCAGGAAAGACTTTGCTACCTACCCCGGTGTCATCCTGGGGACGGATAAGAATGGCGTATTTTTGAATGTGCTTGATGCAAATCAAAACATCCTGTTTGCAACTAGGGCCCAAGTGCTGCCACTGATGGGGTGGGTGTCTGTGTGGCCCAATTTTTGGAAAAAAAGGGAGACTCCGCTTGGAGTAACCCTTGCTTACATTGTTTTTAAAAGAAGCCAAGATGAACAAGTCATGGATCAGCAAAGACTTTATCTACGTACCCCGGTGTCATCCTGGGGACGGATAAGAATGGCGTATTTTTGAATGTGCTTGATGCAAATCTAGCTGTGAAGTGTACAACTGGGGCACAACTGCTGCCACTGAAGGGGTGGGTGTGTGTGGGCCCAATTTTTGGAAAAAAGGGAGACTCCGCTTGGAGTAACCCTTGCTTGCTGTGTTTTTAAAAGAAGCCAAGATGAACAGAGCTGGGATCAGGAAAGACTTTGCTACCTACCCCGGTGTCATCCTGGGGACGGATAAGAATGGCGTATTTTTGAATGTGCTTGATGCAAATGTAGCTGTGAAGTGTACAACTGGGGCACAAGTGCTGCCACTGAAGGGGTGGGTGTGTGTGTGGCCCAATTTTTGGAAAAAAGGGAGACTCCGCTTGGAGTCACCTTGCGGTGTTTTACATGATTTTAGAAGGGCGTGCCATGCCTATATCTGTGTGTCCTCCTCTTTTTCCTTGTCCAGCTGTTTTGTTTTCGCATGAGTATATGTCCTTGTCACTTTCCAATGTGTTTGAGTTGTTTGTCACCTTTAGGACACCTTTGAGGGTGTTTTCTAGGTGTTTTTCTGTGTTTGTGATTGCCTGCCATTGTTTCCTATGCAGTTCGAGTTCGGTTCGTCGAACGTTCGACGAACCGAACTCGAACGGGAGGTCCGTTCGGCGAACCAACCTCGAGCCGAACCGCGACCGGTTCGCTCATCTCTAGTCTTAAGGCCACTTTACACACAGAGATAAATCTTTGGCAGATCTGTGGTTGCAGTGAAATCATGGACATATTGTACCATTTGTACACAGCCACAAACCTGGCACTGATTGTCCACAATTTCACTGCAACCACAGATCTGCCACAGATTTATCTCTGTGTATGACAGGGCCTTTAGGGCCAGTATACAACTCTATTGAAATATAGTTGTCCCATATCCGCATGCTCTTCTCTTCTATTTTGGGAGTGGACGCACAACACAACCCCTCCAACATCCACTGCAGATGCTACGAAAGCTCTCACAGCATTAACCATTAGTTTATGCAGTAACCCTTGTATTGTTACTGAATTTTTAAAGAATTTATTAAAAAAGCTCAGGTTAAACTCGACCATTTACATGATCCATGGCGCATCGTACCTCGTCACCATCGTGCACAGATTCCTCTTGCTGTAGCCTCGTCCTTTCCATGGTCTGACTGGTGAAACGTTTATTTTGTACAATTGCAACTAATGTCCCTGCATTCTCCTTTTTCAATAACAACTTTTAACATTGATTTTTTTTTTTTAATTTTTTGGAAGCTCTAATCCTGACATATGTCTACTTCAGTCTGGTCTCCAGTGGCTCATCTTCAGGTTCTTTTGGTGGCAACTTTGGAATCACCGACAATCTTTGGAGCTTGCTGGACTTACTATGCCCTGTGACATCGTGACGTGGCTGATGACACACATGACATCATAGTGTGTAGTCAGCATAAGAGTTGATGTGGACCAGAAGAAGGACCAGCAAAGATTGGGGCTGTGTTGTGAGTCAGGTAAGAGTTTTATTTATCCATTTTACTCACGTTATATAGCACCATTAATTCCACAGTGCTGTCCAGACAACATCATCACTCTCCCCATTCAGGCTCAATTCCTATGCCTTTGGAGTGTGGGAGGAACCCGGTGAATCGGAGGAAACCCACCCAAACATGGGGAGAACATACAAACTCCTTTGCAATGCTGTCCCTGGTGGCATTTGAACCCAGAACCCCAAAGTTCCAAGGCAAAAGAGTGAATCATTAAGCCATCGTGCTGCCCACATTCATTTTTGCATTTACTTTTGTAACTTTAATTTGAATAAATAATCAATTTACAAAACAATTTTCTGCTTTTTTGGTGTTCTTTTTGTTTACTTTACTCTTAAAATCAGGCTGAAGTTAATATTTTTACAAATTATGTACATTAAACTAATCGTAGTGACATCATTCACATTTTCAGGTCCTGGAAAGATGTCCTATTACTCTAATGACTGACTACATAAAGGACATGCTGAATAGTCATGAAAGGAGAATCAGATAAAGAAGTCTGTAAATGATGGTGAATTATTAAGTAATCTTCCAAGTATAATCATAATAATTCATTGTATTGGACATTAACCGGCATATATTATACATCACTAAACACCACAGGTAAAGGACTAACTACTTTATATACAACACAGTATGATATATAGACCTAATTAATGGGTGCCTACAGAACTAATTTGATAGATGATTGTGTTCATTCAGCCCTTATGTTTGCGTCTAAGAGTGTAGCGTTTATATCTTAAGGGTTAATTTTTAGATAATTTAAAATGTAACAAGGTAATGATATAGAATTTAACCCCTTCTCAACATGTAACAAATATGTACATGACATGTTGGACCTGAACCACCTCCGAATATCTCTGGTGTTAGCTGTGTTGCCTGTAACTACAGCACTGATCCCAACATTTAACATCTTAGATACCTCGGTCAATAGCAATCCTTGGCTTCCAAGCACGATGTCAACCTTTCGATAACCCGCAATACGATCACAAGTTGTCAATGGGTTTCCCTTATTTTACATTTTTCCAGTTTCTGTGCATTATATGGTAAACTAAATAGTGGGAACAAAAACCTACAACATGTCCCTTAAGAAAAAAATTATCATATGGCTATGAAGGAAACATAAAAAGTTTTGGCTCTTTGAAGATAAGGATGAAACACAGAAACAAAATAAAAGTCTGCTAAACATAAAACCAACAGTAAATATTCATATGTTATATTAACATAAAGTATGCTACAAAAGATCTGAAATTTCAAGACAATTAGGGGATATTTTTAGAATTGATAGTTACGGTATCCCCTATTCATTGGAGTCTGACAGTTGGGACCTCCCATCGATACTTAGAATAAGGCTTGGCAATGCCCCTTCTTAAAGCACCACTACATGGGGGGGATGTCAGTGCTGGAGTGGTGCTTTTGATCTAAGGTACCTTCCCCAAGTAATATACTCACCTTCCAATGTCTTCACTTTTTCCGATCCCACACCACCATCTTGTGACTGAAACTTCTGACTGGACGGAAGTCAAAAGTTATGTCACAAGCACTCAATGCAAGTCTATGAGAGCCAGAACAAGGCTCTTATAGACTTGTATTGAGTTGTGATCTCTTGAGCTCCATGAAACACTGGAGGAGCCAGCAGGTCACAAACTGCCAGAAACCAACAGGAGTGGCGGTGATAGGGGTGAAGACAGAGGCAGGTGAGTATAAGACAGGGGTCAGGGATCTTGGATTAAAAGCACCACTCCAGCGGTGAAGAAAACAAAACCTGGAAAACACTGGGGTGGTGCATTAAATGGAGTGTAGGTACACATGCTTATTGACAGCTTTATTCATTGTCTATAGAACTACTGGAAATAGCCAAATGCTGGACTTGGCTTTCTCGGACAGTCCCATAGACAGGCTAGCACCTAAGTCACACACATATAAGTGTCCCAGTCAGTCTTTTCTCTGATTAGCATGCAGTTTCTTCTGACTGAGAACCCAGAACCACGCCCTATTACCAGACTCTATTCATGCTCCTATATAGCCAGGAGCCTGTCTGCCCATACTTGCAGATTTTTAATAGCACATAGGGTGGCATTAAGGTTAGGTTCCTGAAAAATTAGAGATTACCTTGTTGTTGGTTTTCAGGCTCATTTGCATTGAGCAATACATTTGCTAAACATCTCTACTACTTTCAAAAATTCATAGCAGTTGCACAATACCATTTTCTATATTCATTTTTTCCAGATAGCTACCGTATTTTTCGGACCATAAGACACACTTTTTTTCCTCCAAATTTGGAAGGAAAGTGTGGGGTGCGTCTTATGGTCTGAATGTCAAAACGGGGGGGTACCTGTGGGGTAGGGAGCTGTGTGGAGGAAGCGGCTGTGGAGTGGGATCACAGGAGGCAGGGAGGGTCGCTGCTGCAGGATGCCGGCGGCTGGAGAAATCACATGTGCCCGCTGCTTAAAGTAAAGGAATATTCACTAGCTGCTCCCCGCCCACCTCACTCTGCAGTCAGTGTCTGGAAGCGGGTGTGAGGAGCAGCAAATCAATACCTGTTTAATGTAAACAACGGACACACATGAGTGCTCCAGCCGTCGGCTTCCTGCTGCTGCTGGTAAGACTGTGTGTCAGCTGTTTAGTAGGCAGGAGCAGGGTGGCGCTACACTCATGTCTGGCCCGGGGGAAGTGCAGATCACTGCAGTGTCCGGGCCAGAGCACGGCATACCTTCACAGCACAGCCGCAGTCTCTGTGCTCAGTGCTCACATTACTTTCACTTTGCTCCTGCCTCTGCACTAGAAGCAAAGTCTCCCGTAGCTGAACAAGAACCTGCAGTGATGTAATGAAGAGGCAGGGCCAGAACAGCACAGAACAGCACAGTGCCCGCCTCTTCATTACATCACTGCAGGTCCTCGAGATATAGGAGACTGTTTCTAGTGCCAGGACCAAACTGAAAGCTAGGTGACATCGCATCTGTAAAAGTAAGACAATAAATAATACAGTATATAAAGGCATTACTGTACACCTGGATGGGGTTGGATCATATATATATATATTTACACACACACACACACACAGTATATAACTCTCTATACACACACACACACACACACACACATACACACACACCAGATTGGAGGATCACACATATAATGATGGGGAACATACATATTCCACGATGGGGGCCATATATAGTATCATAGTATCATAGTTTTTAAGGTTGAAGGGAGACTCTAAGTCCATCTAATTCAACCTGTAGCCTAACATGTTGATCCAGAGGAAGGCAAAAAAACCTTTTTTCTTGGTAATCTTGGTACCCAGGAAGGTACCCAGAATGGGGGATATGAGGACAGAATTTGGGGATATTATTACCTCCATAACACTGCCAGCAGTAAAATAACAGTGTGTCATGACCACATTTTTTTACATTAATTTTTTTTCCTATTTTTTCCTCCTCTAAAACAAGGGTGCGTCTTATAGTCCAGTGCGTCTTATAATCCGAAAAATACGGTAAATGTATTTTTCATTGTTCATACTATCCCTATTGCAGTAACGCTTTACCATTTTTCATGTTTATATTTTTATAGTGGTTTTTGGGCAGCCTATTATCTGTATTATAGTCCCATAGACAGTACATGGAATAGAAATCGAGCATGTGCATCTCTCCTCCATTCACTCATTCTTGTAATTTTGGAGCCTCTTTCCAGGGATCACTGTGAGATCTACAGACCTCAGCAATCAGTAAACGAACCCTTTAATCTATACATAGGGGAAAATAATGTTATTTCAGCTGTGTGATTGGAATAGTAACAATGAATAGATCTGAATATATCATTTCATTCTTCCAGTATTACAACCTATATTTCGAGTTAATGGCAGGAGTTTTTGATAGACTTTACCCAACCACGGTGATGAAAATAAAGACACAGCAGCATGTTTCACCGATTAGAAACGCGCTTTACACATTAGGTTCCTTCATTGTTAAATTTTCATCTAACATCCCAAGAAACCATAAATGTTTAATGTTAGGCGGTTTTTAAAAGTGCTGTGAAAAGGAGCATTTTAAAACCAAATTGAACCTTCCAATATTATTATATTCGTATTACCTTAATCTCCTTGGCACTTTCTATTGTACAAGCTCTGACTCCTAATGAGTCATCGCCTATAAAAATATCTGTGTATTGAAATGAACATTCACATTAATATTGATTTTAGAATATAATCAGCAAGTAATTTGCTGACTTGTAGTAGGGTGACATCAGATCACACAGATTTTAGGAAATAGGTTTGTGTCAATAACCTGAGCTGAAGTACAAATAATCTAAATCTGAATATGACATGGAAGGCAAAGTCAAAGGGATTTGCAGGACAAGTTGTAGGTTATTTAGGATTCTTTGTTCCCAATAAGAAATGAGTCATTGTTAAAATTATTCCTGCACCTTTAAGAAAATAACAAAAATTATAAATTTTAACAAATATTATAAGCTTTAAGGTCTAGGAAAGGACCAGGAGAGGTCATCTCTATTGAGTCAGTAGAAGACATGGAGATATGGAATCAAAAGTAGTAGAAATACCAACTCACCTGTTCAAAAGTGCATTGAATGTAGAAACCCCAGTAGATAGGAAAGTCCAAAGTCGTGACCCAGCACAAAAAAAAATTCACTTTAATTTTTTTATTTTTTTTTAAAACCAAATATATACAAAAAGCAGACAGAGAATCCAGGGGTAGCCATGTCCTAGTTTACGTGTTTAGAGATATTCACCTTTCAGTCATCATAACCTAGCCTGATGAGCGATCCTGCCAATGATCAGATCGGTTCAGGATCGCCGAGCCCACTTGAGATCGCCGATCAGATCATCGATCCTAGCTGAATCCATTAAATTTAATGGGAGGCAAAAGTGATGTGCTGTAAAATGTTGTAAGGGACTGTAAAACAAAGAAAATAAAAAAGGTTATAGCAGTACATACTTACCCAGTCCCTGCGGCTGCAGTGCTACTTCCGGGCCAACAATTATCCCTAATGCATATTCACTGATTTCCCTTGAAACTGGGGTCTCTGATGGGCTGCCGTTCGACCACACCCCCATCCTCTCAGACAGCTTCTGTGATTGGATGGAATCACAAATGATGCCTGTGTCCTTATACTGGTGATAAATAAATGAAAAACTATTGGTGTAGGGTCCCTCCATCTGCTGATACCAGCAAAGATAAAGCCCCCGGCTACAGGATGCAGCACTTAGTCATGCGCTTATCTTGGCTGTGTATGAAAAAAAAGGACCGCATGCGGCTTTTTTTTTAAAATTAATGAAATTACAAAATCCGCTTACAGTCCCCCTCAATTTTGATACCGAGCCAAGATAAAACCTTACAGCTGGGGCTGGTATGCTTAGGCTGGGAAGACCCATGCTTATTGGCCTCCCCCAGGTGCAGCTGCCCGAAGTTGCCGCATCCATTAGATATGATGATCCCGACATTCTACCATGCTCTTCCTGATTGCCTTGGTGCAGTGGCAATCAGGATAATAAGGGGTTAATGTCAACTCACAGATGCCACTAAGCCCTAGATTAGTAATGGGAGGCATCTACGAGACCCCTAATTACTAAACTGTAAGGAAAATAAATAAACACAAACACTGAAACAATTCTTTATTAACCACTTTATTAACCCCCAAAACACAGGCCTGATATAATCCACATGAGGTCCCTCGACGATTCTAGCTCTGCTACATTACTGAAGGCACAGCACCAAATTTGCCACTCCTTGAAGAAAACTGCACCGAAATGGCATCAAAAGAGTTTTTGTGCATTTTTTTGTCAAGAGATGAAAATTTGGTGCTGAAATTTTTACACCCAATCTACACCTCCTGGGAAAAAATTTGCATCACTACTGCATCATACCGCATGTGGTAATAATGCATTTTTTTTTACCAGGAGGTGTAGATTGGGAGCAGGAATATGGTGTAAAAATTTTAGCACCAAATCTGCGTCTCTTGGCAAAAAAATGCAGTTTTCTGCCACAAGATGCAAGTCTATGAACTCAGTGAGTGTTCATAGATGCCACCTAAGGTCAGGTAACCTCCAGCTGTGACCGCAACTAACCTGAGTGATGTGCCCGTTCATCGCGACTTAGTCTCTGCCTGAACCTCACAGCGTTCGCTCATGTTACATGATCATGCGCTGTGACTTCAGTAATGTAGCAGAGCTGGAATCGTTGTGGGACCTGTGTGGATTACATCGGACCTGCAGGGGTGTTTTGGAGGTTAATAAAGTGGTGAAAGAGGGTGTTTTTTGAATTTTATTTCAAATAAAGGATTTTTTCGGTGTTCGTGCTTTTTTTCTTTCACTTACAGATTAGTAATAGGGGGTCTTATAGATGCCTCCTGTTACTAATCTAGGGCTTAGTGGCAGCTGTGAGCTTCAATTAACCCCTTATTACCCCGATTGCCACCGCACCAGGGCAATTGGGTATAGCCGGGTAAAGTGCTAGGAATGTAGCATCTAATAAATGCGGCAATTCTGGGCTGCTGCAGGCTGCTATTTTTAGGCTGGGGGGAGGCCAATAAGCATGGGTCTCCCCAGTCTGACACTACCTGCCCATAGCTGTCAGGCTTTATCTTGGCTGGGTATTAAAATTGCAGGGGAACGGACCGCATGGCGTTTTTTAAAATTTATTTATTTAAATAATTTTTAAAAAGCCGCACGTGGTTCCTCCTATTTTGATACACAGCCAAGATAAGCACATGGTTGGGGGCTGCTTCCTGTAGCCATGGGCTTTATCTGTGCTGGAATTAATAGATTGTGAGGAACCTAACACCAATTGTTTTATTTATTTATTATATACCATGATAGAGACCTGCACACAGCGTTTCTGTTTTAAAACCAATCAGATGCTGTCTGGGGGCGGGGTCTGACAGCAGCCAATGAGAAACGCCGGTGAACGGGAAAGCAATGAGTATGCACTAGGGATAATTATTGGACCCGGAAGTAGCACTGCAACCACAGGAGACTCAGTAAGTATGTCCTGCTTTAACCCTTTTGCTTCCTTTTTTTTACAGTGGCTAACACAGCCATGCCAATACTTGACATGGCTGTGATGGGCAGGGAGAGGGTGTTTTTTGCCATCCAATCATTTACGATTTTTGGCAAGATCACTGACTTTTGCAGTAAATGATCGAAATCCGATCCCAATCTGATCAGGCAAAAATCGTACGATTTTAACATTTTCCAATCTTTGCCAATCAGAAAGGATTGCTCATCTCTACTTATGTATAAGAGATGAATACCTTGAAACACTTAAATGGGGACATAGCTACCCCTGGATTCTCTACCTGCTTTTTGTACATGGTTTTTTGTTTGTTTTTTTTAAATAAATACAAATAAAGAGAATTTTTCAGTGTTGGATCATGACTTTTTGGACTTTGTTACAAAGATATATAGGCCTGTGTGATACATCTAATAATTATAACTAAATGCTATGTCTCTACCCTTGTGATCTCTGTGCCAATCAGTTAGCATTATAAAGATACTTTATAATAATAAATTATAATAATGCAAGACCCGACCCACATATTCCCTCTCCCTGTTGCACCTGTCAATCAAATAGCAGTGCATTATTGAACTTTATTTGCACATATTTCTGAAATAAATCATCCAATCTCTGAACAATTGGATAACATTGGCACTTTGAGGATTTTTTTTTTATTCAATATACTTTTTTTTCCTGTATGAGTTTTTTTTATAACGCTATAGTAACTGGGTTAGTATAGTGGTTTCTGATTCACGCTTATCTATTACTAACCCCTGGGCTTGATGCCAGCTGTCAATTCACAGCTGACATCAACCCAAAATGTATTACTCCTGATAACCAACCAAGGTAAAGCTGATTGCTAAGGGTTGCAACCCCCAGCTGCCTGCTTATCTGCACAGGTTATGAAAATTAGGCGAGAGAACATGTCATTTTTTTTGAAAATTCATTCCATCTCCACATTTGTTTGCAAGGTAACTGCCCTTGATTTACTTTCTTTAGCAGCCCCCTAGACCTTACTCCAAAGACATACAGAAAGTGAATTTAGATTGTGAGCCCCAATGGGACAGTGTTGCAGATATATGTAAAGCGCTGCGGAATATGTTAGCGCTATATAAAAATAAAGATTATTATTACTATAACCATTTTACAATCATTTTACTGTAATTTTACAGAACAGAAGTTCTCGCTTTTTTTTACTTATATGGGGTTCAGGGTCTGGGATCAAGTTCAGGTGAAGTTCGAGTCCCGAACCGAAATTTGAACTAAAGTCCAGCCAAACCTGGCTAACCCTAACTTTCACGGTTCTGCTCATACCTAGTAAATAGCTAATAGATGTCTACTTAATTTCTTATTCTGTAGTCATCTTTGGGCTCTCTGTGACAATATTAATTTGGCTACTTTGCAGGATGTGGCCACATTACCCCACTCCTATGGTTGTTTATATATATAGTGTTTTATATTGTGTGTGTCGCGCCCTGGGGCAGCCTGTTACGGTTGCTGTGACACTGGAGACTATGTTCGGATTTCTTGCTACTGCACATGTGCAAGCGCTGGAGACTAAGTCCTATCTTGGAGCCATTGCACATGTGCGGGTGACATCATCGCTGACACGAGGTCACATGTCTCTGACACCTTCTAAGCTGATTGGCCACTGGTCATGTGCTTGTGACATGTGGTCACATGTCTCTGACACCTTCTATGCCGATTGGTCTCTGGTCATGTGCTTGTGACGCTTTGCTCGGTGATAGGCCAGTGTGACGTCATTGCTGTCATTCTGGCAGCGGATTGGCTCTGGTGTCCTCCATCTTGGATGAGGCACAGAGTCTATATAAGACCCCGGCGCACGCCGCCCGGCGCTCAGTCCTCTTGGTTCATGCATGAGAGTAGTCGCTCTGTGCACGTTCCTCTAGGCATCTCTCTGTCTATGCTAGGTGAGCGCTACCGGCAGGGTAGAGTTCTTATACCTTACAGCTTTGGCTGCGGTCCGTATCCTTACCTCTTAGTGGAGCGGACATAGGCAGGTGCCTGAGGCACATGGTCCGGCTGGGCCTTGTGATTCTACTCGTAGGTGGACGTTGCCGCTAGGGTAACGTTCCTTATACTGCGTCTGGCAGTTGTTCGTATCCGTCCCTTGCACACTAGGGGAGCGAACATAGGTAGGAGCTTTGTGCGGCTTATGCTGCTGTCCGTCTCTTTTGAACCACTAGTGGAGCGGACCTAGGCAGGTGCCATATCTAGTGGTTCGCGTCCTCGCACACTAGTGGAGCGAACGCAGGTAGGAGCTTTGTGCGGCTTACGCTGCTGTCCGTCTCCTGGCACCGCTAGAGGAACGGACCTAGGTAGGTGCCATTTCACACTCACTGCTTTTGTCTCTGTGACCATTAACAGAGACCATACCACACACCCTCCAAGTAAGGGAGGAATTGCTTTATTTCCTAACTATATGCCTCTGTGAGTTTAACAGAGGTATTGCCCTCTGCACTTGTGCTATTACTATTTACAGTGGCACACTTATATACCCCTTATCCTCTGACATAGTCTGCAGCAGAGTCTTTGCACGGTGGACCCTGACTGTCTGATATTCCTTTGGGTTTTATTATCAGACAGCCCCCCCGTAACACAGCCGAGCTGCTCGGATCCGGGAGGTCCGTGGCTCGAGGGGTCCCAGACCCGGGGGCACCGTCGAACAGTTTTAAATGAAAATTAAAATAAAAACAAAGTCTGACTACGCCACTCGCGGTTTGTGGACAGGGATAGTAGAGCCGTTGTTGCGGGTTTCCACTGGGGATGATGGATGGGGGCAGTATGGATGGTGGAGCCCTCCATGAGCAGGGCTTTTCCCCAGGGGTTGCTGAAGGGTTAACGTGGAGGCGCAGCGCAATGAAGCAGTCCAGACAGAGAGTGTAGTTTGATTGTCTTTACTTACTGTATTCGCGCCCTGGGGATGTACTGGATCTCAGGTGCGCCTATGTCCCTGATGGCTGTGCCAGCCGACCTGGTGCTACTCTATCTTTGATGCACTCTGGTGTATGTGGGTCCTCCCTGGCATGGAGCACTTGGAGGTCCTCCTGTTGTCTGGTTCCTGCTGCAGGCAGCTTGGACTATTTAAGGGAATTTCTCCCGCTCCCCTCTATGCTGCTGATGCCTCGGACGTTAGTGGTGGCAGATGAGTCCTGGAAACCCACCTGCCTGGCAGAGTTAACAGATGGCTTGAAGTCTTGGTCTGTTATGGGATCTGCAACCCATGCATGCAAAGTACTGTGAGCCCTGGATGTGTCGCGGGCGGAGGAGGGGACGCTGCCCTCACCCACTGCTCGAGTCCGGCTGCTGCTGCTCAGTGGTGGCTCGAGCGGTGGGCCGGATCCCGGGGACTCGAGCGGCGTTCCTCTCCCGTGAGTGAAAAGGGGGAATTGGTGTGTGGTTTGGGGGATATTGTCCGTGACGCCACCCACGGTTGTGGTGAAGTTGTGACACCACCGCTGCTCTGGACGGGGGATCCCGGGAGCGATGACAGGGAGCAGCTTGGATGTTTGTTCTCCCCTCCGTGGGTAGGGGGTTGGTTGTCCCGGGGCCCCGGTGAGGGTTTTAGGGATAGCAGGCGGGTTACGGGGCCTGGTGAGGTGCAGGGTCGCGGGGGCAGCGCTGTGCCGCACGGCACGGTGGTACTCACTCAGCCAGTAATTCACACAGAGTCTCTGGTCAAACAAACGGCTGGATGGACGGGTCCCACAGGCGGCTGCGGTTGTTCTCCTCCCGGTAGGTTGATGGTGACTGCCTTTCCCTGCACCTGTGTTGTGTTTACGGTTCCAATGGCTTCCCACCAGTAACCCGCTCCCCAGCTTGGATGGATGCTGAGGGAGCCCCTTTTGCCCGCAGGCTCTGGCCCTGGGAACTGTAGCCTTGGCGGTGACTGTGTTTCCCTCTACAGTGTGAGCTGTTGCCTTCAATCGGGTCTTGGCTGCTGGGAAAACCCGGAGGTTCCCTTCGCTAACGGATTTGACCGGTTTTACGGCGACTCCTAGCCTGGTCGGGGTCCGTAGGCCCTGTCGAATGGTGCTGGCTTCTCTTCACTCCCCGATCCGGTACCGGCGGGCCACCTCCCATCCCCGGTCCGTACGGTTCACTTCGATCAGCCTCTCCTGCAGACGGTCACCACCATCTGCCAACCTTGCTGAGTGCCCGGGCCACACACCCGGACACGGTCAGTCTCCTCTGCTACCACTTTCCTCTCCAAAACTCAACTAAAACTAAACTGACTCCTTTTCCCGCCTCCAGGACTGTGAACTCCTTGGTGGGCGGGACCAACCGCCTGGCCCACCCCCTGGTGTGGACATCAGCCCTTGGAGGAAGGCAACAAGGATTTGTGTTTGACTTAGGTGTGCCTAGCCGGGGTGTAGGGTGTGTTGGTGTAGTACCTGTGACGACCTGGCTTGTCCAGAGCGCCACAGATGTCCACCCCACAGGATCCCTCTGTCCTTGGAGCTTGCTCTCTCGCTCTCCAGCTACTTTTCTCCTCTGAGTGGCTGATCTTTCTACTCAGGTCTTTGCGGATTCTTTGCTACTTTCAGTGTGTCTCAAGAGTCTGTGGTCTGTCTTGACACCTTTCTTACTACTCCTCTCCAACCTACTACTTCCTCCTCCTAAACTCTTCTGATTGTCCCACTGTCTACCCACACTCCCCAGGTCACTTTCTCCTCCCCCAGGTCTGGTCTCTTCTTTCTAGTTGGCTGCCTGTTATCTAACAGTGCCCAGCCCTGTCATCTGGCTAGGTGATGCTCCCATCCGAGTACAGCGAGTGTAAATGTCCTGGTGTGCTAGTGTGTGTGTAGTGACTGGCACAGTCATGGAGGACCCGAGCTGTTACCTTGTTGTTACCTTATTTTTGTGACACCTGGTTACCGCTGGGGCATCACATGTGCATCTTAAAACTTGTGTTTTATAGAATGTTTGTGTACGTTTTGCTGCTGTTGAAGAATACTGGCTGGCAATGTAGCAGAGCTGGAGCGGTGTAGCAGTGGGCGCAATCTAGCAGCCAAGAGTTTAAGGTGTTTTACAAAACATTGTGTTTAATTGTAAATATATATTTTATAGTAATGTAAAGCATAATCCGCTATGTGTGATTAGTCTATTAACAGTATAATGTAAAGTAGAAGAATGTTAAGCAGGAATGTTAGCCAGACAGGTATTAGAGTAAGTGAAGGTTTTACTCTGTACTGTGTAATAAATACCTCCTGGTTACTGAAGGAACTGAGAGCCAGGATGGGAGGAGTGAAAGAGAGCCAGAAGGTTGGCTGGTTAGACAGGTCTGAGGGAAGTCAGTTCTTCAGAGGGGTTCCCGGTGTGTGGAGGGTGCTTGGCAACTTTGGCTCATCAGGGAACCTGTAGGTGTCCTCCATGTCTCCGGAACCTACTGCTCACTTCGGGATGGGCTTAGTATAGATGGCTGAGTTGGGTAGCCGCAGATACAAGAACGGGGACAAGTAGAGGCTTAGGTTAGCCCTCTGGAAGGCTAATACCCAGGGCAAGGTCCAAGCAGAAGAAGTACCCCAGGGAACAGCAGCAGCAGAACTGGGTAGGACTGGCCATGTCTTTTGAGAAAGTTGAAGAACAAATAAATTGATCTATATTGTTTTGCAAAGAGACTCTCTGTGTTATGTGTTGCCCTGCCATGTCTATGCTGGTGACCGGCTGCTGGGAGGTGGACACTCCTCTGAAGTGTCACCCCCCGTTCAGGGCAGATCACAAACACAGGTTCAGTCTGATGAAGTAGAGCGGAGCCCTGTCGACCTAGCATTTGCTCCCTTCCACAACTGCAAAACTGTATTCGTTCAGCACTTCAGGTAGTATTATTTGGGAAATAAGTGGTTGTATTATTTTTTTGTAATAACATGATTTATACACTGTATGATAGTTTTATATAGGCACCATTTTGAGGGGCAATGTAAGGTGGTATTTTTCAGGCACTGTATATTGGTATAATTCAAATATAGAAGGGTGATATTATTTGAGCATTTTATAGACTTGACTAAAGGTTAGATGCATCCATAGAAAAAATTCATGTCTTATCCTGGGGATATTTTTAGACCTTTACTTTACATAGTCCTGTAATGGAAATTTTATTTAAATTTGGTTTGGACAATTTTACTGTGCTTTATTATGGTATTATTTATTGGGTTTTTTTCTCCTGCAGAATTTCATGATAGCAGATCATGGGTATAAATGCTTCATAATATTAGCACCTTGTAACCAAGGTAATAATGTATTAAGTGTTATATACATTTTGTAATGTTATCTTTTTTTCAAGCAGACAAATCTTTGGCAAAATTGTGTTTAAAATCATTCATAGAATATACGCAATAAAATTTGGAATTTCACATTTCTACCTTGCACTTGTCATTGTTATGATAACCTCCAGATGAATCAACATGCGATACATGTGGTGTCTGTTACTCTCTGAACAGTTAATAAGAGCTGACAGCCTCAGTTTTTATTATTTGCTAACAGGAACATCACACATTCTGTGGCATAAAATCAAATGAATCATGAAATGTGCTCCTAATTATTTTTACCATTTGAAATAAATAACTTTAGCATCATCGCATTAAACAGCATAAAGCCGCTCAATATAAAACATATATAAATAATGTGCTAGATTATCGTGGCATTTATTAAAAAATACATAACATAAAAGGATATAATTATAACAATAAAAGTAATTATATATTAAATAACATCAATTAATCCACTTATTTTCCAATTATAAAAATGATTACCATATCTATTATAAAACCATCTTTCAATGTAACTGGTTATATCATTCATGTCTGATATAGTCACAAATATACAGAGAGAACAGAGGGAATTCCTCTTGGCTCTGGTCCATGCCATCCTAATTTTTCATCCTATGGCAGAAGTACGCAATTCTTGTAAAACCCAACGTTAAGAGTGTGTATTCTTGATGTATTTAAATGTGGTCATCTGCGATTTTCAGTGACCTTCCGATCAGGGGTACCAACTTGACTTTACTTTTTCTGGACAATTTACCGAAAAATCACGGACAGGCAAGATGTTTACAGACACATTGAAAAACCACAATAAATCATTATGATTATAATTGATACAGCCAATAATTCTGATATGAAGACATCAGATGCATTCACTATAAACTGCAAAGTGATGATAATTACAGTCAAAATAATCTATATAAGTTTGTCTGGGTTAAAAAAAAAATCACGAACACCTTAAATTTGCCTTATTTTTACGGACTGTCCTGGAATTTCTGGATGGTTGGCAACCCGGCTTCTGATTCTCTTCTGAACCATATAACCATTGTGTGGACCGGTAAAAGCTTCACATGGATCTTGAAGACTCATCTGTACAGAAATTCTTATAGTCTCCAATGACCCCAGCTCCTCACCATTTCCAGACCTGCTGCATCACCACCGCCAAAGCTCCTGCCTCCCCACCGCAGGAGCTGCCGCCTCACCACCACCCACCTACTGTCTCCTCCCCGATGTCCTATAGAATGTAAGCCCACAAGGGCAGGGCCCTCTTCCCTCTGTACCAGTCTCTCTATTGTAACTTGTATATATATTTTGTATGTAACCTCTTTTCATGTACAGCACCATGGAATCCATGGTGCTCTATAAATAATAATAATAATAATAATAATAATAATAATAATAATTGCTTTCCTAATGTAAGCCTATGAAAGTCACATCAAGTCTCTCATGGACTCACGTTGAGAAAGCAATATCTGGAGTACACATAAGATGTTGTGTGAATTATATTTTCTTAATTATGGTCATGTAATTCAGAAGACTATTGGAATGTCATTGGGAAGAAGAAAAGGTAGTGTTCAAGTTATTGAACACATCAACAGTATACTGCATCCATACAAATGGATAAGGGAGTAAAGAATATATTTTGGCCTGGAGTGATTTTTTTATGGTAAAAGGGAGTGGTCTGGTCTCATTACCAAGTTGACTGAGTACTGCTTAGGTTTACACTTGTTATCTCCACCAATGGCTGCATTGTAGCAGTTTCTTAGAGCAGGGGCAGACACAGACGAAAGAAGCCCCTGTGCAAGAACAGTATATGGGCCGTTAGCTGTCCAATAGCTCATCTCATCATAATGTTCAATTCACCTGCTTTGGATATGAAATTGGACCCATTTATCTCTTGGACCCCATTATAGCTGCTCCAGTTGCATCAATGGTGAGTTTGCCCCTGATTTAGAGGCACTAGTTAGAGGTATATTTGACATAACAGCTATTGGCAAGATGTATATAACCTTTGTCTTTAAGTCAGAGGTGTAGCTAGTTGTTCATTTCAGGTTGGGTGAACCTTTTGAATGGGCCCTTAACCAGGTAACCATATTTATCAGTCTGTTACAGTCTGCGCCCCCCCCCCCCCCTTTTCACAGCCTGCACCCCTCTGTCACACCCTGCACTCCTCTGTCACACCCTGCACTCCTCTGTCACAGCCTGCACTCCTCTGTCACAGCCTGCACTCCTCTGTCACACCCTGCACTCCTCTGTCACACCCTGCACTCCTCTGTCACAGCCTGCACTCCTCTGTCACAGCCTGCACTCCTCTGTCACAGCCTGCACTCCTCTGTCACACCCTGCACTCCTCTGTCACACCCTGCACCTCTCTGTCACAGCCTGCACCCTCTCTGTCACAGCCTGCACCCCTCTGGCATAGTCTGCAGCCCTGTCAGTTTTCACCCCTCTGTCACACCCTGCCCCCCTCTGTCACTGTTTTCCCCTCTCTGTCACACTCTGCCCTTTCTGTCACACTCTGCCCCTCACACTCTGCCCCTCTCTGTCAAACTTTGCCCCTCACAGTCTGCCCCCCTCTGTCACAGTCTGCCTCTCGCAGTCTGCCCCTCTCTGTTACACTCTGCCCATCAAACTCTGCCCCTCTCTCACACTCAGCACCCTCCATATCCTCCTCTTCACTCATTACCTGTCATGTGCCCTCATCTGCTACAGCTTCTCATTTATCTTCTGGCTCCTCCCACACAGATCACATGGGCATGACATCATCACAGATCCTGCACAGGAGCAGATTAGAGCTTCCCCTTAAAAAAATGGCAAAGGGGAATGTGGGCTTAAAACAAAACAAAAAAACGGTGTCTTAACATGGTCCTAGGTGGCAGTAGCTCTGAGTGGGCCTCTCTATTTCATGGGCCTAGGGCGACTGCCCCCTCTGCCCCACCCCCAATAGCTATGCTACTGGTTTCAGTTAAATTTTGCTTTTTTGAGTCCTTTTAAAAGAGGTTAAAAGCATGAAAGACTTTTATAAGTATATGAGAAGTTAAAGCAGTAGCCTATGTTTGACAGTAAGTGACTCCCCATTAGTTAAAAGAAAAAAAATGTTGGTACCATGTTAGCCAGTTGAAAAATAACTGATTGCTCTCAGTGAGAGAAACAAAATTATAACCTTGTAGTTCTGATACCATTTATAGGCTAACTCAAATAAAATAAAAGATGTTACAGAGCAAGCTTTCAAGAATCGCCTGATGAAGAGACCTTAGAAGTCTCGAAAGCTAACTCTGTAACATCATTTATTTTATTTTAGTTAGCCATTAAATGGTATCAGAACTACAAAATTATAATTGTGTTCCTCTCATTGAGAGCAATCAATTATTTTTCAACTGGCTAACACGGTACCAAAACTTTTTTTCTTCACATTAGTTGTCACCTTATATTACATTGTCATCTATATTAAGGCATTCAGTTAGGATTATCCCCCGGTAGGCATTTATCCTTGCATTATATAAGGTAGACATGTACAGTGGGTTAAAAAAAGTATTCAACACTTCACTAATTTTCTAAGTATATATTTCCAAAGTTGCTGTCGAGATTAACCCCTTCACGACTTTGGACGGATCTATCCGTCAAGAATCGTGTCCCGTTAAGCCCCGCCCCCTGCCGCGGGCAGGCGGCGGCGGTCGGCACACACATCAGCTGTTTTCAACAGCTGACATGTGTGCCTGCTAGCTGCGGGTGGAATCGCTTCCACCCGCGGCCATTAACCCCTTAAATCTTGCTGCCAAAGTCTGGCAGCAAGATCTAAATGCGCGCGGCCATGTTTTTTACTTACCGCCGCCCCCACCGGAAGTCACATGCGTTATCACGTGACTATCGGTGGTTGCCATCGTAGCACAGGGTCATGTGATGACGCCTGCAGCTATGATGTTTCACTTTCGTTTTCCCTCGGCCGAGAGCAGATGGAAAAACAAAGTGACTGAATCTGCTGTTTACAGCTGTATAGCTGTGATCAGCAGATAGATAATAGCGATCGGATTGCTGATCGCTATAGCCCCCTAGGGGGACTAGTAAAATAAAAAAAAAGTAAAAAGAAAGTTTTAAAAAAAAAACCAAAACTAAAAGTTTAAATCACCCCCCTTTCACCCCATTGAAAATTAAAGGGTTAAAAAATAAATAAATATACACATATTTGGTATCGTCGCGTTCAGAAATGCCCGGTCTATCAAAATATAAAATCAATTAATCTGATTGGTAAACGGCGTAGTGGCAAAAAAATTCCAAAAGCCAAAATTACGTTTTTTGGTCGCCGCAAGTTTTACGCAAAATGCAATAACAGGAGATCAAAACGTAGCATCTGCGCAAAAATGGTACCATTATAAACGTCAGCTCGAGACGCAAAAAATAAGCTGTCACTGAGCCATAGATCCCAAAAAATAAGAACGCTACATGTTTCGGAAAATGGCGCAAAACGTGCGCCACTTTTATTGGACAAACTTGTGAATTTTTTTAACCCCTTAGATACAAGTAAACCTATACATGTTTGGTGTCTACAAACTCGCACCGACCTGAGGCATCACATAGATACATCAGTTTTATCATATAGTGAACACGGTGAATAAAACATCCCAAAAACTATTGTGCGATCACACTTTTTTTGCAGTTTTTCCACACTTGGAATTTTTTTGCTGTTTTCCAGTACAATATATGGTAAAACCTATGGTTTCATTTAAAAGTACAACTCGTCCCGCAAAAAACAAGCCCTCATATGGCAAGATTGACGGAATAATATAATGTTGCGGCTCTCGGAAGAAAAGGAGCAAAAAACAAAAACGGAAAGTGCCCGGGGGCTGAAGGGGTTAATTTCTCACCCATCCAATCTACACAGGCAAAGAAATCAAAGAATGGATGTCCATAAATTTAGTTAGTGGGTAGGAGATAGCCGACTAAATACTATTAGCTCTCAATTCATCTATGGACTCTAATCAAGTAATGCCTTTATGTGAGAGATTAGTCCATGTGGAAAATAAAATTATTATGGGCCATTTAAAAAAAAAATAAAAATATATTTTTTTTAATTATATGTTTCTATTAATACAATCCTTTGTTTCTTTTAGGATTTTAGGGAAATGGTGGTTATTTTCAAAAAGGTTAATATATTATGAACTGTAGATATAGAGAAGGGGAATTCCATTCCAAGGTGGTGGTTATTGAGGAGACATTGCTCCCCATTTGCTTGTGTCCTTCTCCTGCACATAGACTGACTCAACACTTGCACTGAACCCACAAAGTCATTGCGTCTGTTGGTTTGTGGTTAGCTTCTGATTAACCTGTCACCACTTGCCAGTCTGCCTCATGACCATGGCTAATGTGGTCATCTGCCCATGCTTTTGCCCTAGACACAACAAAACTCGGTAGCCTCTCAAATGTTATTACATCATCCCAGGATAGTAAATACACACCAAGCAGAGACAACTCTTCAAGTGGCACTAAGCATGAATGTGTAGCACCCACGGGGCAAAGGGTTAACGGTTTACTCGTCGACGGGCCTGGTGATGTTGGGTCTGGGGATGTCACGGGTGGCCCTACCCCGCTTCATGGCCCCGAGGTGTACAATAAAGAAAGGGGACGGATAATAATGGTGGTGGAGGTTAGTTTTGTGACGCCACCTGCGGTATGCAGCCAGGGATTAGCTGCCGCTGCTGTCGCTGTACTCCGGGGCTGATGGTCGTAGCAGCTAAGATGTTTCAGCTCCCCACAGGTGGAGCGGGCCCTGGGAATGATGATTGTAGTGATGGTGGGTGCCGAAGCGTGGGGCGTGGGCGCTGGGAAGGACAGGCGGACACAGTCTCTGCAGGCTCAAGGTCTCTTTACTCACAGTCCTGGTTTACTCAGGAGATGCTGGTCACCGCTGTGATGGGCCCCAGCCGATCCCGAGCAATTCGAGGTCACCGCCGGTGTTCCCACTGTGAGTCCTTTCTGGTCAGGGTCCCTTCAATCCTGGCGTAGGTGGAATATGGAATGGGCTGCGGGTGTTTCCTGCACTCTCCGCAGACCCTGAAATCCCGTGTAGCTGTAAGAACCCAGGCCAAGCAGCTTGCTCCAAGCCACGGGTCTTGCAGTGCTCCCAGAAGTATGAAGGTAGAGAGAAAATGTGCCTGGACCGAAGGCCCGACTGTGCTCCTCACCCCAAGCTGTGCTCGAGGCTAAGTGACTACGTGTGAAGATGCTACTTCCTTTTCCCCATGTGGTGCCTGCCCCCTAGGTGGTTGATCTAGTGACCGGAAAAGTCCCATGCTTCGTGATGGCCACCCTAGTGGGAAAGCACCTAACTCTTTGCGGTTGTGTAATGTGAGAAACACCAGCGATTAACCTCTCCTTACCCAGGATGAGTACTACATCTTAAAGGAGATGCAGTACCCTGTGGCGACTGAAGCCTCAGGGGTGCCACAAATGGACATGGATTAATTGAAGTGTCATTCCGGTCACCTGAAAAAGTCATATGCTTCCTTCTCTGTAGCTCTGGTGAGTCATCTTTGGCTGGTCCCAATAAATATGCTGTAGGATATTCACTTTTATTTTTATTTTGTTTACTTTTTTATATCTTTTGGACCACAAGAAAAAGAAAAATTGCTTATTATTTTTCTCTTCAAGCATTGAACAAATAATTATATTTGGATTTCATTGGACTATATACAAGTAATTTCACTTATTTGCAGCTGTATTTCTCTCACTTATGCATAAATCCAAGTTTTCGACTGAACTATGGACTTTGGCTTCTGTGTTTAACATTAGATTTAGGGTATAGTGAAATTGTATATTTCACTTAATGCAAAAATCCAATGCTTAGCCTTTCAAATAATGAATAGCAGCCCATGATAGCTATTTATTTTCTCTGTGGCTAAATAGCTATAATTTAACGATTTAATACAACTTAAACATATCCATTGACAGGCGTCCCATCAAAAATGATGAAAGAAGATTTGATGGAAAGAGTTGTAGCTGCAATTATTGATGCCAAACCACTGACTGGCAATTAAAATGCGAGCCATGGAGTATTGAACAGTGGGATGATTTCTGCTGAGCAGAAGGAAAAAAATGACAAAAATCTAGTTAGTTGTATTGTAAAACAAAATAAAAGAATTCCATGCACGGCACAAGTCTTATAAAAGGAGCAGGAACTTTGAGAAGAATTACATTTTTTGCTAACTTCACCAATTTTATATTACTTGCTTGCTATTTAGTTTATAGAATATTTTGAATACATGGCTATATTACAAATTTGCTTTGTATAGATTGGTAGTCCAGCATCTATAACTGATATCCTCTATACTGCACATATGTATCATTCCAATGTCATAATAATGTAGAAAAAATGGGAACCTGTCAGATTCGTTCTGCCCAAACCACATGCAGAATAAAGCGGGATTTACAGTCATGGCCAAAAGTTTTGAGAATGACACCAAAATCATATTTTCACATGATCTGTTGCCCTCTGGTTTTTAATTGTGTTTGTCTGATGTTTACATCACATACAGAAATATAATTGCAATCATATTATGAGTACCAAAAGGTTATATTGACAGTTAGAATGAGTTAATGCAGCAAGTCAATATTTGCAGTGTTGACCCTTCTTCTTCAGGAACTCTGCAATTCTCCCTGGCATGCTCTCAATCAACTTCTGGACCAAATCCTGACTGATAGCTGTCCATTCTTGCATAAGCAATGTTTGCATTTTACCAGAATTTGTTGGTGTTTGTTTGTCCACCCGTCTCTTGATGATTGCCCATAAGTTCTCAATGAGATTAAGATCTGGGGAGTTTCCAGGCCATAGACCCAAAATTTCTATGTTTTGTTCCATTAGCCATTTAGTGATCACCTTTGCTTTATGGCAAGGTGCTCCATCATGCTGGAAAAGGCATTGTTGGGCGCCAAACTGCTCTTGGACAGTTGGGAGAAGTTGCTCTTGGAGGACATTCTGGTACCATTCTTTATTCATGGCTCTGTTTTTAGGCAAGACTGTGAGTGAGCCAATTCCCTTGGCTGAGAAGCAACCCCACACATGAATCATTTCAGGATGCTTAACAGTTGGCATGAGACAAGACTGGTGGTAGCGCTCACCTCTTCTTCTCTTAATAAGCTGTTTTCCAGATGTCCCAAACAATCGAAAAGGGGATTCATCTGAGGCCTAAAACACACTTCCGCAAAAAAAAACGTCCGTATGACACGGTCCGTTTTTCGGGTCCGTGTTCCGTATTTGTGGGGCGTTTCTCCGGTACGTATGGCATACGTGTGATGGCGTATGTGAGCCGTGTGTGCATGTGGAATGTCCGTATTGACATAAAATACGTACGTGTGCAGTCCGTGTGCTGTCCGTTTTTAAAGGCCCGCATTCTTACCCAATTAACGATTTTAATCATTCATCATGAGATCCTGGTGTTGTTGGTTGCTTTCAATTGTCCTGATAGATTGGAAACAAGTTTTTCAGATTTTGTGATGAAATACGGACACGGACGATATGTGCTGAACACGGACATACTTCGTGTGCGGTCCGTGCAGGCACGGACGCATAGACTAAAGCAGGTCCGTGCCTGCGTGTTGCTGGCAAAAAACGGACATGTCGTCCGTGTTGAAAAGCGCACACACGTACTTACGACACGGACACACGTTCCGTGTGATTTTACGTACGTGTACCATCTTCCATTGAATAACATGGGTCTCCGTGTGTACGTGTCTCCGGTACATGCAAATATGTACCGCACACGTACAAATTACACGGATGTGTGTTGCGGGTCTGAGAAAATGACTTTACCCCAGTTCTCAGCAGTCCACTCCCTATACCTTTTGCAGAATATCAGTCGGTCCCTGATGTTTTTTCTGGAGAGAAGTGGCTTCTTTGCTGCCCTCCTTGAAACCAGGCCTTGCTCAAAGAATCTCTGCCTCACAGTGCGTGCAGAAGCACTCACACCAGCCTGCTGCTATTGCTGAGCTAGCTCGGCACTGCTGGTAGTCCGATCCCGCAGCTGAAACAGTTTTAAGATACGGTCCTGGCGTTTGCTGGTCCTTCTTGGGTGCCCAGAAGCCTTTTTGGTAACAATGGAAGCTCTCTCCTTGAAGTTCTTGATGATGTGATAGATTGTTGACTGAGGTGCAATCTTTGTAGCTGCGATACTCTTCCCTGTTAGGCCATTTTTGTGCAGAGCAATGATGGCTGCACGTGTTTCTTTAGAGATAACCATGGTTAACTGTAGAGAAACAATGATACCAAGCACCAGCCTCCTTTTAAAGTGTCCAGTGGTGTCATTCTTACTTAATCATGACTGATTGATCGCTAGCCCTGTCCTCATCAACACCCACACCTGTGTTAATGGAATAATCACTAAAACAATGTTAGCTGCTCCTTTTAAGACAGGAATGCAATGATGTTGAAATGTGTTTTGGGGGTTACAGTTCAATTTCTTAGTCAATATTGACTTTGCAAGTAATTGCTGTTAAGCTGATCACTCTTTATGACATTCTGGAGTATATGCAAATTGCCATTAGAAAAACTTAAGCAGTAGACTTTGTAAAAATTAATATTTGTAGCATTCTCAAAACTTTTGGCCATGACTGTACAGGCAACGACATCGCTAACGAGATGTCGTTGGGGTCACGGAATTCGTGACGCACATCCGTCCTCGTTAGCAACGTCGTTGCGTGTGAAACGCACGAACGACCGTTAATGATCAAAATTACTCACCTAATCGTTGATCGTTGACAGGTCGTTGTAATCTCAATTATCGTTGCTGTTGCAGGTCGCAGGTTGTTCGTTGTTCCTGCGGCAGCACACATCGCTATGTGTGACACCGCAGGAACGAGGAACATTACCGTGCCTGTGGCCGCCCGCAATGAGGAAGGAAGGAGGTGGGCGGGCTGTTCCAGCAGCTCATCTCTGCCCCTCCGCTTGTATTGGGCGGCCTCTTAGTGACGCCGCTGTGACGCCGAACGAACCTCCCCCTTAAAGGAGAGATTGTTCGGCGGCCACAGTGACGTCGGTGAAGAGGTAATAGCGTGTGACGCTGCCGTAGTGATATTGTTTGCTACGGCAGCGATCACCCCGTGATGCGCCACCGACGTGGGTGGGTGCTATCGCTCGCGACATCACTAGCAATGTCGCAGCGTGCAAAGCCTGCTTAAGTCTGATGCAAATATACCATAAAGATTCATCCAAGAACCATAATCGCGGAGGAGACTAGTCAGACTTCTCTCCTTTACCACTGCTGGTGATTGACAGGTTCTTCGCTATGGCAGAGACCTGTCTATCATTTAGAGCGGCAGTTGAAAGATCCAGCCAGTATCATCAAAGTATATTTCCTCTGAAACGCCGGAGTGTTTCAGAGAAGAATAAACCTACAACTGTGCTGCCATTTTCTGATTCTTGCCTCCCGTGGTTTGGGCAGCATGAATCAAGTGACGGTGTTCCATTTATAGCACTGTGAATCCTTATGCATTGTATATACTTTGAGCCTGATTCATTATTACCTTACTTTTAATTTTATAAGACACACCAGATTATAAAGCGCACCCCAAATTTAGAGAAAAAAAGAGGGGGGTGTGTGGAAAAAAACATGGGCTCCGTCTTAAAATCCGGTGGTGTCTTACCATCTTACCCAAGCGGGGCAACAACAGTGGAGCAGGGTCTAAGGAGGCAGGGGTGGTAGTGGAGTAGGGCATTGCTGAGGCCGGTGCAGTGGGTGTCCGAGATGCTTGCTGCAGGCACTATGAGGCAGGAGGAGCATCTAGAAACTGTCGGCGGTGCGGGCTTCAAAGAAATTGCGCCTGGAGTTGGCGTGTGCGCAGATGGAGCTCTTGGCTCAATGACAAGCCGAGATCTCATCTGCCCATGCACCACCTCTGGGCGCCATTTTCTTTAAGTTCGCTGCAGGGATATTAATGGACCAGAGGCGGCAGATGAGATATTGTGGCGGCCCCTGCCTCACAGCCTGCAGCACAACCTGCAGCATAGCCGGCAGCATAGCACACCGCCTGTCGTAAGCCCGCAGCACAGCACCCGTGGCCTGCAGCATCTCCTCTGCCTCCTTTGACCCCGCTCCCCCACCCCTGGTAAGCTAAATTAAGATTATAAAACGCACCCCTCATTTTCCTCCAACATTTTTGAGAGGAAAAGTGCATCTTATAATCCAAAAAATACGGTATATTTCTGCCTGTTTTTGACAAACTTTTTTTTGTGCAGTTTTTTTTTGCTTGCACCATATCAATTTTTTCACTTGCGCTACTTTGAAAGTCACTTTTTTATGTGTTCATCTGTTTATTGTTTTATTTTTTGCAAAGTTTGCCAAATTATACTCCAGTCCCTTCTTTGAGTGATTTTATATATGTCCGAAAAAGCTTTGGTGCAATTTATGTGACAATTTAGCAGAACATGCAACTTTTACATTAAAACATTTGCAAAAGAGGTTACCGTAAATACAGAAATAAAGAGCATATTTTATTTGGCACAAAACTCATGAACCTTGTGATTTCGATGATTTTGAAACAAAAAAGTGAATGAATACCACAAGACAAAAATATGAAATGTGATATAAGAATCGCAAATAATGAATTGGTTCCTTTGTCTTTAAAATTTCCATCATTTCAGTTTGTGTTACAAGGCACAGTACTCACCTTCCTCAGGCTGAGGCGTTGTCTCCACTACTACTCCTGGCGTCCAGTAATGCATGCGGCAATTATGTTATGTTGACAATGAGGCCAATCTGTGAGCTCAGTGGGTCTGAAGGGGGCAATCCGTCTACACATTTCACCAATTAATGGGCTGCTGCGCTGTCAACATGACGTTGGCACCACAGCCAATAAAACAGGAGCAACATTAGAGACAGAACTGGACTTGTAAACAGTAAAGGCTGGTTTACACGCAGCGACATCGCTAGCGATGTCGCTCGTGAAAGCACCTGCCCCCGTCGTTTGTGTGTCACGGGCAAATCGCTGCCCATGGCGTACAAAATTGCTAGTACCAGTCAAACATATTTACCTTCCTAACGACGTCGCTGTGGCCGGCGAACAGCCTCTTATCTAATGGGATGGTTCGTGAGGCATCACAGCAACATCACACGGCAGGGGTCGAATAGAGGCGGAGGGGCGGAGAGCAGCCGCATGAAAGACACTCCCACCTCGTTGCTGGAGGACGCAGGTAGGGTGTTGTTCGTCGTTCCCGGGGTGTCACACGTAGCGATGTGTGCTGCCTCAGGAACGACGAACAACCTTCGTCCAGCACCAGCAACGATTTTTTGAAAATGAATGACGTATCAATGATCAACGATTAGGTGAGTATTTTTGATCATTAACCCTCGCTCATAGGTGTCACATGCAACAACGTCGCTAACGACGCCGGATGTGCGTCACGAATTCCGTGACCCCGACGACATATCGTTAGCGATATCATTGCGTGTAAAGTACGACTTGGTTGGTTATATTTTAACAAACTGTAGCCTTCGAAGAATTTTGTCTAAAACATACAACTACTTCAATATACCTGTCCACACCAATGCAATTCAGGGTTTTAACTTATTCAACATAAGCAAACTTCATCCGGCTAGAGATTTGCCTAAAACTTGATTAAAGCTCACCAATGGTACCAAAAGACAGGCACAAACTTGTCTATATAATGTATCAAAGTTGAGAATGCTTGTCAGAGCAAAAACAAAGCTATGAAGACTAATAAAGAGGAGCTAAAAGTAAGAGAACTTTTGAGTCACTAGGACTTTCACAACCCAAATGAATGGGGCTTTGATGCAGTTGGTGATTTAAGATGAGCAGATTGATTTGAAGAGGAACAAGTTCAAGTCAAATTTCCTTAAATTTACAGTTTCGCAAATTTAAGATGATTTAAAAGATGGGATTATTTAAGAAAACCTGAACTTGCAGAGGGATGGACCCGATGGCCCTTGAGGTCCCTTCCAACTGTACCATTCTATGGTTCTACGATTTTATTAAAGCACACTTAAACAGCTTGCCAGAAACCAAACATGAGCTGTACAGAAACAAATGAAGTGCGAGCCTAATAGAGATTATTAAATGACCCTCACCCCTTCCCCCATAAACACAAACACACACACACACACACACACACACACACACACACACACACACACACACACTTTTATCTTGCAGGACAGAAGGGATAGATTTCTGATTACTCCATATCCCTTACATGACCCTTGGGTTAATTTCCCCACCTTTTCCCTGCTAATAAATCAGTTCCTTTATAGAGTGGATTTGTGCACAGGTTCTTGCCAGTTTATGAAATATGGCAGATGACAAATGAGGACTAGGAACCTTCTCTCCAAGGCCACTGATATGTTACTATGGTTTCTATGACCTTGTGAATATATCGTCAGCCGCAGAATATTATGCAAAAAGCATGTCTGTATGGTTCACTAAGGGAATTAGAAAATACAACAAGAAGATCTATTAACTTATAATAAAAGCACAATAGGCTAGAAAAGCTCAATAAAACAACAGAAACGTTTTAGAAAATGGTAAGTGGTACATTCAAAAAGCACAGCACAGAGCACTGAAGACTTTTATCAGTAATTAAGCAGGAAGCTTCAATCTATTGCGCCTTTATATAACTGGGAAAGTTTGTTCACAGACGAACATTAAAGTCAGTTTTGATATCTTTCACCTTGCTCTGTACCAGTACAGTATCTCTGCCAATTTGAAAAATAGAAGATTTTGCCACTGATGAAACATTTTTATAAAACTCATAAAGATGACCTGACTTCAAGGACTTAGAACTCATAGTTCCTGGTATTATAAACTTCAAATCATGATACAGGAAGGAATGCATTAAAGTTCAACACACACATATATATCTCTAATTTAAAAAAAAATAAAATATAAAAATTTGAGAATAGGATTAGCAATAGTCTGCAAGGTTAAAATTGTTTGAAAATAAGAATTAATTTTTATATACTTTAGAAATATATATACTAACCTCAGTAAAAATCTCAAACTAATTCCACCACATACAGATTTTTCCACAAACACTGACTTTATAGGCTTTATCTGGCACCAAACTTTGACCCCTTTGTGTGACCTTTGGTGGATGATTTATGTGCCATTAGATTGGATATGAATTAATGGATGTTGCACTGCAATTGACTGGTATGGGCAGCGCGAATTAAACGATTTAGTCAGGAACATGGAGCTTACTAAACATTCTGCAGAACTTTCTCGGCCCTAGACTAGAGGAGAATAATCTGCTAGCTCCTGCTCCCTGTTTTTTTGTGGTAGAGAAGCAGAGAAAAGAAATTCCTTCCATAATTTTCTCATGATGATGCTCTAGTATATTGCAGTGATGTTCTTGGGGTGATAGAAAAATGTAACATTGAGTACCATGTGATCGAGTGGAGACCCTTTATTGATTTATCCCAAACAAATTCTAAAAGCTACTGCACAATGGCAGTCAGTATACTTCAGTGCTCTTAGGGCATTCTGTGCACTTAAAGGTAAGCTATGAGAATTTAGACTTTATTCTCAAGAACCTTAACTACGAGGATCAAGGCTGGTCAATATGTGGTGATCTGAAAGCACTCTTTTTGCTTCTTTGGCAGCATGGATGATAAAATAAATACTCATGCCTTTTGTGTGAATGAGATAGGACTCATCACTGGAGCCAAAATAGTTGGCCAATGAGAACATCTTTGCAACTTGGGCTCAAGAACATAGTTGAGGAAAGTTTAGTTGATCCCACTAAAGTTCTCTTGCCACCACTCTGCATTAAGCTTGGCCTGATGTGCAGTTTGTGAAAGCTCTACCAAAAGAAGAGAGACTTTGAAATACTTATGTATCAAGTTTCAGTGACTGTCCAAAGCAAAACTGAAGGCATTTTTTTGGGTCTGGATATTCAAAAACTCATGATGAACGATGTGTTTGAAACAAAAATGAAAGCTGGTGAGAAAAGTGCTTAGGATTCTTTTAAAGAAGTTGTGAAGAAATTTCAAGGAAACAACAAAGATCCAAAATTTAAGTCCATTGTGGAGAACATCCTGAATTGGTTTAACCCCTTAACGACCGCGGGCCGTAAAATTACGTCCTTGCGGTCATAATGTTACTGCCCGCGGTCTGCCGGCAGCATCATGCTGCGATCGGCACACATCTCAGCTGATTTTCACAGCTGAGATGTGTGCCTGCTAGGCACGAGCAGAATCGTTATCTGCTCATGCCGTTTAACCCCTTATATGGCGCTGTCAATATGTGACAGCGCCATTATAAGCGCGATCGCGGTAAACATTTACTTACCGCCCGATACCGGAAGTCAAGTGACGCGATCACGTGACTTCCGATAGTTGTCATGGTAGCACAGGATCATGTGATGATTCCTGTACTACACCTGACCTGCTTTCACTTTCGCTGTGCCAGCGGCACAGCAAAAGAGAAAGAGAGCATATCTGCTGTTTATAGCCTTGTACCTGTGATCAGCAGATACTGCAGAGCGATCGGAATGCTGATTGCAATAGCCCCCTAGGGGGACTAGTAAAATAAAAAAAAAAAGTTAAAAAAAAAGTTTTAAAAAATTAAAAAAAAAACAAAAAAACCTAAAAGTTCAAATCACCCCCCATTCGCCCCATTGAAAATTAAAGGGTAAAAAAAATAAAAAATATACACACATTTGGTATCGCCGCGTTCAGAAACGCCCGATCTATCAAAATATAAAATCAATTAATCTGATCAGTATACGGCGTAGCGGCAAAAAAATTCCAAACGCCAAAACGATGTTTTTTTGTCGCCACAACTTTTGCGCAAAATGCAATAAGAGGTGATCAAAACGTAGCATCTGCGCAAAAATGGTTCCGTTAAAAACGTCAGCTCGAGACGCAAAAAATAAGCCGTCATTGAGCCATAGATCCCGAAAAATGAGAACGCTACGGGTCGCGGAATATGGCGTAAAACGTGCACCACTTTTTTCGGACAAACGTCCGTTTTTTTTTAACCCCTTATATAAAAGTAAACCATGTTTGGTGTCTACGAACTCGCACTGACCTGAGGCATCACACCCACACATCAGTTTTACCATATAGTGAACACAGTGAATAAAATATCTCAAAAACCATAGTGCTATTGCACTTTTTTTGCAATTTTTCTGCATTTGGAATTTTTTTGCCATTTTCTAGTACACTATATGGTAAAACTGATGGTTTCATTTAAAAGTACAGCTCGTTCCGCAAAAAATGAGCCCTCACATGACCATATTGACTGAAAAATAAAAAAGTTACGTCTCAGAAAAAGAATGGCGAAAAAAAAACGGAAAGCGAAAAATCGGCCGGTCGTGAAGGGGTTAAATCCTTGCGTTGTCTGATGAATTTGAAGTTACATTCCAATTTGGACGACTTTCCTGAAAACCTGGGTGCTGTTTGTGAAGAGCAAGGAGAAAGATTTCATCAGGGTATCAAGGAGATGGAATGAGGATACCAAGGTAGATGGAACATGAACATGATGGGGGACGACTGCTGCTTGCTCCATAGAGAAAATCTGTCTGTCTACTATAAGAGAAAAGATATCAAGAGATGCTTTGATAAAAGGAAATGGCACAATAATTAGTTTCCAATGAAGTTGCAGAATGAATGTTCAATAAATTTATATATCAAACTAGAAGGTGGCCCGATTCTAACCCATCGGGTATTCTAGTATTTATTGTGTAGTTAATGTATGATTTTTGTTATATATATATATAGATGTTGTTGTGTGTAGTTGCCAAGTGTTTGTGTAGGGCGCTGTAAATGTTCTGGGTGTTGTCTGAGTGTGGGGGTGTGAGAGAGCGGTGTTGTTTGTGTGTTGCGTTGTGTGTGTTGTATTGTTTGTGGAGCGCTGTGTGTCTGCAGCATTGTGTGTCTGCAGCATTGTGTGTGTGGTGCTGTGTGTGTTGCGTGGTTTGTGTGGGTGTGTGTGTGTTTTGGGGGGAGGTATGTTTTGTGCAGTGTGTGTGTGTGTGTGTGTGTGTTGGAGGAGTAGTCCTGGAGGGAGAGGAGGATAATAGGAGGAGTAGTCCTGGGGGGAGAGGAGGATAATAGGAGGAGTAGTCCTGGGGGGAGAGGAGGATAATAGGAGGAGTAGTCCTGGGGAGAGAGGAGTATAATAGGAGGAGTAGTCCTGGGGGGAGAGGAGGATAATAGGAGGAGTAGTCCTGGGGAGAGAGGAGTATAATAGGAGGAGGAGTCCTGGGGGGAGATGAGTATAATAGGAGGAATAGTCCTGGAGGTGAGGAGTACAATAGGAGGAGTAGTCCTGGGGGGAGAGGAGGATAATAGGAGGAGTAGTCCTGGGGAGAGAGGAGTATAATAGGAGGAGGAGTCCTGGGGGGAGATGAGTATAATAGGTGGAGTAGTCCTGGAGGTGAGGAGTACAATAGGAGGAGTAGTCCTGGGGGGAGAGGAAGATAATAGGAGGAGTAGTCCTGGGGGGGGAGAGGAGGATAATAGGAGGAGTAGTCCTGGGGGGGAGAGGAATATAATAGGAGGAGTAGTCCTGGGGGGAGAGGATGATAATAGGAGGAGTAGTCCTGGGGGGAGAGCAGGATAATAGGAGGAGTAGTCCTGGGGAGAAAGGAGGATAATAGGAGGAGTAGTCCTGGGGGAGAGGAGTATAATAAGAGGAGTAGTCCTGGGGGACAGGAGTATAATAGGAGGAGTAGTCCTGGGGGGATTGGAGTATAATAGGAGGAGTAGTCCTGGGGAGAGAGTAGGATAATAGGAAGAGTAGTCCTGGAGGGAAAGGAGGATAATAGGAGGAGTAGTCCTGGGGGGACAGCAGGATAATAGGAGGAGTAGTCCTGGGGAGAAAGGAGGATAATAGGAGGAGTAGTCCTGGGGGAGAGGAGTATAATAAGAGGAGGAGTCCTGGGGGGAGATGAGTATAATAGCTGGAATAGTCCTGGAGGTGAGGAGTACAATAGGAGGAGTAGTCCTAGAGGGAGAGACGGATAATAGGAGGAGTAGTCCTGGGGGGGAGAGGAGGATAATAGGAGGAGTAGTCCTGGGGGGGAGAGGAATATAATAGGAGGAGTAGTCCTGGGGGGAGAGGAGGATAATAGGAGGAGTAGTCCTGGGGGGAGAGCAGGATAATAGGAGGAGTAGTCCTGGGGAGAAAGGAGGATAATAGGAGGAGTAGTCCTGGGGGAGAGGAGTATAATAAGAGGAGTAGTCCTGGGTGACAGGAGTATAATAGGAGGAGTAGTCCTGGGGGGATTGGAGTATAATAGGAGGAGTAGTCCTGGGGAGAGAGTAGGATAATAGGAAGAGTAGTCCTGGAGGGTGAGGAGTATAATAGGCGTAGTCCTGGGGGAAGAGGCGTATAATAGGAGGAGTAGTCCTGGAGGTGAGGTGTCTAATAGGTGGAGTAGTCCTGGAGGGGAGGTGTCTAATAGGTGGAGTAGTCATGGGAGGTGCCTATTAGGTGGAGTAGTCCTGGGGGGAGGTGTATAGATACCCAATGTGTGTGGGGGGTGTGGCCAAGCGGGCAGAGCGTGTGGGGGGCATGGCCGAGCGGGCAGAGTGTGTGGGGGACGTGGCCGAGCGGGCAGAGTGTGGGGGGGGCATGGCCGAGTGGGCAGATCGTGTGAGGGGCGTGGCCGAGCGGGCAGAGCATGTGGGGGGCATGGCCGAGCGGGCAGAGCGTGTGGGGGCGTGCCCGAGCGGGCAGAGTGTGTGAAGGCGTGGCCAAGCGGGCAGAGTGTGAGGGGGCGCGGCCAAGTGGGCAGTGTTGGGGGCGTGGCCGAGCAGGCAGAGTGTGTGTGGGGCGTGGCCGAGCGGGCAGAGTGTGTGTGGGGCGTGGCCGAGCGGGCAACTATGCAAAGCAGTTTCCATAGTTACTCGATGTGTATCATGGTTACCAGCGTAGCCGGCTCCTGGACATGTGTGTCGGGAGCTGGGGTAAGCTAGTAAGCATGGTACACATCATGTAAGTATTAAAAGTGACAGTGCTGGTTCACTTTTTGTTTGTTGGTCTCCTGCTGTGTAGCACGCATCGGCGTGTTTGACAGCGGGAGACCAACGATCTGAATGGGCAGGGAGTTGGCATACGCTGGTAACCATGGTACACAATATTAGCCGTTGTGTAGCATGGTTACCAGTGTACGCCGGCAACCCAGCCGACACATACCCTCGCGCTGCTGGGGTTGCCGGCGTACGCTGGTGTGGGCTCCCGGGGGTGCAGAACTCACCTGGGAGTCGGGGCTCTGTCTGTCTGTCTGTCTTGCTCCAAAATTGGGAATGCGTGTGGGGGGCGGAGCCAGGCCGAGTCAAGCGGCCAATGCGACGGTTGTCACTGTAACGACATAATTTTGGAGCAAGACAGACAGACAGACAAACAGAATAAGGCAATTATATATATATAGATATTATAAATACATATATATATATATATATATATATATATATATATATAATATAAATACACTTTTGGCTACAATAAAGATTTTTCTTGTTCATCTTGCTTGTACAAAATATCACACCATTTTTGTGTAAAATCCACACATGATGGTTAAAAATAGAAGTGTTTTTTTTGTTTTTTAATCAAGGCATAAGAAAACAGCAATCAGTCATTGGATTTGAAGCAATTTTCATGATCCCCAATATTTTTCATACTTGTGAGTTAGAGGCTTTCTGAGCTTATATAAGCATGTGCCAAAAAACTCTCAAGAATGAGGTAAACAGTACAGCTAGAAAATTGTTCTTATTACCTATTTAGGTTGTCTTTTACAAGAATGTTGATAGAAAATCTTTTACATCTATTTAAAATTTCAGTAGAAAACAAAAGACAAAATTGACTTTCCTACTAGGAATCTGTTGATTAGATGTAAAGTACTTTTTTTTGTGTCACATGTTCAGTTGGCTATGAGGAATTTTGAAAATTATACCTATGTTTACTGAGTGCAAGCTTCCCCTTTGACACCCTCTTTCTAGTATATACTGTTTTTATACAAACAGGCTTTTTTATTATATCTCAGTGCAGAGAAAGTGGGACTACAGATGAACAGTATGCCATTTTGTTTTTATCAAACTACACAAAAAAAACATACCCACAGTGAAGCATGGTGGAGGCAACATTATGAAGCTATTTCTTGGCAGCTGAAAGTGGGGCTTCAGTCAAGGTTGAGAGAATTGTGAATAGGTCCAAAAAGCAGTCAATTTTGTATCAAAATTTTCAGGCTTCTGCTAAAAAAATTGAAGAACTGAAGGGACAAAAAGGAATTTCAGCTTTCAACATGACAATGATCTTAAGCATACCCCCAAATCAACAAAAGAATAGCTTTGCCAGAAGAAGATCAAGATTTTAGAATTGTCCAGTCATAGCAAGAACTGAAACCACTTGAAAATTTGGGTTGCCCTGAAGAGGATGCTGTACAAAGGGGATGCCCTTGGAATCTGACAGATCTGGAGCTACTGCAAAGAAAAATAAGCAAAGATTGCTAATTTGCGGTGTGCCGTGTTGATAGTCTCCTAGATATAAAAACCAAATGCTACCATATATTGAAAGGGTACTTCAACAAAGTAATAATAATAATAATATTTATTCACTTATATAGCGCTATTAATTCCACAGCGCTTTACATACATCAGCATCACTGTTTCCATTGAGGCTCACAATCTAAGGTCCCTATCTGTATGTCTTTGGAGTGTGGGAGGAAACCGGAGAACCCTAAGGAAACCCACGCAAACACGGGGAGAACATACAAACTCCTTGTATTATTAGCTTCAGAGTGTGCACATTTTGCAGCCATATTATTTTAGTTCTTTATTTAGCTTTTTCCACCTGAAAAGATTTCGATTGTGTTTCAATGGGTTTGTGCAGATAAAACAGCTTCCATTTTCCCCATTAGAAACAGGATTTTGTAGTGGGGCTGTGGGAATTTTTGCCCATTCATCCAAAAGAGCATTTTTTAGATCAGTCACTGATGCTCGATGAGAGGGAAGTCCTGCTATGTCTAATCTGATACATATCAAAAGTGTTTGATTAGATTCTGGTCTGGGCTTTGTGGCAAATTGTGTTTTTCCACATCAAACTCATAGAACCATGTCTGTAACAGATAAGGGCCTTCTCCGGTCTGTTCCTACAAAATTAGATGCTTAAAGTGTTCAAATGTCTTGCTATGATGACGTATTAATATTTCTCCTCACTGAAGTGAAGCGGCCTGGGTAAACCCCACATCTCTACCACGTGTATTTTCTGAGTAATTACAAGCTTTCCATTATTTAGATTTACGTGAATTTATTCACTGCAAATCAAATTTGGGAGGAGATTTTGGTGAAGTCGGCAAATTCAAATTTCAGAAGATCCCCCCATCTCTAGTGACTTCATATTATAAGACCACACTGGTATCAATGAGATCCACACTGGTATCAGTGAGATCTTTAGAACAAGCCATTCTTTCTTAAATGTTAGTAAAGGCAGACTGCACAGCACGGGGCTGGATTTATACACATGTGGTAATTGGACCCAATAAAATACCTGAATTCAATCATTAAGAAGTGTGTGCAAATACTACTTTTGCCCCAAGTGCATACATCAAATATACTGGTTCCTAGTAAACTTAAAGAATTATATTTACAGATGCTATTTGTTTATTGATGCAGTTTCGTAGGCCTTTGTAGTTGCTATTTTTGCAGAATAGATAGCCCTATAAAATAATAAGGCTTCTCACATCTGACTTTCACGCAATAATTAAATTTTTGCATGAATTTTAAGTCTAAAGTACTGTTCGAAAATTCACACTGGAGAGTCATAGCATTTAATGTTGAGGATGTTAGTGTGGGGACTTTATTAAGTCCTCATTGGGCCCCAGGGTCCAGTTAGCCGTGTTTTGACTACTAATTACTGATTATGGTAAAATATTGCTTACATGTTTTCATTATCCCGAGTAATGCTTATCGCCCAGAGAATTGTGTTTAATATTTCACTAATTACTTTTAAAGCATGGTTTTATAATGACTTTCTACCATAATATTGAACTTTTTTTTGCTTTAACAGCACAATATCCGGGAGATAACTCTGCCATATTTTAGCTGCAGAACTTAACTGCCGTAAAAAGGCATTCATGTTTTGTAGAAGTTAATATTTAGACTTACAGACTGCATTACCTATTTTTTGTCCACAGTGTCACCCTCACGTTTTTTTATTACATTGTATTTTTGATCTTATGGATGTTAATATGAATTCTGCAGCTGGCTTCTCCATTTTCTTATCTTTATTATTATTGAACAATATGAAGTGTATGTTATTTTAGGCTGAATATGGAATTCGAAAGGATTATAATTGCTTGTGATGGAAAATTGCCACATATTGTTACCTCATTGTAGTACATTGTATATAGAGCTGAGGTTCTCCATTGATGCTACTCATTATGAGTCACCACCGTGTGTTATTTGTGGTTTTCCATAAAACTACAGGTATCTTTGACAGAGCTGTAAAGGTTTAAAAAATGCCATATTTATCCAACGACAGCTCATCTTCTTTCACTTATTATTAGTATTTTTTATATTTTAGTTAAAGAAGCCCTCCCATTATTTTTTTTTTACTATATCTCTGTATAGGGGCATGTAGTGCAGTGTGTGTTTATATACTTACCCACTGCCACCTTTTCTAGGATTTAGCTCCGTTCTACTCCTCTTCTCAGTGACGTCACTACTTTTCACACACAAAACCTCAATCTATTACCCCGATCAGCGTAGGGTTAATTTAGACAAAAAAAACAAAAAAAATACTTATCAGCCACTCTACCACCATCCGCAATTCCTAGTATAGAGAAGGGGATGCACGCATCAGAGTCCAGCTGGTCACCAGAAGAAGCAATCCAAAAAAATCCAAGAAAAATCCAGCAATCCCAAAAAAAATTCCAAAACTTTATTTCACATTTTCAAATTCCATGGTTAGGACTCTATTAAATGGGAAACAGATGACGCGTTTCGGATCCAACAGATCCTTACTCATATCATATTTGATATGAGCTGGATCTTTCTTGGATTTTTTTTGCATAAGCACAATTTTCCCAAAAGGCAACTAGAGGTACCCTAACAAAAAATCAATAAAATTTAACTTTTAATATTAACTAAATTAAATGACTAGATTTAAAAATGGCATATAGGGTGAAGAGTTAAATCATCACTCGCAAAGTGCAACATTAGGCCGCAGACAGAACCCACTATCAAATGGACTGATTTCCTATTAAATCATATATAGATGTTTATTTCACCCTACACTGCCTATCTAAAACTAATAGCTTATAACCTCCCCAACATGTTTCACAATGACTGGCTTCATCACGGGACTGAGGCTATATGGTTTTTGAAAGGCAGCGTAGAGTGACATCTATATATGAATTAACCGGAAATTATGCTTGTGATAGTGAGCTTCGGTTCATGGCCGAATTTTGCATTTTGTGAGTAATGATGTAACTCTTCACCCTATATGAAAGTTTTAAATCTGGTCATTTAATTTGGTTAAGAACATTAAAAGTTAAATTTTATTGATCTTAGTTGGGGCACCTCTAGTTGCCTTTTGGGTAAATTGTGTTTTCTCACTACTTTTCAGACTCTCAGAGTCACACTGCACTTGATAAACTTAAATTGTTATGGTATGTGCCCACGATCAGGACTCACTGCGTCCTGGACATAGCAGGTCCTGACCTGCGGGGCCGCACGTCTCCTTCGCAGGAGAAAGCAGGAGACCACAGCTGCTCGTACCCACAACCAGGTTCAGTGCGCTGCGGTCTCTTGCTTGTTCTCTCCCTAGGGAGGGTGCATGCGACTCCGCAGCAGACAATTGACATGCTGTGGCTTGGAAAGCCAGACCACAGGTCAGTGTTTGCTGAGGAAAAGGCAAGCACATGGGGACAGGATTTCTATAAATCCCATCCACTATGCTAATGCAGCGTTTTGGAGGCAGTGAAAACACACTACATCCAAAATGCTGCAAACACTGATCATGGGCACGCATGCTTAGGCTAGTTTCACACATCCGGGTTTTCGCCAGTTTTCCGGATTTGGCGCACGCCAGTACAGTGTATACAGTACAGTGGCAGCGCTGTAACTTCCGGGTCACATGCTCCGATCACATGACAGCATGTGACCGGAGCTTGACGCGCTGCCATTGTACTGTATACACTGTACTGGCGTGTGCCGAATCCGGCAAACCGGCGAAAAGCCGAATGTGTGAAACTAGCCTTAGAGAGACTTCCAGCTCATGCATAGAGACTAAAGTGAGCAGGAGAGTCTGCAGAGTGGTATTTTCACTGAGAAAAGAAGCAGAACATCACTGGATTCGAGAGAGGATGGCGGTAGGTGAGTATATTGATACATACACATTACATTACAAACACATATATACTGAAAAACCGTCTTGGGAGGCCATCTTTAACCCCTTTACGACCTTGGACATACCTGTACGTCGAAGGCCATGTCTGTCACTGTAATGCGGGTTCTCGCAGCGATTGAAGATCCACCCACGTCTGTTAACTACTTAACTCCTGCTGTCAATCTCTGATAGCGGGACTTATCGCACTCTGGCGTGGAGTTCCGCATAGCCATCGGCAGACCTGTCAATGGGTGTCAATGGTTTGTCATGATGACAGATGATGACCCCATTTGCTGTCATGACAAAGTTCCTGTAAATGCCAGCTCAGAGCTAACATTCACAGATCATCAGTATTGCTGCTGTCTAGAGGGATGCTGAATCATTGTTCTGAACAGCAGAAGCAATTGGACAGTCCAGGCATAAAATCCCCTAAAGGGACTAGTAAAATCAATAAAACAAAAAACAAAAAAAACCTAAAAGTTCAAATCACTCCCTTT
The DNA here is from genome assembly GCF_048569485.1 of Anomaloglossus baeobatrachus. Lineage (NCBI taxonomy): Eukaryota > Metazoa > Chordata > Amphibia > Anura > Aromobatidae > Anomaloglossus > Anomaloglossus baeobatrachus. Next base: position 104,945,616 of record NC_134354.1, on the reverse strand, counting down.
TACCCCATTGAAAATAATACAATAAAGACAAAACAAAACACATATTTTGTATCACCAAATTCAGAAATGCCGATCTAACAAAATACTAAATAAATTATTCTGATGGGTAAAGGGTGTAGAGAAAAAAAAAATCATAATGCCAGAATTATATTTTTTTGGTCGCCGCAACATTGCAATAAAATGCAATAACAAGTGATCAAAGCATCACATCTACCCGAACATTGTATAATTAAAAATGTCAGCTCATGATGCAAATAATAAGCCATCACTGAGCCCCAGATCCCGAAAAATGAGAATGCTACAGGTGTTAGAATATGGCGACAAAAGAGTAATTCTTCTTTTTTTACAAATTTCTGAATTTTATTCAGCACTTAAATAAAACTACCGTATTTTTCGGACTATAAGACGCACCGGACCATAAGAAGCAGCCTGGTTTTAGAAAATAGGAAGATAAAATTTTAAGCAAAAAATGTGGTCATGACACACTGTTATGGGGTGAGGATCTGCTGCTGACACTATTATGGGGGTAATGTCCCCAAATTCTCTACTAAGGTACCCCATCCTGGTAATGATCCTCCTGCCTTGTATATATATGTCTCCCATCCTGCTATATATCTCATCCTGGTATATGGCCACATCATGCTATATACCCCATGCTGGCATATGGCCGCATCCTGTCCTGCTATATACCCCATCCTGGCATATGGCCGCATCCTGCTATATACCCCCATCCTGGTATGTGCTCCCATCCTGCTATATACCCCCATCCTGCTATATATGCCATCATCCTACTATATATGCCATCATCCTGCTATATGCCATCATCCTGCTATGCCATCATCCTGCAATATGCCATCATCCTGCTCATATGCCATCATCCTGCAATATGCCATCATCCTGCTATATGCCATCATCCTGCTATGCCATCATCCTGCAATATGCCATCATCCTGCTCATATGCCATCATCCTGCAATATGCCATCATCCTGCTATATGCCATCATCCTGCTATACACGCCATCATCCTGCTCATATGCAATCATCCTGCTATATATGCCATCATCCTACTATATATGCCATCATCCTGCTATATGCCATCATCCTGCTATGCCATCATCCTGCAATATGCCATCATCCTGCTCATATGCCATCATCCTGCAATATGCCATCATCCTGCTATATGCCATCATCCTGCTATACACGCCATCATCCTGCTCATATGCAATCATCCTGCTCATATGCCATCATCCTGTTCATATACCATCATCCTGCTATATGCCATCATCCTGCTCATATGCCATCATCCTGCCATATGCCATCATCCTGCTCATATGCCATCATCCTGCCATATGTCATCATCCTGCTCATATGCCATCATCCTGCTCATATACCCCGATCCTGCTCATATACCCCATCCTGCTTATATGTCATCATCCTACCATATGTCATCATCCTGTTCATATGCCATCATCCTGCTCATATACCCCCATCCTGCTCATATACCCTCATCCTGCTATATGTCCTACATCCTGTGGCACACACAGAAAAAAAAAAAATAAACATTTATATTCACCTTTCCTTGCTCCACGCAGCGTTGCTCCTCCTCCTTTTATGCCGGCAGCACTGTGTGGAGCCGACACAATCCCTGCAGCATCGCAATGTCCTCCTGTCTGTGCCGGCGCGGCTGTGTGGACATGAGCGCACAGTGATGACGTCATCCCTGTGAGCATCGCTAATCTTCACACAGCGCGGCCGGCAGACAGGAGGTGCTGCAGGGGAATGGTGAGTGTACTGATTCATTGCACCCCGCGCTGATGATGATGATGCGCAGGGAGCAGTGAATACAGCCGCACATGATCACACCAGGCTGTAGTTGCCAGGGGTGATCATGCGGGCAGGCTGTTTACTATGCGCGCACCCCCGCCGGCTTCAGCGCTGAGAGATGGGCGGGAGGATGGGCGTGCATATGTAATGAGCAGGCCCACGTGGTCACGGCAGGCGCTGCTGCAGCCTGCTCGTGCCCCCGATGACCCGCTTCACCGCAGCACCCTCATTCCCCGCAGCCCTACATTCAGACTATAAAACGCACCCCCCACTTTCCCCCAACATTTGGGGGGAAAAAAGTGCGTCTTATAGTCCGAAAAATACGGTATACAGTAAAAAAAAAACAGAAAACAATTGTTCAGTTGCACTTTTATTTGCAATTTCACCTACTTGGAATTTCTTTCCTTTTTTGCAATACGCTATGTGGTAAAAGGAATGGTGTCATTCAAAAGTACAACTCATCCCACAAAATACAACCCATTATAACTCCCACTTCTGGTGCTAAGATGTAAAGACACAGGGGACAAAGCTCCAGATAACCCCTCGGCTGAAAACTGGAAAACTGACACATGGGACCGCAAAGCGCGCACAGACAGTAGAGAACGAATCACCTGAGGTTGCCTGGCTCCAGTGCATGAAGCGTTACCTACTGAGAAGTGTGGGGAAGACCAGTGGACCCAGGAGTGCCAGGTCAGACTCGGCGGAATCCCCATCTATAATGGAGCTGGATACACCGTGAGGTGAGCAGCTACGAGGAGAGCAGCCGCAAGCAGAGGAGGTGATGTGGGCGCAGGGAGACAATGGCAGAGCCAAGAACTAAGCCACAAAATTGACTATAAACATCTAGCCAGTGAGGTCACGGCACACCTGGCATGGGACATCAAGGAGACACTGACTATCACAGTTCAGTCCACTCTATCTGCCCTGCAGTTATCGATCTCACAACATGGCGCCCGGCTGAAAGAGTCAGAACAACTGGTGTCAGACACTGAAGACAAAATACTGTCCATTAAGGAACAACTGAATGAAATGAATACTATGGCACAGGCAATGAGAGATAAAATAGATGACCTAAGGAATCGCTCCAGGAGAAGCAACCTAAGACTGATGTGTCTGCCTGAATCCATAGCAGTGCGCTATCTAGGTAATATATGTGATGTTGATCTTTCCCAATTACTGGGCCTGACCCATAAGTGCAGAGTTGAGAGGGTGCACAGGGTGGGTCCCATGAGAGAACAGAAGGGGAGCAAGGGCCGACTCAGTGCACGGAGTTAAGAAAATCACGTTAGGTCATAATAAAATATCTAGATTACAAAGACAAAAGGAAATCCTCTAAGCCAGTGTTTCTCAACTCCAGTCCTCAAGACCCACAAACAGATCATGTTTTCAGGTTTTCCTCAATCAGGTTCTCAGGATTTCCTTAATGTTGCACAGGTGATGGAATTATCCCCTGTCTAATATTGAGGAAAACCTGAAAACATGATCTGTTGGTGGGTCTTGAGGACTGGAGTTGAGAAACACTGCTCTAAGCCTTTAGGGGAAGGAGACACGCCTTAAAAATACGGGGTCAAAGAGTGTTTTATCAAGACCAGAGTCAGAGCAGCATTTTACCAGGACATTTTAGAGTACTTCATGCATCCCTCTGCCGACAAGCTTTTTGGAGATGGAAATTTCATTTTCCAGCAGGACTTGGCTGCCAAAACTACCAATACCTAGTTTACTAACCACAGTATCACTTTTCTTGATTGGCCAGCAAACTTGCCTGACCTAAACCCCATTGAGAATCTATGGGGTATTGTAAAGAGGAAGATGAGAGACACCAGACCCAACAATGCAGACAAGCTGAAGGCTGCTATCAAAGCAACCTGGGCTTCCATAACACCTCAACAGTGCCACAGGCTGATCGCCTCCATGCCACGCCGCATTCATGCAGTAATTCATGCAAAAGGAGTCGCGACCAAGTATTGAGGCATTTACTGTACAGACTTTTCAGTAGGCGCCAACATTTCTAAGCTTAAAATAATTTTTTCAGTTAATCTTATATAATATTCTAATTTTCTGAGATAATGACTTTTGGTTTTCAATGGCTGTTAGCCATAATCATCAACATTAACAGAAATTAATAATTGAAATAGATCACTCTGTTTATAATGACTCCATATAATATATATGTTTTCCTTTTTGTATTGAATTACTGAAATAAATTAACTTTTTGGTGCTATTCTAATTTATTGAGATGTACTTATTATTGATGTATCCAGAAATTAGGATTGTAACACTAATCTGACTGTATTCTCTTAGTAAGCTTTGATGGTTGCCTCGAGTAAAAAAGCAGTTCGCCTGAAGCAGATGAATATGTATGGTGTACATTTTGTTCTTTCTTTTTTGTTAAAATTACTGCGCCTTCTTTTTTGTCAGATATATAAAATTTGAACAAAGTTTGAGTTTAAAAATAAAACAACTGCTCATATAGCTATATTGATGGAAAGATAAAAAAGTGATGGCTCTTGGACGAAGGGTAGGAAAAAAAACAAAAAAATAGGAAAATTGCCAGGTGGTTAAGGGGTAACTACCTCCCCATTCTAATCTAGAATGAAAAGTTTCTCCGCACTGGTAAGAGTGCTTTAAGAGCAGCATAATTTAATAGAGGCTCCAGTCTAATTAATAAGTCAGGATATGATAAGTGGTAATAAAAAAAAAGAAAAAGTGAATGAATGTTTTTTTTTTGGCACTTTCTTATTTTTTATTTTTTTTATATTTTTTTAAACGGATGAAGAAAAATGAAGAAAACTTGCATTAAGTGGCCAAAACATTTGAATCCCTTGTGGAAAAGAATTGAACCTAACCTAATTCAAATTCTAGTTAAATTGCAAAGCTATTATTTCTCATTTGTAACAAAGTCAAAAGCCTGTCCTATGCTTTGATTCCCAGCAAAAAACATAATTTTACCCAATCTGAAGGTTAACATCACATAGAAAATTGAAACTTCAACAAATGCTATAACTTTCTCTTCTACTTTGAAAACATTATTGAACAAGACCATTTTTCTTCGAATTTTGGATTTTGAGTTAGGTCATATTTCTTAAATAGTGCCTATGAATGACAGCCATATTCAATTAAAGGTAATTATTGTTAATGCTACTGAATATTCAAACTGTATAAATTACAGAGCATTGTACTTATCATCCCACAGAAAGCATGAATTTCCCATTAATGTCTTGGAGGATGAAAATTTAATATGTATTTCATTCATCTTCCGAGCTTCGACACTAAGAAATCCCCCACAGACAAAATCATATGCCAAAAACATATCTGCATTTCATTTGTTTTTAAACAGAGCGGTACTTATACAAAAGAAAAGTAGTGAATTAGAACACCGAGTTAATTCAGAGCCTGCTAAAGCTATTTCTATTCTTCTTATCCTCCTCGACCTTGCTGGCATGTTATATTGAAGAAGTTGACTTCAATTTATCTGGATTAAGAACATCTGTGACATTGCACCATTTATTCGCTTTCGATGTTTCAGTTCTCTATTCTTTATGGTTAAGGATTATGCACTATTCGTAGCGTCATACTCTTAGAAGAGCCTGACAACTCAAGGTGGAATCTACAGCCATCGTCTTCTCTTTGGTTACTGTTAGGTCTAAATATGACTGTTTTTATAATAAGTGAAATCTACACAACAGACTAAAGTATTGAATCATCATTATTTCAGCCCCAATCATGATGCTTATTAGTAGTGATGGGTGGACCTGGACTGTAAAAGTCCGGATCCGTGCAGTTCCAAAGTTCCTCCTGATGTGTGCAAACCTCATCATCAACTACAAAAAAATGTCTTACTGCTGTGCTTGCCAACAAGGGCTTTGCCACCAAGTATTAAGTCTTGTTTGCCAGAGGGATCAAATACTTATTTCTCTGCAAAATGCAAATACATTTACATAATTTATACAATATGATTTTCTGGATTTTATTTCAATTATTCTATCTCTCACTGTTAAAATTAACCTACCCTTAAAATTATAGACTGTTCATGTCATTGTCAGTGGGCAAACTTACAAAATCAGCAAGGGATCAAATAATTATTTCCCCCACTGGAGATGCGAAACCTATCTAGGGTGGTGAGGGTAGCTATAGGCTTGGTCAGGGGTCCCAATCTTCCCTTTCACTAGACATAGTTTTTCCCTTCCGCCGTGTGCTTGGTACTTCCCCATGCCTAGCGTGATAGATATAGTAATAATGATAACATTGTACCTGTGAAATTATAAAGATGAAAATATGAGTAGTATCATCTAGGTAAAACAATCAAATAGCTTCCGGGAGAGAGCGATGTAAAGATCGTAAATTTATATTGGGGACTGATAAGGAACTAAGAAATGTTGTATAAAGAGCCCAGCAAGATTAGTATGTGTATATACTGTAACTGTTACAATTGTAAATATGGGAGAAAGATCCCAACAGTAGCAGAGCATGATAGATGTTTAAGTGAAAGAATTAGGCCGGGGCCATATGGGGATTTACTGCAATCCTTGCATGACACTCGGCTGTTGCTGGAGCACAGCAGTAGCCGAGTGTCATGCGAGTGTCACTGCAACTGAGGTCCGATCATGTGATCAGACTTCAGCTGCGGGGTGCGGGCCGGCACTGAGGAGGGGCAAGCCGGCTCTGAGGAGGGGCGTGCCAATGCTGAGGATTGGCGGGCAGTTGCTGCAGAGGGGAGGGAGGGATTTATCTCCCTCTCTCCTCCGTAGCCGGCTATTGCCATTCTCGCCCAGCACTCGTGGTACACCAGTGTACTGCGAGTGTAGTGAGATTATTCTCTCACCCCATAGACTTGAATGGGTGCGAGAGAAAACAGGAGTGCATTACAGTCACAGCATGCTGCGATTGTTTTCTCGGTCCGATTAGGGATGAGAAAATAATCACTCATGGGTGCTGGCACATAGGCTAATATTGGTCCGAGTGGAATGCAATGTTTTATCGCATTCCACTCGTTCCGATTTTCATACTGTGTGTCTTAGGCCTAAGTAGCATGGGTGAGTATTAAAAGAAACAATAAAAGCACAAGTAGAGGGGAGCTAGTATGAGAAATAACCTGTTGTGGTATCATTGTTGGTTTACCAGGGTTCTGCTGAGCTAGTCAGGCTATGAGTGACGATGCAGTAGGGAAGTTCACAATATCAAGGTAACATGGCAGGATATGATGCGACTGGGTGTGAATGTAAGTATGACGTCAGTCACCCAGCACCTGCATGCGCAGTAAGTCGCACCTGTGGTAACCTGAGCCTGCGCACTACAGACTCCAATGATATGACATAAATTATGGGGCATGGTCTGCAATGACGAGCATGCCAAGATGTCTTGCATTGTACTGAAAACAATACCATCTGAGCACTAGAGGAAATCATAATGTGGTGGTTATGATAGACATGAAGATTTATAAGAGAGATGTAGAGAATTTTAAGTGAGAGAAATGAGAGAAAAGAAAGGGACAATATATAGCAGGAAAACTAAAGCCTGCTTTACACGTTGCAATTAGTTGTACAATCGCATTTGCGATGTGACACGCCCAGGTTGCATACGGGATCTTATGAGATTGCACGTAGGTCGTTCATTTGCTGTCACACGAGCGTTAGTAGTCTATGTTAAATTGATCAATTTTGTGTGCGCTCCTTTAGATCATGTGTTCTGTGACGTATGCATTGGGCACCTTTTTTTTTTTTTATTTATTGACTTGCCAAGCGTGTGTAATGTGTAGGGATGCGTTTTTACTATGTCATCTGCCATTCAGCTCTGCTACATGGCCGCTAACAGCAGACACAGACAGCCATGTAGCAGAGCTGAATGGCAGATGACAGCAGACACAGACAGAGCCGCACTGTCAGAATGAACTCGGGTGAACTTCACCCGACTTCATTGTCATGCTGCGGCTCTGTCTGTGTCGCGCCCTGATTAGCGGTCACCTGTGAAGGACTCACCAGTGACCACTAATCCCCTGAGTGACTGAAGTTAGCAGCCCTCTCTCATATACTCACCGATCCCCGATCCCCGGCGCGGCGCTGCACGGCATTCACACTGCTCCGGCGGCTTTTACTGTTTTGAAAAAGCCGGCCGCCCATTAAACAATCTCGTATTCCCTGCTTTCCCCGCCCACCGGCGCCTATGATTGGTTACAGTGAGACACGCCCCCACGCTGAGTGACAGGTGTCTCACTGCACCCAATCACAGCAGCCAGTGGGCGGGTCTATACTGTGTAGTGAAATAAATAATTAAATAATTAAAAAAAACGGCGTGCGGTCCCCCCCAATTTTAAAACCAGCCAGATAAAGCCATACGGCTGAAGGCTGGTATTCTCAGGATGGGGAGCTCCACGTTATGGGGAGCCCCCCAGCCTAACAATATCAGCCAACAGCCGCCCAGAATTGCCGCATACATTATATGCGACAGTTCTGGGACTGTACCCGGCTCTTCCCGATTTGCCCTGGTGCGTTGGCAAATCGGGGTAATAAGGAGTTATTGGCAGCCCATAGCTGCCAATAAGTCCTAGATTAATCATGTCAGGCGTCTGAGACACCCTCCATGATTAATCTGTAAATTACAGTAAAACACACACACCCGAAAAAAATCCTTTATTAGAAATAAAAAACACAAACATATACAAACTTTAATCAGCCCCAAAAAGCCCTCCATGTCCAGCGTAATCCAGGATGCTCCTGCGTCACTTCCAGCGCTGCTGCATGGAGGTGACCGGAGCTGCAGAATACACCGCCGCTCCGGTCACCTCCACACAGCAACTGAAGAGTGCCGCGCGATCAGCTGAGCTGTCACTGAGGTTACCCGCTGTCACTGGATGCAGCGGTGGCCGCGGGTAACCTCAGAGACAGCTCAGCTGATCGCGCTACTCACCGCCACTCCTCTCACCTCCACGCAGCAACTGAGGTGAGTAGCGCGATCAGCTGAGCTGTCACTGAGGTTACCCGCGGCCACCGCTGGATCCAGTGACAGCGGGTAACCTCATTGACAGCTCAGCTGATCGCACGGCTGTCTTCATTAGCTGCGTGGAGGTGACAGGAGCGGCTGTGTCTGCTGCAGCTCCGGTCACCTCCATGCAGCAGCGCTGGAAGCGATGCTGGAGCATCCTGGATTACGCCGGACATGGAGGGCTTTTTGGGGCTGATTAAAGTGGTTAACCAGGGTATATGTTTGTGTTTTTTATTTCTAATAAAGGATTTTTTCGGGTGTGTGTGTTTATTTACTGTAATTTACAGATTAATCATGGAAGGTATTTCGGGGAGACGCCTGACATGATTAATCTAGGACTTATTGGCAGCTATGGGCTGCCAATAACTCCTTATTACCCCGATTTGCGAACGCACCAGGGCAAAACGGGAAGAGCCGGGTACAGTCCCAGAACTGTCGCATCTAATGTATGCGGAAATTCTGGGCGGCTGCTGGCTGATATTGTTAGGCTGGGGGGCTCCCCATAACGTGGAGCTCCCCATCCTGAGAATACCAGCCTTCAGCCGTATGGCTTTATCTGGCTGGTTTTAAAATTGGGGGGGACCGCACGCCGTTTTTTTTAATTATTTAATTATTTATTTCACTACACAGTATAGACACGCCCACCGGCTGCTGTGATTGGGTGCAGTGTGACACCTGTCACTCAGCGTGGGGGCGTGTCTCACTGTAACCAATCATAGGCGCCGGTGGGCGGGGAAAGCAGGGAATACGAGATTGTTTAATGGGCGGCCGGCTTTTTCAAAACAGTAAAAGCCGCCGGAGCAGTGTGAACGCCGTGCAGCGCCGGGGATCGGGGATCGGTGAGTATATGAGAGAGGGGGATAGACTGACATGGACAGAGAGTGAGGGACAGAGATATCGACCGACTGACAGAGATTAGTGAATGACAGACATTGTGAGGCGCTTCAGAACGCAGCTTTTCAGCTGCGCTCTGAAGCGGACCTTTTTTAAGCTGCGGTGCAGAGCGCACACCTGCGCACATAGCCTCAGACATCAAAATCGTATGAGGGATGTCACACGTTACAATTGACTAGGTTCGTGCAACAAAACGCTCAATTCTAGACAAACATACGATGTGTTTGCGATCAACGGTTTTGTGTTCAATCCTGATCGCACGTAGCTGTCACACGCAGATACCTCACAAACGATGCCGGATGTGCGTCACAACTTGACCCCAACGACGGATTGTGAGATATATTGAAGCGTGTAAAGTGGGCTTAAAGGAGAGAAAGGTGAAGTGATAAGGGAGGGACTAGAGGTAAGTATAATAAACAAATAGATTTTAGAGGAATTAGGTAAGGGAATATACAGAAAAAGAAATGGAAAAAATAGGGAAGAAAGGGAAGAAGAATCTCTCCCAGATATTTCCTTTGTGTCCATATATGATTTGGTAATTATAATGTCTGTGAAGGAATAGAGAAACAGTCAGTACCAGAGAACATTATATATGCTAATATTTTATAGAATACACAATAAGTCAATATCAGAGTCAGACAACATGGAGCCTAGCGATAGTAATAGTGTTTGGTTGCCCCTTCTCCTTGCACTTGGTCACGTTCAATAACCTGAAATATGAGTTGTGAGATGGAATGATTGGCGGACATCAAATGTGATTATGATGGGCAGTGGCGTAACTGGAGTCTGATGAGCCTGGGTGCAGAGTTTGAGCCTTGCCCCCCCCACCCCATATGTTCGTCAGATATATGGGCCATTGTAGCATTCTAATAACTATAAAGACATACAAGTTGCCTCCCTTCCCCCTTCATTGTGTAGTAACGTCCCCTATCCTGTCCTAATGTCCCGCATTTTGGGCTGCTTCCTGGTAAATATGTCCTCCATCCTGGTATAGGTCCACATCATGGCCTCATCCTGGTGTATAGACCCATCATGGCTATATCCTGGTATATATGGTCCTATCCTGGAATATATGTCAACTATCATGGCTCCATCCTGGTATATATATCCCCATTGTGACCCCATCATGGTATATGTCCCCATCATGGCCTCATTCTGGTGTATGACCCTCATCATACCTATATCCTAGTATATATGGCCCCATCCTGGTATATATCCCCATCCTGGTATATATCCCCATCATGGCCCCATGCTGGTGTATGACCCCAATCATGGATACAGCCTGATGTATATGGCCCCATCCTGGTATATATGGCCCCATCACGGCCCATCCTTGTATATATGGCCCCATCATGGTATATATGAGCCCATCCTGGTAGATATGGCCCCATCATGGGATATGTGACACCATCCTGGTAGATATGGCCCAAGCATGGCCCCATTCTGGTATATATGGCTCAATCATGGCCCTATTCTGGTATATATTCCCCTATCATGTCCCCATCCGGGTTTATGTAGTTCCACCATGTCCCCATCCTGGTATATAGCCCCATCCTGGTATATGACCCAAGCATGTCCCCATCCTGATATATAGCCCCCATCATGATATATAGCCCCCATCCTGGTATATAGCTCCCATTATTTTTTATAGCCTCTTATCCTGGTATACAGCCCCCGCATCCTGGTATATAGCCCCCCATCCTGGTATATAGCACCCTCATCCTGGTATATAGCCTTCCATCCTGGTACATACTCTCCATCCTGGTTTATATCCCCATCATGCTATATAGCCCCCTCATCCTGATATATAGCTCTCCATTCTGGTATATAGCCCTCCATGCTGGTATATAGCTCCCATCCTGCTATATAGCCCCCTCATCCTGGTATATAGACTCCATCATGCTATATACCTCCCTCATCCTGGTATATAGCCTGTCATACTCGTATATAGCCCTACATACTGGTATATAGCCCTCTCATCTTTGCATATAGCCACACCCCCGCACACAGTAAAAAGATTATAATAATTGTTTTTACCTACCTACCCTGCACTCCCTCCAGCATCCTCCTGCGATGTTAACATGCCAGGAACTGACCAGCATATAAACAGCGCAGCGCATGACATCAGGCTCATGCGCGGTTACTTACAGCACCGGTAGCTGTAAGAATATTCTCTGCTCCCCATACCCAGGATTGTGTGCGTGGGGAGCAATGAATATTCATGGCCTTTATTAGCGGCACATCCCAGTGCAGGAACCCAACGGGTCTCTCTGCTATGATATATTTCAATGAAGAAAAAACAAAAAGCAGCACCAAATGTGCACTACAGCACTAAACATTCCAAACTGTACTTATTTTAAAAATTTTGAGATTTTTGGCAAAAAATTGCAATTTCTTGAGCTGCTTCGCCACGTCACGGCAAATCTCATTTGAAGCAGTCCTACACTAAAATATTTTTATAAAATGTGCCATACGGCCTCACATATGAATAGTAGAACTGCTCTTAGCAGCACTCACCTGGTCTATTTCAATCCCGTACCCATGACTGAGTCATGGCTGTGGGCGGGACAGGTCCAAGCAAATGCTGCATGAAGTAAATAGCCTGTGGACAAAGCCTGATGACTTAATGTGAACAGTCACCAACCGCCAAAATCTAGACAGATGGAATACATCCCAAATTGGGGTGCAAAGCAAGGTGGAGGTCAACCACCGACCAATTCAATGAAGAAAAAACAAAAAGCAGCACCAAATGTGCACTACAGCACTAAACATTCCAAACTGTACTTATTTTAAAAATTTTGAGATTTTTGGCAAAAAATTGCAATTTCTTGAGCTGCTTCGCCACGTCACGGCAAATCTCATTTGAAGCAGTCCTACACTAAAATATTTTTATAAAATGTGCCATACGGCCTCACATATGAATAGTAGAACTGCTCTTAGCAGCACTCACCTGGTCTATTTCAATCCCGTACCCATGACTGAGTCATGGCTGTGGGCGGGACAGGTCCAAGCAAATGCTGCATGAAGTAAATAGCCTGTGGACAAAGCCTGATGACTTAATGTGAACAGTCACCAACCGCCAAAATCTAGACAGATGGAATACATCCCAAATTGGGGTGCAAAGCAAGGTGGAGGTCAACCACCGACCAATTCAATGAAGAAAAAACAAAGACTCAGTCATGGGTACGGGATTGAAATAGACCAGGTGAGTGCTGCTAAGAGCAGTTCTACTATTCATATGTGAGGCCGTATGGCACATTTTATAAAAATATTTTAGTGTAGGACTGCTTCAAATGAGATTTGCCGTGACGTGGCGAAGCAGCTCAAGAAATTGCAATTTTTTGCCAAAAATCTCAAAATTTTTTAAAATAAGTACAGTTTGGAATGTTTAGTGCTGTAGTGCACATTTGGTGCTGCTTTTTGTTTTTTCTTTATGATATATTTCAGCTGGATGCATGCTCACAGACACACATCCATCTGAATCTGCATGCTAAAGTTAACCACATATTGCCCATGACTCAGTATTTCACACAGCAAACTTAGTGTGCTAACTCTTCATGCTCTCTTTTCAGCACATCAGACCTTGCTACTCAGCAGGACCTAGTCTGGGAATATTACTACTTAGACTTGGCTCAAACAACGCTAAATCCTTGCATCACATATCTTCACTGAATCTGTCATATATTTCTTATGGCATAATACACTGCTCAAAAAATTAAAGGGAACACTCAAATAACACATACTAAATCTAAAGTAATGAAATAGTCTCATTGAATACTTTGTTCTGTACAAAGTTGAATGTGCTGACAACAAAATCACACGAAAATCAAGATCATCAATGGAAATCAAATGTTTAAACCAATGGAGTCCTGGATTTGAACACGCACACAAAATGAAAGTGCAAACTGTCATGGTTTCCCCTCCCCGTCCACATGGCTACGGGGTGGAGCCTTCTCCCGGGCCTCACTTCCAGAGCTGGGATGCTTTAAATACTGTAATCTCCAGTGAACCAGCGCCGGCTATAAGCTTAGTGCTGCTTTGCCTGTGAGTGCTGGTCCTTGTAAGTGTGATCCTGATCCATTCCCTCTCTGTGCCATAAGCATCTGTCTGTGTTCTGTCCCCTAGTTGTTCTGCCATTCCTCTGTCCCACCTCCTTCCTTCCCACAATAACCCCGGTTGTTCCCCCCTCTCTTACCTCCCCACTTGATTGTTTCCTCTGGTACTGACCTCGGCCTGATCTCGACTCCTCCTCTGCTAGTTCCTCCGATCTTCCTGCTGCCCTTAATGTGTATGACCCAGACCCGTCTGACCATCCCCCGCATGCCCCACAGCTTCAGCTGTCCGGCTGATGCTGACAGACACTGCATCAGCACACACTGGGAGTTCCCCTCCTTGCTCATTCAGCTCCGTGTAGTGTCTTTCCCTGCAGGACTCCAACTCCCCCTGCTGGCAGTCTGACAGAAACAAGTCAAAATGAAAATCAAAACAAGACAAAACAAAACAAAATGAAAGTGTAAACAAGTCAAAATGAGGCTCAGTATTGTGTGTGGCCTACGTGTGCATGTATGACCTCTCTCAATGCCTGGGCATGCTCCTGATGAGGTTGCAGATGGTCTCCTGAGGGATCTTTTCCTAAACGTGGACTAAAACATCCACCAACTCCTGGACAGTCTGTGGTGCAACGTGATGTTGGTAGATGGAGCAAGACATGATGTCCCAGATGTGCTCAATCGGATACAGGTCTGGGGAACGGATGAGCCAGTGTTGCAGGAACTGCTGACACACTACAGCTACAGTTAGGTCCAGAAATATTTGGACAGTGACACAATTTTCGCGAGTTGGGCTCTGCATGCCACCACATTGGATTTGAAATGAAACCTCTACAACAGAATTCAAGTGCAGATTGTAACGTTTAATTTGAAGGTTTGAACAAAAATATCTGATAGAAATTGTAGGAATTGTACACATTTCTTTACAAACACTCCACATTTTAGGAGGTCAAAAGTAATTGGACAAATAAATCAAACCCAAAAAAAATATTTTTATTTTCAATATTTTGTTGCGAATCCTTTGGAGGCAATCACTGCCTTAAGTCTGGAACCCATGGACATCACCAAATGCTGGGTTTCCTCCTTCTTAATGCTTTGCCAGGCCTTTACAGCCGCAGCCTTCAGGTCTTGCTTGTTTGTGGGTCTTTCCGTCTTAAGTCTGGATTTGAGCAAGTGAAATGCATGCTCAATTGGGTTAAGATCTGGTGATTGACTTGGCCATTGCAGAATGTTCCACTTTCTTGCACTCATGAAGTCCTGGGTAGCTTTGGCTGTATGCTTGGGGTCATTGTCCATCTGTTCTATGAAGCGCCGTCCGATCAACTTTGCGGCATTTGGCTGAATCTGGGCTGAAAGTATATCCCGGTACACTTCAGAATTCATCCGGCTACTCTTGTCTGCTGTTATGTCATCAATAAACACAAGTGACCCAGTGCCATTGAAAGCCATGCATGCCCATGCCATCACGTTGCCTCCACCATGTTTTACAGAGAATGTGGTGTGCCTTGGATCATGTGCCGTTCCCTTTCTTCTCCAAACTTTTTTCTTCCCATCATTCTGGTACAGGTTGATCTTTGTCTCATCTGTCCATAGAATACTTTTCCAGAACTGAGCTGGCTTCATGAGGTGTTTTTCAGCAAATTTAACTCTGGCCTGTCTATTTTTGGAATTGATGAATGGTTTGCATCTAGATGTGAACCCTTTGTATTTACTTTCATGGAGTCTTCTCTTTACTGTTGACTTAGAGACAGATACACCTACTTCACTGAGAGTGTTCTGGACTTCAGTTGATGTTGTGAACGGGTTCTTCTTCACCAAAGAAAGTATGCGGCGATCATCCACCACTGTTGTCATCCGTGGACGCCCAGGCCTTTTTGAGTTCCCAAGCTCACCAGTCAATTCCTTTTTTCTCAGAATGTACCCGACTGTGGATTTTGCTACTCCAAGCATGTCTGCTACCTCTCTGATGGATTTTTTTCTTTTTTTTCAGCCTCAGGATGTTCTGCTTCACCTCAATTGAGAGTTCCTTAGACCGCATGTTGTCTGGTCACAGCAACAGCTTCCAAATGCAAAACCACACACCTGTAATCAACCCCAGACCTTTTAACTACTTCATTGATTACAGGTTAACGAGGGAGACGCCTTCAGAGTTAATTGCAGCCCTTAGAGTCCCTTGTCCAATTACTTTTGGTCCCTTGAAAAAGAGGAGGCTATGCATTACAGAGCTATGATTCCTAAACACTTTCTCCGATTTGGATGTGAAAACTCTCATATTGCAGCTGGGAGTGTGCACTTTCAGCCCATATTATATATATAATTGTATTTCTGAACATGTTTTTGTAAACAGCTAAAATAACAAAACTTGTGTCACTGTCCAAATATTTCTGGACCTAACTGTACATGAGGTCTGACATTGTCCTGCATTAGGAGAAACCCAGAGTCAACCGCACCAACATATGGTCTCACAAGTGGTCTGAGGATCTCATCTCGGTACCTAATGGCAGTCAGGCTACCTCTGGCGAGCACACGGAGGGCTGTGTGGCCCTCCAAAGAAATGCCACCCCACACCATTACTGACCCACTGCCAAACCGGTCATGCTGAAGGATGTTGCAGGCAGCAGATCGCTCTCCACAGTGTCTCCAGGCTCTGTCACGTCTGTCACATGTGCTCAGTGTGAACCTGCTTTCATCTGTAAAGAGCACAGGGCGCCAGTGGTGAATTTGCCAATCCTGGTGTTCTGTGGCAAATGCTAAGCGTCCTGCACGGTGTTGGGCTGTAAGCACAACCCCAATCTGTGGACGTCAGGCCCTCATGCCGTCCTCATGGAGTCGGTTTCTAACCGCTTGTGCAGACACATGCACATTTGTGGCCTGCTGGAGGTCATTTTGCAGGGCTCTGCAGTGCTCCTCCTGTTCCTCCCTGCACAAAGGCGGAGGTAGCATTCCTGCTGCTGGGTTGTTGCCCGCCTACGGCCCTCTCCACGTCTTCTAGTGTACTGGCCCATCTCCTGGTAGCGCCTCCATCCTCTGGACACTACGATGACAGACCCAGCAAACCTTCTTGCCACAGCTCGCATTGATGTGCCATCCTGGATGAACTGCACTGCCTGTGCCACTTGTGTGGGTTGTAGAGTCCGTCTCATGCTACTGTGACGGCCTAGGACTATCAGGTCATCACAGGGTATTGTACAATCTGCCCCTCCCATGCAATATCCACCTCCTCCTTTGGTTTTGGGTCCCTAACCACATGGTGTTGCCTACATTAGCTAATCAAATCCTAGATACACCCTGCACCACACCCACCAAACACACCAGTGGACGGCCTGAGTGGAATAGGGTCGCCCACCTGAGGGGTTGGAGAAGAGGTCAGGGGTGTCAGTAGGAGAGAGTCGAACTTGAGGAGTGAAAGTGAGAGGAGGTCAGTAGCAGGGCTCCTGAGGAGTAACCTAGGTGGCAGACGGTGGTTTGGGCCTAGAGGAGCGCAGGGGATCATGGCAATGGGCACGGAACTGTCGAGGAGGACAGCCGACGGCCTTGCACCATCACTGGGCTGGTACCAGGGCACGACGGGGTACGTGGACCCTAGGTCAGAGAGTAGCTTCAGGCAACCTGACAATTTACCCGAGGCAAACGGATTCTTCAAGAGCCGTTCCCACACACTCCAAAATCGGGGGACTAGCGCAATGAGGGGGATAGGACTTTCCACTCTAACGGTCCAGAAAATCCCAAGCGTGAACCCTGAGAGCAAGCTCCCACACTTAGCCATAGTTGGGAGTGGGACCCGGCAGGTTTCATACCACCGGGACCACCCAAGAAGTAAACTGAGTACCAGGAGGCAGGTCACGGATCACCAGGCAGCACCATTGGGGACAGGACCCGAACTAAGCTCCCCTCAGTGGCATCAGTATCCAGAACTTTGGTTTATCCAGTTGTCGGTGTCAGCTTAATGGACTGAGTGAGTACGCAAGTGACCCCTTTTGCATCCAACGGCTTTCCACCATACCATCACCAAACCCTGGGGTATTCCCCCTACCCGTGGAGGGTCCCAACACCAGACTGCCCCATTCCATCATCCCCGGGTACTCCCATCTGCAGAGGTGGTACTCCTAATTACCACATACCACGGGTGGCATCACGAACTCTAATACATCCCCTGTAAATACCCCCCTTCATTTGAGTGGTCGCACGACCGCCGGGTCCGGAGACCCTCGAGCCACCGTGGATCCGGATCCGAGCAGCTGGCTGCTGGCACGGGGGCGGCACACTACAACGAGTGTGAAAGCACAACCAATATTCAAAAGTGACCAAAATATCAGCCAAAAAGTATTGGTACTGAGATGTGGTCTGTGGTCCCCTCCTGCAGAAACACTCCTTTATTGAGTGTGTCTTGATAATTGCCAATAATTTCCATCTGACGTCTATTCCATTTACACAACAGCATGTGAAATTGATTGGCAACCAGTGTTGCTTCCTAAGTGGACAGTTTGATTTCACAGAAGTTTGATTAACTTGGAGTAATATTCGGTTGATTAAGTTTTCCCTTTAATTTTTTGAGCAGTGTATATCACATAATAGCATTACTATGACATTGGTACATTACTACAGGATCAGGTGGTATCTCCACTACATCAAGGTCAATAGTAGTTTATAGTGAAGGATGAGAGTACTGGACAGGTCTGTGTTATCTAACACACTACACACTATCCTACATAGTATTGTTTCACTACAATGAAGGCCAGGCTTTAAACTGTTAAACATTTTCTATGGGTTTTTATGTTGTTGCTCATTGTATGTATAGTTCCTTTAAAACACAAAAAAACCCTCAGTCAATCATTTTCTGGATTATACTACCAAATCATGATATAGCTTGGAAATTGTCCTAATAAAATGTTCTCAAACAAAATTCACCATATGACATCTGGCCCTTTCCAAAGATTGTGTATTTTTGCATGTAAATGATCCATTTTTCCAAATAATATCATTTCTGATGCTACTAAGCTGTAAAGTTATTAAATATATCTAAGATTCTCACAGTGAAGAAGTGCTGAAGATAACTCCCAGGGTAATTTAATTCATTTGGCATTGTGTATCTCCTCTCTTGTGCAGCACTCCATAGGAAGTCAGATGAACTAGCTTCCCTGCCATTTTTAGTAGATTTTCTCTTTGTTGCTGGAGGATAGTGCCAGACAGTCAACAGATAACAGATCCACCACATGCCATGGCTACACAATTCTATTTGTACACCTGAAGTGCAGTTCTTCACCCTTTGTCTCCCCGAGCCAAGTTTCCGTGAACTTAGGAGACCATAGTCCTTGGTAATATTTTTTTCATTGGTTTGTAAAGGGTTATAGATGCTCTGTTTTGGCAGAAGGACTTATTCATAGTACAAAATGGATTTTTTCATCAGAGGCTGCCAGGCTAACAGAGATAGTAATGCAATGTGCCTGATGTGAGGACACCTGTCCACTATGTAAGAGATGCCACCGGTAAACTTGACCTATTATATCAGGACATGTTGGTACCAACTGCCACTTGTATCCTGAGCTGGTTCCTGTGGAGTTTAACTTTGTGCTAAAATTAGGTAAGGATTTAATCGAAAAACATCACACAATGTTCCTGACACTGAGGACATTTCTTTTGTGAGTGTTATGAGTCCTGCAATTGGATTTTTTTCTGGTTTTTCAGTATATTATATGGAAAAATTAATGGTGGCATTGATAACTACAATTCATTCGGCTAAAAACAAGTTCTCATATAGCAAAAATAAAAAGTTTTAGCTTTTAAGAGGGAAGGAAAAAAATGCAATAAAAAAACAAAAAATTACCATGGTAAAGGGGTTTAAAGGGTTTTCCCAACATAGAACCATATCACCGATCCATAGTTCTACAAGATAGGTGATACTGTTCTGATTGAGTTTCCACTGCTGTTGTCACTCACCGATTTTGCATGCGCATCACTACCACATTCATTGTACTTGGAAATTCCAGAGAAAGCAATGCAAAGGATGAAATTCGCATTATAAATTGACATGCTGTGGATACAAATATGCAGTGACTGTAACAATCAATGGATTTTCTGTTCCAGTAAATTTGGAGTGTAGAATCCCCTGTGTATTAACCCCTTGTAATAATATAGTTGATGATGGATAAAAGAGGACAAACTGTGTCGTTCTGGCATAACAACACTACCACTTTAAGGCCCCCTTCACACATCAGTGATTCTGGTACAAATGTTGCAGATTTTATACGTATTTTATACGTAAAATCAATGGGTCTGCGCACACATCAGTAATTTCTCACTGTCATGTTTCCGTGCAGCGCACATGCGTGTGCATGTGTTTGGCACGGAGACAAGTCAATTTTTTACTGGCATCACTGATGTCCCACGGACCACACTATGGTGTGATCCATGAAACACGTACCAGAAAAATCACGTACATTTAAAATAAAAAGCTTTTTAAACTCACCTGTCTCCAGCGATGGTGTCTTCAGCCTCTGCTGTCTCCTGCTTCCAGGCTGGCTAATTATGCTCATACATATGCACTGCGCTGTGACCCGGAAGTAGCTGCAGAGGGGAGACAGCAGTGGCTGGACACAGCATCGCGGGAGACTTCAGAACCACGGATAGCAAGAGAATGGACAGGTGAGTATAAGTGCCTGATCTTCGTGTATTATCACTGATAGCACACGGAGATCACATGTGATAATTGACACTTGTAATTAAGCCCTGGATTGGTAATATTTAGGTTTCAATGAGACCTCCATATTACCTAATTAATTAGTTAATAAAACACACACACACACACACACACACACACACACACCCACACACATAGAAACCCTTTATTTAAAAAATAAACACACAGACACCCTCTTTAACCCATTTATTAACCCTAAACATACCCAGCTCCGATGTAAATCCACAACCGAGGTCCAACGCCGGCTCTGCTGTATCCAGTCCTCATACTGAGCGGTGACAGGAAGCTGCCGCATAGAGTGAGAACCAGCACAGAATGACAGCTCTGAAGCCCGCTGTTATCGGAACAATGAAGTCAGAGCTGTCATTCTGCAGCGCGGCATCTCCCTGCCAACGCTAAACTATGTCGGGCAGCGATGACGTCATCGCTGCCCGACACACTGTCAGACCTGCCTAATTCCCATGCATGAACTCTAGTAACCCAGTCATTCTGTTGTTAGCAGAATCAAATAAAACAAAAAAGTTCAGCCTGCCATTCACCGACCTTTACATCAGGGTGCACGGAAGAAAGCAGAGGGAGGGCGGTCCACCTCCACAGGAAAATCCAAATGCAAAGAGAAAAATCCAGCACCTGTAGTCCGATCTTCAATTTAAATAAAACATCATTTTTTTGGAAACATGTTAAAATATACATGTATAGATAGAAAATCCTTACGCATTTCAGGTCATAGTGACCCTTACTATGAGTGAATACGAGATGGAATAATGAGCGGCCAGCATTTTCAAAACCAGGAGAAGCCGCCGCAGCAGTGTGACAGCCGTGCAGTGCCGTGCCGGTGATCGGTGAGTATGAGAGAGGGGGTGAGAGGGAGAGACCGACCAACTGAGAGAGAGAGAGACCGACAGAGAGAGAGAGAGACTGACCGACCGACAGACATAGAGAGAGAGAACAACAGAAAGAGATGGAGAGAGAGACTTCACCGATGGCTTTCCCGACCGATGCTTCCCTCCCCGCTGCCTCGCTCCCCCGCCTGGTGCTTCCCTCCCCGCTGCCTGATGCTTCGCTTCCCCGCTGCCTCCCCACCTGATCCTAAGTTAGGACCGGGCGGGGAGCAAAGTACCAGGGAGCGGGGAGCGAAGCATCGGGCAGCGGGGAGCGCAGCACCAGGGAGTGAAGGACCTTTTAAACAATCATGCATCCATTTCAGCCTTTTACTCAGCCCCCAGACCACTTTGTAGGGTCCAGCAGACAAATACTCACATTTCCTTTTGACTTACATTGGACTCGCTACTCCTAACGAGTAATTACAAGGATTCTCGCAGAGAAACGAGTAGCCCGAATACCGTACTGCTCGGCTAGTACCAAGTAGTAACGAGTATACTCACTCATCCCTAATTCCAGCCTCTCATCCTGCACATTTCAAGAGGAATACGAGGTGATCATATGTAATGATGTCCAAATTTTTGAGCAGCCACACTCAGAAGAAGATAGTGTACAACAGCAATTAGTGTCTCAAGCCTTCGATAACGATGAAACACAATTGCCAACAAGGGATGTTGTTAAGTCAACAAGTCAGGAGGAGGACCAGAAAGTGGAAGTGGAAGGTGAGGTGGGGAACAATGAAGTTACTCACCCAACCTGGCAAGTAGAGATGCAGACCAAGGACAGCTGTGCAGAAGTGATGGAATAAGCAGCCCTGCAATTGATAGAGAAGTGCTATGTTCTTACAACAATTCACAAAGGGGTAAAGGTAACACACTAAAAACTGCAATTGACCCTGCTGGTTCCCTTACAGACTGGAGATCCCAATCCTGCAGTCCCTAGAGGTTGCAGCTGCAATTGGAATATCCCTGACCGCAGGCTAAACTATGGCAACTCAGGCAGAGCAGAGGGAAAATTATTTACAGAAGGGAAGGTGTGCTGACGTAGAAAGTAATACCAGATTGACAAAGATAAACAACAAATACAAAATAACAAAAAAGGTGAATATTACTAAAGAATATTTCAGCTACTTACTGACAACAACTGACTGGCAGAAACTAAGAGGAATATGTCTGGACTTGAAAAGGAGAATATCACCAGCAGGAAATACTAGCAGGAGGAACATACTTAAAGCTGCACCCAAAAGGTGATTGGACAGGGAACTGAGTAAATAAATACACCAGTTACCTTAATAAAACCAAAGCACTGATAACAGAAACTAAACACCCAAATAAAAGGTGAATCTACTGTGGTCCAGCAGACAGAGAAGCCAACCAGAGACTCATTGGTTTGCACCCAGATGCATGACATGGAGAAGGTGGACAACTGTTCCCCAGAGCACCCACACATGGCAAGTTCTAAGTGCTAGGGTTAGGTGTTCTTTTTTTAACAGTGTATTCCCATGCACCTCTACAAACCTGAAAAAGTGTATACTGTTTATGATTTATTATTTTTCTTGTCCTCCACCTACCCCATTTAAAAAGGGTCATCATGCGGCTTTCACTGAAAATTGTTAGAGGGCTATGAGGTGACCCTCACTGATAAAGTTTTGAGGGCCATTAGGCTCTCCTGCCTGAACTGACAAAACTTTGAGGAAGCAACCAAGATGATGAGCAGCTATGACGTCATAATCAGCGTAACCATCCCACTTCAGTGTCAACTCAAATGCTCACTAGTCCCAATTAAAGAGGAAACTTTGCATGTGGAGCTTGTGGAGATGGAGAAAGTACACAGGGTGCTAGATGCTTGCATAACCTGAATGCTTGCCCTGGAAATGTGGCCATTTAGGCTTTTGGACTCTGAGGATTTTTACAACCTGATGGCGGCAGCAAGTCCACAGCAACCAATATATTTCTGGGGTGCCATTCCCACCTTACATCTGCATGTGTCCCTTAACATTACCTGGGCTCTGACCAACACAGATAGGTTACAGCAGCCCTATGCCTGTAGAAGGACTATAAAAGTAATGTATTCTGATTATATGCCTCCAATCCAAAACTATCCCTCCTCCATCAGCTATCCCTACACTGAATGCTAATAGCGGTATTAATAGGGAATAGAATAGATGAAGGCCTGCAAAGACTTCTTGTTTAAGGTTGCAGCAGCAAGGTCTGTAATGCTAGAATCCCTGCCTACATGCCTCTAATTCACTATCCCTTCTCCAGCAACTTGTTCTACTTGAGATGCAGCTAAGAGAAGTATAATTAGAGAATAGAATTTATTTGAATTGGTCCTGAAAAATACTTTTGGGTTATCATAGCAGCAGCAAGGTCTCTAAGGCTATAAACCCTGTCTACATGCCTCTAATACACTATCCCTTCTCCTTACACTAAATGTTACTAAGAGCAGTTTTATTATCACATTAGCCCTGAAAAGGACTATGGGTTTAATATTGCACCAGCAGGTACTATCACGCTATAACACACTGGCTATTTTCTAGCAGAACCTCTCCCTATACTATTTCTGGGTACAGTGCGCTGAGCATGGCGTCACTGGGTCTTATATATACCCGATGACGTGATCCAGCTGGCCATTCACAGAAATTCCAGTAGCCAACATGGCTATGACATTACCATGATTGGCAGTCAATCTCTACATGATTAGTGGCTGAGAAAAAGCCACGAAAAATGCGGGGTGGGGACTTGAGCATGGTGCCTGAGTACCAGGATACTCAATCAAGTATTGATAATCTCAAGAACCCCAATGCTTGATTGAGTACCAAGCAAGTACATAGATTGTACTACAGAATTAGTAGACGTCATGGACATTTGAGCTGTGTGAATTTTTTTAATAACAAATTGGTGAACAGGGGAGTGTCTCTTATTTTAATTTCTTTACCTCTCTCTTTCAGGTTACCATTTGTGAACTAAAGGCTACTTAAAGAGGGCTTTACACGCTACGACATCGCTAATGCGAACTCGTTGGGGTCACGGAATTGGTGACGCACATCCGGCCGCATTAGCGATGCCATTGCATGTGACACCGATGAGCGATTTTGCATCGTTGCAAAAACGTGCAAAATCGCTCATCGGTGACATGGGGGTCCATTCTCAAAAATCGTTACTACAGCAGTAACGAGGTTGTTCCTCGTTCCTGCGGCAGCACACATCGCTCAGTGTGACACCACAGGAACGCAGAAGCTGTCCTTACCTGCCTCCCGGCCGCTATGCGGAAGGAAGGAGGTGGGCGGGATGTTACGTCCCGCTCAGCTCCGCCCCTCCGCTGCTATTGGGCGGCCGCTCAGTGACGTTGCTGTGACGCCGCACGGACCGCCCCCTTAGAAAGGAGGCGGTTCCCCAGTCACAGCGACGTCGCCGGGCAGGTAAGTATGTGTGACGGGTCTGGGCGATGTTGTGCGGCACGGGCAGCGATTTGCCCGTGTCGCGCAACAGATGGGGGCGGGTACCCACACTAGCGATATCGGGACCGATATCGCAGTGTGTAAAGCCCGCTTTACACGCTGCGACATCGCTAGCGATCTCGTTAGCGATGTGAAATTCTAGATCGCAAGTGTGATCTTTTGGGATTGCACATAGGTCATTTTACGCATGTGCGATTGCTAACGGGATGTTGTTGTTTTCCATTGAGTTCAGCCATTTAGTTTCTACTTAGTTCTATTCAGTTTATAGTAGTTTGGACTAAAAGTGATGTCATACATAGCGACAACGACAACGACGTCGCTGCTAAGTCACCATTTTCTGTGATGCTAGTGATGTCGCAGCACGTAAAGTACCCTTAAGTCGGATTTGCAAATTTTTTATTTTTTTTTTAAATAAATTGGTGAACCATGGCAAGAGTCAGGGAGTGTTTGTTAAAATAAAATATTTTTGTACGTGTTCTTTGCTCTTTTTACTTACTGGTTAGTAATTGGGGCTTCTGATAGACACCTCTCCATTACGAATGCCTCGGCTTGATGCCAGCTGACATCTGACAGCTGACATCAACCTCAACTACCATTACTTCGATTGCCACCACACCAATTAACACTAGAAGTCCCAGAGAGGGGTCATTTAACATTTCTACCTTTGGAACCCAGAGACGGGTAGAATGACCTGAAGGATTTTAGCTAACATCATATAATCACCGTCTTTTGTTCTGTAATTAAGGCCATTACTGTCGCACCACAGGAGGTTGTTGTTTTCCATTGAGTTCAGCCATTTAGTTTCTACTTAGTTCTATTCAGTTTATAGTAGTTTGGACTAAAGGTGGTGTCATACATAGCGACAACGACAACGACGTCGCTGCTAAGTCACCATTTTCTGTGATGCTAGTGATGTCGCAGCACGTAAAGTACCCTTAAGTCGGATTTGCACATTTTTTATTTTTTTTTTAAATAAATTGGTGAACCATGGCAAGAGTCAGGGAGTGTTTGTTAAAATAAAATATTTTTGTACGTGTTCTTTGCTCTTTTTACTTACTGGTTAGTAATTGGGGCTTCTGATAGACACCTCTCCATTACGAATGCCTCGGCTTGATGCCAGCTGACATCTGACAGCTGACATCAACCTCAACTACCATTACTTCGATTGCCACCACACCAATTAACACTAGAAGTCCCAGAGAGGGGTCATTTAACATTTCTACCTTTGGAACCCAGAGACGGGTCGAATGACCTGAAGGATTTTAGCTAACATCATATAATCACCGTCTTTTGTTCTGTAATTAAGGCCATTACTGTCGCACCACAGGAGGTTGTTGTTTTCCATTGAGTTCAGCCATTTAGTTTCTACTTAGTTCTATTCAGTTTATAGTAGTTTGGACTAAAGGTGGTGTCATACATAGCGACAACGACAACGACGTCGCTGCTAAGTCACCATTTTCTGTGATGTAGCAGCGACGTCCCATCACTGTCGCTGTGTATGACATCCAGCAATGACCTGGCCCCTGCTGTGAGGTCGCCGGTCGTTGCTGAATGTCCTGCTTCATCTTTTGGACATTGCTCTCCCGCTGTGAAGCACACATCACTGTGTGTGACAGTGAGAGAGGGACGAACTGAAGCGAGCAGGGAGCAGGGAGCCGGCGTCTGGCAGCTTGCGGTAAGCTGTAACCACGGTAAACATCGGGTAACCAAGAAGCCCTTTCCTTGGTTACCCACTATTTACCTTAGTTACTAGCATCCGCCGTTCTCACGCTGCCAGTGCTGTCTCCCTGCTCCCTGCATATGTAGCTGGAGTACACATTGGGTAATTAACCAGATGTGTACTCTGGATAGCAGTGCAGGGGGCCAGCGCTAAGCAGTGTGCTCTCATGCTGCCAGTGCCGGCTCCCTGCTCCCTGCACACGTAGCTGGAGTACACATTGGGTAATTAACCCGATGTGTACTCTGGCTAGGAGTGCAGGGAACAGGGAGCCGGCACTGGCAGTGTGAGAGCGGCGGACGCTAGTAACTAAGGTAAATATCGGGTAACCAAGAGAAGTGCTTTCCTTGGTTACCCGATATTTACCTTAGTTACACTTCCACGCGTCGCTGCTAGCTGGGGGCTGATCACTGGTCGCTGGTGAGATCTGCCTATTCGACAGCTCACCAGTGACCATGTAACGACGCAGAAGCGATCCTGATAAGGTCAGATCGCTGGTCCTGATTGCTGCTGCGTCGCTATGTGTGACACCACCCTCTTTCGGGACTTCAGGGGGGAACTCGAAATTTCTGGGACTTCTAGTGTTAAGAAGAGGCATCTAATGTGATACATAAATTCTAGGGCGGCTGCGGGCTGAAATTTTTAGGCTGGGAAGGGCCAAATAACCATGGACCTTCTCAGCCTGATAATACCAGCCCACATATGCCTGCTTTACATCCACTAGTTATCAAAAATAGGAGGGACCACATATTTTTTTTTAAAAAATGTATTTATTGTTTTAAACAATGTTAAAACACTCTTTAGTGCCACATGAAAATCCTGCTCTAATCTAAGCTGTCCCTCATCTCTCTCTCTCCCAACTCTCCCTGAACTAATTCCTACAGAAAAGTGTGTCGAGCATTGTGCCTCCAAGTCTCATATAAAAAGAGAACAAGAGTTTTTAGAGTGCACAAGTAACAAAATTTTATTAATACACACAGGTGGGGGGAATCCAAACAGTCATTTAAAAACATGTAAAAACATTAATGGCGGTTATCCCCTACATTGGGACATAGTGCAAAAATTGCATCGTCAGTACATGAAACAAATATACAGCACGTGTTAAATGGTGCGGACCTTCCCAAGGTCTGGTGTTAAATAGGGAACCTTTTTGTAATATGACCTGACAAAGCGCCATTTTTTTTGCGGCCTGTTTAAACAATACCCAGGTGTCACCTCCGCACCATTTAACACGTGCTGTATATTTGTTTCATGTACTGACGATGCAATTTTTGCACTATGTCCCAATGTAGGGGATAACCGCCATTAATGTTTTTACATGTTTTTAAATGACTGTTTGGATTCCCCCCACCTGTGTGTATTAATAAAATTTTGTTACTTGTGCACTCTAAAAACTCTTGTTCTCTTTTTCTAATAAGTTTATGAGTTTGTGCTAATTGGGTTGTGTCCCAGAAAAATCTGGGCTCAACCTTACTGTTATGATGGTATTTTGGAGTATTTTTCTCCTAAGTCTCATATAAAACCTGATGATCTGATGCTGCCTGCCAATTTCAGCAATGCCAGTAGCCAATATGGCCATGGCTTTACTGTGCACGGTAGGCAATACACACTTGTTTATTGGCACTCTAATAGTCACAAAAAATGCGAGGTTAGTAACTCGAGCATGACAATACTTAATTGAGTAGCGAGTGTCTTGAGCACCCCGATTCTCAATCGAGTATCAAGCATTGCTAATCATGGTTGCTCATCACCAAACAACACATAATAAGATGTGTAACATTTTGTAAGTACAGAACAGACCAAAAGTTTGGACACACCTTCTCATCTCTAGAACAACTATTAAGAGGAGACTTTGTGCAACAGGCCTTCATGGTAAAATAGCTGCTAGGAAACCACTGCTAAGGACAGACAACAAGCAGAAGAGACTTGTTTGGGCTAAAGAACCCAAGGAATGGACATTAGACCAGTGGAAATCTGTGCTTTGGTCTGATGAGTCCAAATTTGAGATCTTTGGATCCAACCACCGTGTCTTTGTAGAAAAGGTGAACGGATAGACTCTACATGCCTGGTTCCCACCGTGAAGCATGGAGGAGGAGGTGTGATGGTGTGGGGGTCCTTTGCTGCTTACACTGTTGGGGATTTATTTAAAATTGAAGGCATACAGAACCAGCATGCCTACCACAGCATCTTGCAGCAGCATGCTATTCCATCTGGTTTGCGTTTAGTTGGACCATATTTTATTTTTCAACAGGACAATGACCCCAAACACACCTCCAGGCTATGTAAGGGCTACTTGACTAAAGGCCGCTTTACACGCTATGACATCGCTAAAGCGATCTCGTTGGGGTCACGGATTTTGTGACATACATCCGGCCGCGTTAGCGATGTTGTTGCGTGTGACACCTATTAGCGATTTTGAATCATTGCAAAAACGTTCAAAATCGCTAATCGGTGACATCCCCCCCTAAGCTTAATTATCGTTGCTGCTGCAGTAACGATGTAGTTCGTCCTTCCTGCGGCAGCACACATCGCTACGTGTGACACCGCAGGAATGAGAAACCTCACCTTACCTGCATCCACCGGCAATGAGGAAGGAAGGAGGTGGGCGGGATGTTAAGTCCCGCTCATCTCCGCCCCTCCGCTTTGATTGGGTGGCCGCTTAGTGACGTTGCTGTGACGCCGAACGAACCGCCCCCTTAGAAAAGAGGTGGTTCGCCGGTCACAGCGACATTGCTAGGCAGGTAAGTAGTGTGACGGGTCCTCACGATGTTGTGTGCAATGGGCAGCAATATGCCCGTTTCGCACAACCGATTGGGGCGGGTACGCACGCTAGCGATATCGGTAACGATATCGCAGCATGTAAAGCGGCCTTAAGAAGGACCTGGTCTCCACAGTCACCAGACCTGAACCCAATCGAGATGGTTTGGGGTGAACTGGACCACAGAGTGAAGGCAAAAGGGCGAACAAGTGCTAAGCATCTCTGGGAACTCCTTCAAGACTGTTGGAAAACCATTTCTGATGACTACCTTTTGAAGCTCATCAAGAGAATGCTAAGAGTGTGAAAAGTAGTAATGAAAGCAAAAGATGGCTACTTTGAAGAACCTAGAATATAAGACATATTTTCAGTTGTTTCACAATTTTTTAAGTATTTCATTCCACATGTTTTAATTCATAGTTTTGATGCCTTCAATGTGAATCTACAATTTTTAGAGTCATGAAAATAAAGA
The DNA here is from genome assembly GCF_048569485.1 of Anomaloglossus baeobatrachus. Lineage (NCBI taxonomy): Eukaryota > Metazoa > Chordata > Amphibia > Anura > Aromobatidae > Anomaloglossus > Anomaloglossus baeobatrachus. The sequence goes on along the minus strand of NC_134354.1, from coordinate 104,915,889 downwards.
AAACTCTTTGAATGAGGAGGTGTGTCCAAACTTTTGGTCTGTACTGTATATAAAAAGTTTGAAAGTATTTGACATTACTTTATCTGTATTTTTTTTGTAGATGTAAGATTTTTTTACTTTTCTGAAACTGAACCATTTTTAACCATTTTTAACCGGATGTTCCAGTAACTAAAATGTCCTTTCTAAATAATTATCTTTACACCCTAACAACTTTTGCAGTTTGCATTATTATAACATCCTACTGTTTTGCCTATATAGCTAATCTCTAAACGTGTATTTTTAACTTTACTTCGTGTGATGTTTTGTTTGAGAGGAATATAAAACATGACATCACAAGAGGCTAGGGCTACATTCACTTCCCCGCAGCGTCTATCGCCCCTCCTGGAAAAGGACATCATCAGGGGCAGTGCTGCATTAAGGGGTGCTTCACACACAGCGAGCTCGCTGCCGAGATCGCTGCTGAGTCACGCTTTTTGTGACGCAGCAGTGACCTCATTAGCGATCTCGCTGTGTGTGACACTGAGCAGCGATCTGGCCCCTGCTGCGAGATCGCTGCTCGTTACACACAGCCCAGGTTCGTTTTCTTCAAAGGCGCTCTCCCACTGTGACACACAGATCGCTGTGTGTGACAGCGAGAGAGCGACAAATGAAGCGAGCAGGGAGCAGGAGCCGGCGTCTGACAGCTGAGGTAAGCTTGTAACCAAGATAAACATCGGGTAACCAAGGTGGTTACTCGATATTTACCTTAGTTACCAGCCTCCGCCGCTCTCACGCTGCCTGTGCTGCCGGCTCCGGCTCTCTGCACATGTAGCTGCTGTACACATCGGGTTAATTAACCCGATGTGTACTGTAGCTAGGAGAGCAAGGAGCCAGCGCTCAGTGTGCGCGGCTCCCTGCTCCCTGCACACACAGCTAAGCGGTGTGCGCTGGTAACTAATGTAAACATCGGGTAACCATACCCGATGTTTACCTTAGTTACCAGTCTCCGCAGCTTCCAGACGGCGGCTCCGTGCAAGCGCAGCGTCGCTTGCACGTCGCTGCTGGCTGGGGGCTGTTCACTGGTCGCTGGTGAGATCTGCCTGTTTGACAGCTCACCAGCGACCATGTAGCGATGCAGCAGCGATCCTGACCAGGTCAGATCGCTGGTCGGATCGCTGCTGCATCGCTAAGTGTGAAGGTACCCTTACCTACTATTGTCTCTTGTATTGCTGCTCTCTAAAGATGTCCTTGAGTCATGGTGTTAAATTCTGTAGAAGAGTTGAGTACAGAGTTTGCACTCTGCTTTTATCTCTACCAAAGCCTCTAACTGAAACAAGATATTGTCAGGAGACAGAAATAGCAGTGTGTTTTACCAGTGCCATCCCATATCTTCTATTACAGCTCTCAGATGAATTGTCATCAGGGGTCGGCACTGGTGTAACTCACTTCTTATATCACCATCCCTGATGATGATTTGTTTGAGGGCAGTGCTAGAAGCTGTGCGGTGGCACCAGTGTCACCCATTACTTCTAACAAGGATAAAGAGTGCACCACAATGGCCAATGGTAAAAAAAGGGGTGCTGATGATGCAATGAACAAAGGTACAATGTAAGAGGGAAAAAACAGACATTGCATATAACCGCACAACCCGTGATGAAGATCAAAAACCTTTATTAGTACACTAATGTAATCTAAAAACAATTAAAACATGGACAAAGACAAGATCTTGTACCCACAATAGTGCAATAATATATGAAGACAATAAAAATGTAAGTGTCCTGCCGCAGCTAGAGTTTATAATGCAAGGCACCAGCCATCTAAGAATAGTATCAAGGATCAAATGATATATCATACCATATACATATATAAGGATAGCGGTCGCCTAATGCAAGGTGAACAGGGTATACTCAAATTGCAGACGCTCTGTGTGGACTGAAGAGCTAATAGACCCCAAAATTGCAATTGCAAAATACAAAAAAGAGGCACATGTAGGGCCAAGGCAACATCAAGGCATTGGGGAAGGGACAACTCAAAACTCACAATTTCCCCAGGGTCCGAGGTAGTACAAACAGCAATATGATTATATTCCCAAGGGAGGAGACCGGATAGGCATGCACAAGCTGGGAACAAAGCACTCAGCAATAGAACGGTCAGAGCTAACCCCATGGAGGGGGGGGGGGAGGTGGAAGAGGGGAAAGGCCTCTGGGTCCAATAGAGCAGAGCGTCCGCGCTGAGGCAGGAACAGAAAGTGGGTACACAGATCGCCCCACGCGTATCGCCGCTGCTGCGGCTTCGTCAGGGGAATGGCCAATTTTACTTCTATCTCTAACCTCTGATTACATCTTGTTTCACAGTTAAAAGATGCAACAGAGGTAGAAGCAGACTGCCAGTACTGCACTCACATTTCCCACAGCTTCTATCGCCAAGGATTCAGGACATCTTCAGAGGGCGGCAATGTAAGAAGTTGTATTAAGTAACTGTATTGATGCCTCCTGATGACGTCCTTTTCCAGGAGGGGAGATTAGATGCTGCGAGAAAGTAAGTGCAGCCTCCGCCTCCGTGACCTCATATTTGAGTCTCCTTACAAACTAAACATTACAGGAAGGAATGTAAATAAAACAAGGGCGGCACTGTCGCTCAGTGGTTAGCACTGCAGTCTTGAACCGGTGAGGTCTTGGGTTCAGGATATCTTCAGGGGGCGGCAATGTAAGAAATTGGTCCTTTTGGACATGAATGTTGTTTCATTTGTTTGCACAAAAAATTATTTTATAAATTGCAGCACTACGCAATTTTTTTAAACGATAATTCTATTAAAAGTTATGTATTATCCCCTTTCTCACTGCTGATATTTATGCGATTATTTGAATTGAATCGCATGCTGCGATTGTTTTCTCGGTCCGATTAGAGCTGAGAAAATAATCGCTCATGTGCGCTGACATACAGGCTAATATTGGTCCGAGTGGAATGCGATTTTATCGCACTCCACTCGCACCGATTTTCATGCCATGTGGCTTAGGCCTAAGGAGAAGTGAATAACAAAGATAATTTCAAAAGTGGTTATGGTGTAAAAACAGATATTTAGAAAGGACATTTTGCGGGACTGGACTAAACATTGACGTTGTTATTTACCTTCAGTTTATGCTGCTTTACACAATTTATAATCTGCAGTTATAGTCTTTTTCGACCTTGTATCGCACATTACTGTACTTGGATGAGTCAGATATCAGATCATACAAAATTCCTGTGTACCTTTATTTGTGAATGTATATTTCTTCATAAAAGTCGGAAGTAACAAGTCTCTCTGGCTATAATTTTGTCTCCGTGGAAACTAAGAGAGGCTCGTAATGTTACCGCTTCATTCTTTACAAGTGCTTGTGCCAAGGCACATACCAGTATAATTGCGCAACAGAGATTCAAACAAAATTTTCTTAGAGTAAAATTATATTCCATTTCCACCTTTGAATGAGCTCTTACTGTCTGAGCAAGAAGAAAGGGATGAACACAAACAAGTATACAGGCTTTCAATATCCCAGTGAATTTTTTATCTACTTTCATATAATTCATATTATCGACTTTCATATAATATATTCATGCCTCTGCATTTGTTACATCTTAATATTCTTGGATTTCAAGAATTTCAAAGAACCTTACATGCAACAAACCCAATACTTGAAATGTGTATTATTGGCAGCGATGTATTTGAGTGCGTTCTTACAGGAAGGAGATTGCATCTAGTGATCATTGTGAGTAACAAAGGCACAATATTCCATTACAGAATGTCACATGTCTCAATTTTTCTATCCCAGAGTCTTTTTCATGAAAAGATAGGTATGTTGGAAGACAGGAATTTATCTGAGCAGAGATGAGGACTTAGCATTGTCAATATTAGGTACCTGTTTTGTATTTGATGCCATAATTTGATGACTGGTTTACATTTTACATTTTATATTAAAAAGTACTTAACAAAAGAACTTTCAAAGGATTTGTGTCATGTGGACTCCCTAGTGTCAATGGATCAGTGGTCACTGCATTTTCTTTTTTGCTTCATTCAATGTCTATAGAGGTCAACTCTTTGTAGATATGACAATGAGGTCTGTTAAAGCTTTAGGAAATGTACTTTTCAAATATGGTACACAATACTTATACAGCACAAGCTATTTACATACACAAACACCTAAAGGTACCGTCACACATTTTGAGATCGCTAGCGAGATCACAGCTGAGTCACGGTTTCCGTGACGCAGTAGCGACCCGTTAGCGATCTCGTTATGAGTGACATCTACCAGCGATCAGGTTCCTGCTGTGAGATCTCTAATCGTTGCAGAATGGTCCAGGCCATTTTCTTCAAAGGCGATGTCCTGCTGGGCAGGACACATCGCTGTGTTTGACGCTGTGTGACAGGGTCACAGTGACTGCTGAGATCGTTATACAGGTCGCTACTGCGACCTGTATTGTTCCTGCATCACTGGTAAGATCTGATTGTGTGACATCTCACCAGCGACCTCCCAGCGACTTACCTGCGATCCCTATCAGGTCGCATTGTTTTCGGGATCGCTGGTAAGTCATTGTGTGTGACTGGGCCTTAAGAGTACATGCCCACAATCAGGATCCACTGCATCCTGACCTGTGGAGCCGCAAGTCTCCTCCGCAGTAGACCGCAGCTGCTCATGCCAATGATCAGGGTTCGGGGCACTCCGGCCTATTGCTTGTGTTCTCCCTACAAATAATGCTTGCAACTCCACAGCAAAGAACTGACATGCTTGTGGCAGGTCAGTTTTTGGATATCTCCAAAGGGGGGACTGTTAGGGATGTGATTATCATTATTATGAGTATATAGGAGTTACATGGAGATATCCATAAAGAACAAGATTTAAGATGTTGTTTGAACTGTACCCCACATATCTCTTGGCTTAGGACTCAGACAGACAGTCTGGGCTATTCTTGTGACAAGTGAATAATGCTGACATTGCTTAATATAAATGAGGAACCAAGTACATTACAGTAAATTGTATATCACAGAATAAGCTGTTCTACTTTATCCAATAGGAGACGTGTTACGTATTCTTGGCACCTAGCCAATAAGGTTATATATATTTGTAACACTTCCGGAAATAAATCAGTCTTACTTTCTATTCATATCCGAGTACGTCTCTCTGGTGTGTGTGAAAGTGTGGTCATGCATGCTACCACGAGTGACTCATAATTTGGCCTGCAGACAGTTTAAGAGGGATGCATGATTAGATGGCATCAACCTAAATTACGGCCTTATCAAAAGGAGCATTCCAAGGCCATCAGAGACAAGATCGTGGAGGGTCACAAGGCTGGCAAGGGGTACAAAACCCTTTCCAAGGAGTTGGGCCTACCTGTCTCCACTGTTGGGAGCATCATCCGGAAGTGGAAGGCTTATGGGACTACTGTTAGCCTTCCACGGCCTGGACAGCCTTTGAAAGTTTCCACCCGTGCCGAGGCCAGGCTTGTCCGAAGAGTCAAGGCTAACCCAAGGACAACAAGGAAGGAGCTCCGGGAAGATCTCATGGCAGTGGGGACATTGGTTTCAGTCAATACCATAAGTAACGTACTCCACCGCAATGGTCTCCGTTCCAGATGAGCCCGTAAGGTACCTTTACTTTCAAAGCGTCTTGTCAAGGCTCGTCTACAGTTTGCTCATGATCACTTGGAGGACTCTGAGACAGACTGGTTCAAGGTTCTCTGGTCTGATGAGACCAAGATCGAGATCTTTGGTGCCAACCACACACGTGACGTTTGGAGACTGGATGGCACTGCATATAACCCCAAGAATACCATCCCTACAGTCAAGCATGGTGGTGGCAGCATCATGCTGTGGGGCTGTTTCTCAGCCAAGGGGCCTGGCCATCTGGTCCGCATCCATGGGAAGATGCATAGCACGGCCTACCTGGAGATTTTGGCCAAGAATCTCCGCTCCTCCATCAAGGATCTTAAGATGGGTTGTCATTTCATCTTCCAACAAGACAACGACCCAAAGCACACAGCCAAGAAAACCAAGGCCTGGTTCAAGAGGGAAAAAATCAAGGTGTTGCAGCTGCCTAGTCAGTCTACTGACCTTAACCCAATTGAAAACTTGTGGAAGGAGCTCAAGATTCAAGTCCACATGAGACACCCAAAGAACCTAGATAACTTGGAGAAGATCTGCATTGAGGAGTGGGCCAAGATAACTCCAGAGACCTGTGCCGGCCTGATCAGGTCTTATAAAAGACGATTATTAGCTGTAATTGCAAACAAGGGTTATTTCACAAAATATTAAACCTAGGGGTTGAATAATAATTGACCCACACTTTTATGTTGAAAATTTATTAAAATTTAACTGAGCAACATAACTTGTTGGTTTGTAAGATTTATGCATCTGTTAATAAATCCTGCTCTTGTTTGAAGTTTGCAGGCTCTAACTTATTTGCATCTTATCAAACCTGCTAAATCTGCAGGGGGTTGAATACTACTTGTAGGCACTGTATAGGGAGTGTTTAATTGGTATTGCAGTAATTGTATACCACTGCTGCACCAGTAAAACAAAAGTCCTTTTTAGGGCTACATAGTGTCCTTTCTTTAGTAAAACCAACGTTACCTGCATTCAGTGGGGGGTTAGCTGGTGGTAATATTTTGGGATTAGAGGCATATAGGCAGGGTTTATTGCCTTACAGTCTTTCTACACTTACACTGCTGCTGCAACCTAAAAAGAGGTACATATTTTCTTTTCCATATAAATACTGGTAAGTTTGCAGGCATAATTAATTTGAAATATGAAAAGTGTGTGTTAAGAGACAAGGGGAGTAGACATGCTGGTGATGGTGCATGCAGCGGCCGAGGCCATGGGCCAGGTGAAACTATGCTTGCTGTGGCAACTCAGTCAACATAGTCATCCACAAGACCTTTCTTCCTGTTCCACTTTGCAGGGGACAAAGGATACCACTCTTGAAACCAGAACAGCTCAAACAGGTGATCGATTGGATGGCAGATAATGCTTAGATTATGTTTACCAGCACCATCCTGTCTTCCACACAGTCCAGTCTCACTAGCCAAGAGTATGCACTGCAGTAGACAAGTGATCCAACATTCAGGACACTCCAAGAAGCTCTGTACATTTCCATTTATTGATTCTGGTCTCTTGCCCTACATGTTTTAAGAGGGACATGAGGAGAGCATTTGTAGTGATGTCCAAATATTTGAGCAGCCACAGTCAGAAGAAAACGACGGTGGGGAATGGCAATCAGTGTATCAAGAGGTAGATGATGATGAGACACAGTTGCCAACAAGTAATGTTGCTAAGTCAACAAGTCAGGAGGACCAGAGTGCAGAAGTGGAAGACGAGGTAGTAGACGATAAAGTCACTGACTCAACCTGAGAAGATGCCATGCAGAACAAGAACTGAAGAGGTGCAGAGGGGGAGGGATCCACAGCATTGCAACAGTCAGGAAGAAGCAGTGTTTTAGCCAGAAGGAGATAATGGGCAACTGTTCCCTATAGCACCCTCACGTGTCAACTTCCCAAGCCAAGGCTTGGGTGCTCCCCAGTTTGTCTCTTTTTTCAAAAAACTGTAGACTAAAAATGATTGGTCATTTGTGCCGTACCAAGCCTGATCACCACCAGCATGCTCAGGTACATGTCATCTAAGCACCCGACAAGATCGGCTGAACACCTGTGTCCACAAACAGTGTCTGTGGGTGACTCCACTACCTCTTACCCTGTGCTACATGCTTGCAAATCCCCATTTCCAGGATGCAGGCACAGATGCCCCCACTCTGCACCTGTCATTGCACATTTGCAAGCACCATCAGCAACCATGTCCGGCTCCATCCTCCGTGATTCTTCTGTGCCATACAGCTATTGGGTATCCAAGCGGAACACGTGGCATGAACTGTCCCGCTACACCTTGGAGGTGCTGTCCTGCTCTACAATTAGCGTTGTGTCAAACCGGGTTTTTAGTGCCGCCAGTGGCATAATAAGTAACAAGCTAACTCATCAAAATTGACAAGGCCTGGATTGACTCAGACTTCTCACCCCACCAGATGACAGTAGCATAATCTAAAGCCAATTAAAACATTCCTTTTTTCTGTCGTGTATAATTATACCAAGTATTTTTTTTTATTATTAATCACATCATGTTCAGTTGTACACATAGCAAACGACATTCATATCGCTCAAAAGTATTTTCATGTAGCACAGAAAATGTTATTTGTGGTTACTAAAGTATAGAATTCATTGAGTAAGTGAAACCGATGTAGACATTTGTCTTTGCGAAGACAGTGCTGATCAATGGTGGTCTTAAGGTCAGAACTGACAAATTCATTACCACCTGACATCTCCTTGGTGCTTAATAGTCTAAGACAGAAAATGCGTATTAAATCACTGTAGAGAGTCCTTCAATATCATTTCTGCCAGACCCTCGCATTGTAGATACCTAGAGCGCCTACAGTCACAAGAGACATCTACTCATATAATTCAGCACCTGGCCTCGGTTGTTGATGACAAGATACAAGACCTGAACTCCAGCAAGTAATACGGTATGTTGAATCCTTACAGCTGATAGCTTTTACATTTAACTGTGAAATAAAGTTAAGGGAAAGTTTTTAATTTTTTATAATATTGTGCAATAATGAAACAGTTTTAACTGATGGCTTATATTAGGTTGCAGCAGTTTATCTGCCACTAGATCAACACCGTGGTATACAAAAGGCCTCCATACAAATTTAATGGGACCGACTCATAACACATCTTTTATGTTTTTGGTATAAAAGACTTAAAAAAAAACAAACACAAAATTTGTGCACAACGTGAGTTTAGGAATCTTTATAACACTTTGAGTCAGCTCCGCCAAGATGGGTGAAGCTGGGGAGGAGTCGGGACTGAACAGGGACGTGGAGAGTGCCCTCTGTAAAACTCATCAAAATTTACAGCATTTTGAACACCACAAATGCTTGCTACTCCAACATGACTGCCACAATGTGTATATAATCAAGCCCTGCTCCATGCAGTCTGACTTTACCAACATTTGTGAGATACCATTATGGGCCTATAATAGGAGCCATCATTATAGCAAGTCAGATTATGATATTCCTTCCCAATATCTCATGATCACTGTAAGTGGAATTCTTAAAAAGGGGAAGGAACCAGAGCAACTCGTAATGATACAGGGCAGTGTCACTGAGGTGCATAATGGATAAATGTCCCAATGCTGGGAACAAGGTTGCGATGATGTCTCTCATACAAAGTACACATAAACAGAGGTATTTCTTCTCTTCTATCTCTGCTTAGACCATGTTTAGGACATGTAGAAGAGGTAGCATAAAGGAGAGTGTAATGCGGTCGTCACATGACACGAGCTATCGTGCGTTGCATCGTCGGGGTCACGGTTTTCGTGATGCACATCCGGCATCGCTTGCAACGTCGTTTCGTGTGACACCTCCGAGCAATGCAGAATCGCTCACAAATCGTGAGTCGTGTACACGTCACTTATTTTTAAAAAATTGTTTATTTTTAAAGGCGCCGGTTGTTCATCGTACCCAGGGCAGCACACATCACTCCGTGTGACACCCCGGGAATGATGAACACAGCTTACCTGCGTCCCGCGGCTCCCGCCGGCAATGCGGAAGGAAGAAGGTGGGCGGGATGTTTACGTGCCGCTCATCTCCGCCCCTCCGCTTCTATTGGCTGGCGGCTGTGTGACGTCACTGTGACATCGAACGTCCCTCCCCCTTCAGGAAGAGGATGTTCGCCGCCCACAGCAAGGTTGCTCAGCAGATAAGTACGTGTGATGGGGGTTTAACGACTTTGTGCGCCACAGGCAACTAATATCCCGTGACGCACAAACGACAGGGGCGGGTATGATCGCTCGTGCAATCGCACAATAGATCGTACCATGTGAAGCCCGCATAAGGCTATGTCTGCATGCTGCATCTTTATGATGACCACAAAGATGCACATTTTTGGCCCAAAAAACGCACCCGCAGCAAAAACGCATCCAAAAAACCAGGGCTGTGGAGTCGGAGTCGTGGAGTCGGAGTTAGTGTTCATTTTGGTGGAGTCGGAGTCGGTATAAAATGGACCGACTCCGACTCCTAAAATATATAATAAATTGGGTACAGTAGTGCAATGCAGAATGTGCTGAATATTTTTTTCATAGGAATTTGGGAAAGTTATGAAATGTTCCATAAATGGCTGTTCTATTCCTGATCTAAGGCAACATTCACACACAGCGTTTTTGCTGGGTTTTTTGAGGATACGTTTGTCGGCTGCAAAAACAGATCAGCTTTTTAAAAAACCGCATCACCTGAAAGGTTTTTGAGCTCATAGATAATGTTTTCAATAGCAAAAGCAGATTAGAAAAACACCACAAACTGACTGCTCATTCTTCGAGAGGATCAGTTTTTTGAGCCCAAAAACGGTTCCTCAGACAACAAGGTGTCTGAATGTCATATCTTCAAACCCATTGACTTTGCTGGGATGCCCAGAGTCACTGCATTTCACTGCAAAAAAACGGATCGGCAAAAATGCTGTGTGTGAACGTATGTAGCCTGAGGATCTAGGCTTTGTCTTAGCTGAGATAAGTCTGTGCTGCACTTGAGCACCAGTGAAGCTCCTCCTCTACAGGGAGGGTAAAAAGTGAACACTCAGAAAGAAGGAAGGCCTACACTCATCTCAGAATTGCTAGAGTGAACAGGAGAACAAGATTAAGGTCATTACTTCTTAAAGCATATTTAAACTTTTAATAAACTATGCATCAATCAATAGACCAGTTTACAGTATGTGCTCTCTGTATGCTGAATGCTTGTTTGTTTTTTCTTTGAGCTCATGTACTTTTGGGAGGATAGCTTCTATACAATATACAAACAACATACAGGGAAAATACGGCAACAGGATTGATGAGGACTTACAGGTATATGAGGACTTGTATAGGTATAGAAGCCAAAACATCAAGTTATTAGCTCTGTTATCAGTTTCTTTGTTCCTGGAGTATGATACACAACAAATTTGCTCCCTCCCTCCTCCCCTCTTCATAGACTGAAGCAATCTGATGGGAAACATTTAGTGAGCTGTACCTAAGGGTACCGTCACACTTTAGCGACGCAGCAGCGATCCCACCAGCGATCTGACCTGGTCAGGATCGCTGATGCATCGCTACATGGTCTCTGGTGAGCTGTCAGTCAGGCAGATCTCACCAGCGACCAGTGACCAACCCCCAGCCAGCAACGACGTGCAAGCGACGCTGCGCTTGCACGGAGCCGGCGTCTGGAAGCTGCGGACACTGGTAACTAAGGTAAACATCGGGTATGGTTACCCGATGTTTACCTTAGTTACCAGCGCACACCGCTTAGCTTAGCGTGTGCAGGGAGCAGGAGCCGGCACTGGCAGCGTGAGAGCTGCGGAGGCTGGTAACGAAGGTAAATATCGGGTAACCACCTTGGTTACTCGATGTTTACCTTGGTTACAGCTTACCGCAGGCTGTCAGACGCCAGCTCCTGCTCCCTGCACATTCAGGATTGTTGCTCTCTCACTGTCACACACAGCGATGTGTGCTTATCAGCGGGAGAGCAACAATAAAAAAACGAACCAGGGCTGTGTGTAACGAGCAGTGATCTCACAGCAGGGGCCAGATCGCTGCTCAGTGTCACACACAGCGAGATCGCTAATGAGGTTACTGCTGCGTCACCAAAACCGTGACTCAGCAGCGATCTCAGTAGCGATCTCGCTGTGTGTGAAGTACCCCTAAGAAAAGCCTGAGATTGGAAATTCAAAGTAAAGCTATCTAATGACATATTTTACACACTTTATATTTGTCATATGTACTATTGATTTATGCAAAGTTTGTTTTATTTCTATCTAAAATTATACATTGGGGAAAATAAGTATTTGATACACTGTCGATTCATACCTACAAAGAATGGAGAGGTCTGAAATTTTTATCATAGGTACACTTCAACTGAGAGTACCAGAATCTACAGGAAACGTCTGACCTCTGTAATTGCAAACAAAGGTTTCTGTACTAAATATTAAGTTTTGTTTTTTTATTATATCAAATACGGATTTCTTCATGCAAAAAAAATCTAATTATTTAAATCATACAATGTGAGTTTCTGGATTTTTTTACGTTCTGTCTCTCACAGGTGAAGTGTACAATTACAGACTTCTCCATTCTTTGTAGGTGGGAAAACTTGCAAAATTGTCAGTGTATCAAATACTTATTTTCCCCACTGTACATGGTTCCCTTTCTTGCTGGAATTATAATATACATTATTTTTTTTTATAGGATAAAATTATTTTGAGAGTGAGTTTATATGATTACAAAATGTATTTGAGCATTTCACAGTGACTCAAGATGAAAAATATGTTGTGTGTCAATGTATGACAAGTGACCCACATGAAAACAAATGCTGTGGTTCCAAAATCAGTGCATACTCAGGCAGTGATAAAAATGCTCCTACAAGAGCTTCCAATCTAAAAAGACATTTACAACACTTCCACCCAGACGTTTTCAAAGCTGTGACTGAGAAAGATAACAGCAGCACCAAGAACCCAGTGCCCAGCACTTCCTGCTAAACAAAGGTGGAGGAAAGAGCATCTCAAACATCATTAACGAGATATTTTGTAAGTGACAAAGTTACTGTAACAATGACAGCAGATATATTTAAAAGACAGCTCATACAGCTTGTTGTGAAGGACGGTGTACCATTATCATTATTTGCATGACCAGCTTTTACAGCTCTTAATGGAGAAATGGCCCACAAACTTGGTGTTTCTCTAGAAAGAGAAAGTATTAGAAATTAGTGATTGAAGAAGCCCTTAAACAAAAGGAAGATCTTAAAAAGACTCTCAAAAGACGCTTCATGTTTCTTAAAATGGATGCCTGCACACGTCACGTATTTTGCCATCAATGTTCGATATGTTTGTGACAACAAAGAAATTGTTACCAAGATACTGGCAGTAAAAGATACTAAAGCTTTTCACACTAGCCAGTTTCTCCAGGCCTTAGTAGAAAAAGTTCTGCAAGATTACGAACTCAAAAAAGAACAGGTTCTTGCTATTATAACGGACAATGCTTCAAACATGATAAGTACAATTAAATTGATGAATGAGAGTAATGAACAACAGCTAGAAGAAAATTTAGGATTCAGTATGCTTGAGATGGAAGGCCACAGTGCTGTTCATGTAACTGAGGAACAAACAGATATTACAACAGAAGAACAGCAAAATTATACTTTAGAATTAGATGATCTTGTTGAAGCTGCTTCAAAACACTTTCATATTCATCACATGCGCTGTGTTGTGCACACGCTGCAGCTGGCAATAAGAGATAGTCTGCAAGAGGGACATACTGGAATTGGTTATTGCCGCCAAAACCCCTAAAATTGATTCCATCTTGAATAGACATGCTGGGAAAGGGGCAATTGTCGATCAAGTCACTCAGTGGGGCAGCACTTATTTAATGATTAAGCGATTTCTTGAACTAAAACCATTTCTTATAGATATGGCGAACCCTCAGGTAACCCTAAATGAAGGTCAATGGACAAAGGTGGCTGAATTGAAGGAATTACTTAATCACCCATTTGTTGTGACTAAAAAATTACAAGCTGAGGATTTAACTCCTGGCATTTTCATAATGGAGTGGAAGAACTTGCTATTTTGCCTGTTCCAAAGAGGAGGTTTAATTACAGATGGCATTTCTGCTTCAATGAAACGGAAAGAGACAAAGCTATTGGAATATAAAATTCTTCTGGCAGCTGTTTATGTGGACCCAAGTCATCGTATATTGCTTGATGATCAACAGCTTACTAAAGGAAAAGAAGCTCTGACTGAGATAGCAGTTAGGATGAGTGGCCTACAAGACTGCAAGGTGCAAGAGGACTTGCGTCCTGACAGTGCTACTGCTGCCATATCTTCATCCTCATCAGATGAGGAGTTTAACTGTGACAAATATTTGCATAATATGGAGCAGGCAAAGCGTTGCCGCAAGGAAAAAGATTTCACTCAGTCTCCTATAGCAAGCAGATTGACCATATTCAGCAAACTTTTTCACTTGCTCTCAAAGAAATAGAAAAATTCAACAGTTCATGAAAACTGACTGTGCATGAGGCAATTCCTTTATACCCGGAAATTGTTAGAGATGTTGCCCATGTGGTTACGGCTTTGCCCCCAACCCAAGTTAGTGTAGAGAGGTTGTTCTCTAGCCTTAAAATTATTAGGTCAGATTTGAGGACATCTATGAAGGAGGATCTGATGGAGGCAATTCTACTTCTTAGAACAAAGTCATAGACTGCACAAATGTTATTTAGTATGTTTTTGTTGAAAACTGTTTTTTTGCCACATGTTGCACAGACACCTCATGTTACTCAGGTAACGTCATAGTCTATGTTTTGATGGGAACATTTTACCCCGCGCTTTACAGTTACTCTTCAAAAAACCTGCCTACATTAAAGTCAATGGAGCTGTGAGCTACAGTTTATTAATAGCAGCTGTGAATGGTTGTTGTAGGAACAAAGGAGATTCATAGTATAAGACGCCTATGTGTGAGGTAATATGATGTTGGTAGAGACAGAGACAGACAGATAGGCACAGACAGAGAAAGAGGCACACTGGGAAAGAGACACAGTCACAGAGAGACAGACAGAGACAGATAGGAAAAAAATCCAGACAGAGAGACAGAAAGAGACAGACAGAAAAACACACAGGGACAGAGACAGACAGACAGCGGTAGACAGGGAAAGAAACAGAGACAGACAGAGGCAGACAGGGAAAGATACAAAGACAAGTAAAAGACAGACAGGGAAAGAGACAGAGACAAGGAAAAAGACAACTAAAGAGACAGAGACAAGGAAAGAGACATGGAAAGAGACAGAGACAGGAAAAGAGACAGATGGGGAAAGAGACAGAAACAGACAGGGAAAGAGACAGAGACAGACGGGGAAAGAGACAGAGACAGATGAGGAAAGAGACAGACAGAGAAAGCGACAGACCTGGAACGAGACAGACCTGGAATGAGACAGACCTGGAATGAGACAGACCAGGAACGAGACAGACCAGGAATGAGACAGGCAGGGAAAGAGAGTGACAGGCAGGAAAAGAGAGTGACAGACAGAGAAAGAGACAGAGACAGGGAAAGAGACAGAGACAGGGAAAGAGACAGAGACAGGGAAAGAGAATGAGACAAGGAAAAAGGCAAAGACAAGGAAAGAGACAAAAACAGGGAAAGAGACAGAGACAGACGGGGAAAGAGACAGACAGGGAAAGAGACAGATGGAGAAAGAGACAGACGGGGAAAGAGACATATGGGGAAAGAGACATATGGGGAAAGAGACAGACCTGGAACAAGACAGACCTGGAATGAGACAGACCTGGAATGAGACAGACAGAGAAAGAGACAGACAGAGAAAGAGACAGACTTTGAACCAGACAGACCGGGAATGAGACAGACCTCGAAAGAGACAGACTTTGAATGAGACAGACCAGGAATGAGACAGACCAGGAATGAGACAGGCAGGGAAAGAGACAGACAGAAACAGAGATAGAGACAGACAGACACAGAGATAGAGAGAGACAGACAGGTACAGATAGAGAGAGACAGACAAACACAGATAGGAGAGACAGACAAACACAGAGAGAGACAGACAGACACAGAGATAGAGAGACAGACACAGAGATAGAGAGACAGAGAGACTGATACATAGACAGAGAGATAGACACAGACAGACATGGATAGAGACAGACACACAGACAGAGACAGACAGGGAAAGAACAGACAGATACACAGAGACAGACAGAGAGACAGACAGACACACAGAGACAGACACGCAGAGACAGACACACAGAGACAGATAGACAGAGACAGACAGACAAAGATAGACAGAGACAGACAGAGAGACAGACAGAGACAAACAGAGACTGGGAGAGAGACAGACAGAGAGACAGTTACTATCCTGGGCAACGCCCGGGTACTACAGCTAGTATATATATATATATATATATATATATATATATATATATTACATACTTTATTAAATATTTACAATTTATTACAGTTCTTTGTGTTCTAAAGTTGTATTCCAATACATATATCTTATGTTCTATCTAAATATCTTGATTAATGTATCATAAAAATGATTACATGTCTGATGTTCACATTGTACTACAATAAATTTTTTATTTAAATATAAGCAATATATGTGGGAGTCGGAGTCGTGGAGTCGGAGTCGGTGCAAGGGAAATTGAGGAGTTGGAGTCAGAATCTCAGGTTTGGCTTACTGACTCCACAGCCCTGCAAAAAAACGCATCTATCTTTGACGTGTCTTTGTCCAATGCATTTTTTATGTGAAATCTATTGCCTGGAGAGCTCAAAAATGCTGGCAAAAACGCAGAAAGAATTGACATACTGCATCTTGGCAGCATCTTCAAAAACACAGCCAAAATAAGATGAACTGCGCAGACAGCAAACTAGAAATCTCAGACATTACTGGGGGAAGGAAATGCATGCATTTAGGTGCATCTTTGTGATTTAAAAAATGCACCAAAAATACAGTGAAAGATGCATTCTGTGACAATAGCCTAAAGCACATCATACAGCATGTTTACATAGTAGCTGTGAATCCTCACTCCTCTCTCTCTCTTCTGCCTCCCTCCTTGGTCCGTATAGTTTAATAGTCTATATAACCTGACCTCACTGTGGTAGTAGTCCATCCAACTTTCACGAAGACAGATTTGAGCTCTTATTTCCGATTGGTTAATAAATTCAGGAGGCAGTGATGTGGACAGAAGTGGCTCATAAATGGAGAAGGAAACACATTTCTTTGATGCTACTGTGGCGCCCCTGAGGCTTCAGTTGCCACAGAGTACTGCACCTCATGTAAGGTGCGGTATTCACCTCGGGTAAGGAGGGGTTTAATCACCGGTGTTCCACATTCACACCTTACATAAAGCTCAGGAGCCTTCTCACTGGGGAGCTGGACTAGGGTAGGCAGGGGGTTGGCCAACACGAAGCTTGGGACTGTCCTGGTAACTAGGACAGGCACCTGGGGAATGGATTCCACTTGGGGTAGAAATAGGAGCAATCTCACACAATCACTAGTTAGTTGACCCGGACACCACTTTTGGGACATGACACCATCACCACTTTATTCTCTTTTCTGGACAGGGCCTGCGGCTTGGAGCGGAGCACTCAGCCCAGGTTCCTCACGGCTGGAAGGGCAACTCTGAAAAAGGACTTTCTTCTTTCAGACACCAGTGACTTCTTCTAACTTATCCGAGGTCGATGGGGCACATCACAGCGGGTGACTGGTACTACCTGGGCGAGCGGCACAAAGAGTTAATAAAGACACCTAGAACCGCAGCAACTGACTCGGACTCTTACTACCGGCACCGCCCCCTGCGCCTCGGCGCCAAAGGCTGTTGCCATCACTACTCCCCTTATCATCCTTCCCGGGGCCTGCTCCACCTGTGGGGAGCGATACCATCTTTGTCTGCTATTACCAACCGCCCTGGAGAACAGCGACAGCAGCGGCAGCTAATCTGCCACATACCACAGGTGGCGTCACGACAATTATGCTACTACAACCCCCATTATCCTCCCTCCTTATTGGTGTACACCTTGGGGCACGAAGCCAGACAGGCCACCGCGACACCTCAGATCAACACACTAGCCCGGTGACAAGTAATTCAGGTACGAGACCCTGTACCTGACTCCACCCTGCCCCCTGGGTGCTACACTACCATATATTAAAAGTGTGTCAATATTCACATGTACTATTGATTTATAAAAAGTTTGTTGAAACAACAGTAACCAAGTACTGCTTCAATAGTCCAAGATAATTTAGACAATTGTTGTTTTCTGCTCTGTGTGAACAGTTTGGAGAATGCCCTTTTTTGTTTCGGTGCTCAAAGGAAGGTCCATAAAGCCATAATTAGGTGTATTTGGTGTAGAAGAACCTGACTGGCCACACTGAGCCCATACCTCAACCCCAGGGAACACCTTTGAGATAAACTAGAATGAATATTGCTAGCCAAGCCAATATTAGTGTCAAATATAACATGAATTGACAATTATTCCCACAGACCCGCTAAGATCTTGTATAATGTCTTCCCAGAAGAGTGGATGGAGCTACAGCTACAAGGGAGGCTAACTCCATATTAATGTCTACAGATTTAGAATGGGACACCATACAAACTCCTGTAAATGTAATGTGGAAATGTCCCAATACTTTCATTTACGCAGAGTTTCGTTATTTGTGCCAATTTGATAATCTTGCCACAATTTGTGCTATTTCTGCCAACCTGCAAACGTATGCTTCCAAAAACATTCATAACAATCATTTCACTAATTAAGTTTTTGGGGAGTTTTCATCCCTGACCTGATTTTGTGCCTGTCGTCTCAATGTTGTTCTGGGGCTGTTTCTACGGCTCGTACTGAATCGATGCCTTTTACTTTCTGTTAGAAAGTTAAACATATGTGCATCAGCACCAAGGCCAAAAAAATTATGCCAGCCATTGTCAAACACAAGCCTGGATGAAAAATAGTCTTTAATCATTTATTGATCTTAAGTCCTTAGGAAAGCTGGCCGGATTCTTAACTCATTAAAGATAAGCACCTGAACATTGGAGGGAGAAATCTTCTTGTTTATTGCATAATAGGCAGCCTGTAAATAGGAAAATATAAAAGCCTTGACTTGGCTGAAGAATCAATTAGCTGCATTGTAAGAGCAAGCGTTAACCTGTGATCCCACTTTCATTGTTGGGCAACAGCTTGTCAGCATTATGTAATGATGCAGAATGCTAAGCCATGCAGGAATTGCTTTACAATGTGGTCCAAACGTGAACGTAGAGGCTCAATTTAAGATAACACAGACTACAAAGTGAAGTTTAATAGAGTGCTGGAGAATTGTCATTTCCAGGGACTGTTCAGGTTTCCTAGAAGTCCATCGAGAATAAAGAACTAAGTTTCTACCATGAATTCTATCATTGTAAAGTGTCTTACTGTTATAACTGCATGTCTCTATAGTCCAGGTAAGGCCAAATTATGAGATGCCTGTGGCCTCAATGACATATGGGCCTATACCCTTCAGTTTTTTCCCACACTCTCAGCAGTTTTATTTAAAGGGAACCTGTCACCAGTTTTTTGATGTATAAACCAAAACTGGCACATTAAGGCCGGTTTCACACATCCGGCTTTTTGCCGTTTTGCCGGATGCGGCGCTCTCCCATACAGTTAATACAGTACAGTGACAGCGCTGTAACTTCCGGGTCACATGCGCCGGTCACATGACAGCATGTGACCGGCGCTTGTTGCGCTGTCACTGTACTGTATTAACTGTACGGGAGAGCGCCGCATCCGGCAAAACGGCAAAAAGCCGGATGTGTGAAACCGGCCTTAGCAGCGCCTGTGCTGCATTCCATAAAGGTGCATAGTATTCCCTGACTCCCCCTGTACACCCCACAAGTACATTTTTATAGTCTCGCACTGTGAGGTTCTCAGAGTTTTTCCATGTCTGCTGCCATTTTTGTTTAAATCTGATTTTTTTCCGTTGGCCATCTTGCTTCCTCTTCTGTTGCCCTCACCTCGCCCTCAGTCAATATGGATTCCACAGCTTCTACGTCCCCGCCTTGTTTCCTGCCAATTACCTGCTTAAGCCGGCTCAGCTGACTGACAGTGCTTCTGAATCCTGTTTGCAGCCTGTCTGTATTCAAGCCTCCTGAAGCTATAAGGACTGACTTCTTCCAAGCCGGTTCGTGTCCCCTAGGGGTTCCCCTGCTACCTGCCAGCATTTCCTGATTCTTCTGCCTCGGATTCATGGAGCTCATCTCAACCCAGGTACCCACCTGCATCACCACCAACGCTTCCACTTGAAGTAACAGAGACTCTGAACTATTCATAGAGACATTTGCTTTACCTTGGAAGGTTATCCCTGCTTATGTGATTCTGACCTTCTGTACACTGCATCTTGATGGAAATAATCTTCTGCTTATGTACAATTTGTAGAACCTGTGTCTCCTGTGTTTCCCTTGCACCCATGCTGTAGACTCTATACAAACAATATACTACACATTACACCTGAGCTTTATGTAAATCTTTGGGTGCGGTCCGATGGGTGTCCTTGGTTGTGGCTAGAGATGAGCAAACTTCAGGCTTGGGGCTCGGAAATCGACGTAAAAATCCCCTTGCTGAGTATTGCGCCGGCTGACATTTTTGGCTGTGTCTCAGGTCGTCCAGCTGGCTGCTTCCTCCTCTACGTCTAAGTGTGGAGATGCGGCTAGTGCGCATGTGTGTGCCGATTTACCCTAGCCAGAGTCAAAGTCCAGTGTTTCGCCTGGTGAGCATGCTCAGCCTGACTGTGCCATTCCTGAGCCTGAGTCCTCAGTTTAGGCTACTGAGCATGCTCCTACACTTAGTGCGAAAAGCCTCTTTGCACAGGTACTTGGACATCGTGCCATGTCTAAGTCCTGTATTGTGCTTACTGAGCATGCTCAGGCAGATAGTCTGATTTCTGAGACTGTTGTTCAGGTTACTGAGCATGCTCAGGCACTTAGTGCATCAGAGGCTAGGTCCGGTAAGAACCTCACTGGGCATGTCCGTGAGGTGGCAGGCTCTGATTTGCCGACACATATCAAGTGTCCTGATGATGTGGCCACTCCGGACTAGCTCGCGGACGCCCGCCCCTATGACACGGCACCTCACCATTGGTCATCAGACGATGACTGGTGAAGTGTTTGGGGCGTGGCAGCCGTGATGTCGCTGATGATGTGGCACTCCGCTATTGGACCCTGGAGGTGCCATTGTGGTCCACCCTGGGGTTAGGGCGGACCCAGGTTATAAAAGGGGCTGGAGACAACATGGAGGTGCGTATTCTTCTCATATGCTCAGACAGAGCATGCCTCCATGTTTAGAGCCTTATTGCGGCATAAGCCTTGGGATTAGAAGCAGTAGGTGGGGATAGGCGTCCGGTGCCAGCCACGTCAAGACACCTGTGGCTGGGCACGACAAGGTCAGGCGCCGTGCTTATATCCTACTGTCCAGTCTTGCCAGTGCAGCCCAGAGGTAACTGAGCTGCGGCAGCTGCACCACCTGTCCAGTTGTGCCCCCTACGCGCATGGACAGCGTACCTCAGTGGCGTTAACAGGGAGTTCCTGGGATGGGTGTGTGGAACCTGTTATCCTCTTCGGCTTCCCAGTCAACACTACCGGTGTGACTACCTGGCCTGACATGTTTTTCACACACATGGCCAGTCGAGAGGTGACCAGAAACGCTAATCGGGGGACCGCTCGGTCTGACGTGTCCTACACATGTGGCCGATAGGGCGCTTTTGCGGCGGTCTTCCGATCAACGCTACCTGGTCACCACCCGCCCTGACGTGTTCCCTGCACATGTGGTCGGTGTAGCGCCAGGTACATCAAAACGCTAACTGGGTTGTCGTCCGGTCTCACGTGTCCCTACACACATGACCGGTTCCCAGATCTCCTGGGTTATCTCAGAGCCACCCAGCTCTGTATTCTCCGCCTAATCTTTGGGTTGCCAGCAACTCCTTTGTCATCTGGAGCACGATGGGCCCCCCTTGGCGATTGGGATATTTACCACCTTATCCTGATCTGCCAGTCCCCCCGTAACAGCCCACTTTGCTCCGGAAATGTTTTGCTATGGGCCTAAAGAAAAACACTTCCAGAGGTGTGTTTGTGTGTGTGTTTTTTTTTTTTTATTCTCCGTGAACACAACTTCTCAGTACGCTGAATGAAAGCCTAATTTGTGATGAGCAAACATTTACAGCAGTGCGGACAATGCATGTAATCACTCAGACACAGGCACAGTGCGTTACTGGCAATGAGGATTTTTAAGTCCTTTTCTGAGCCTCGAGCCTGAAGTTCGCTCATCTCTAGTTGCGGCTCCTCCTCTCTGCACTGATCACCGTCCTCTTGTGATGATTGATGTGGATGCTAGTGCTAGTTTTGGCTTAGACCTCAAAAATCTAATGACAGGTTCCCTTTAAGGTGTTCAATCTCTTGTGTACATTGCTAACTGGAAGAAATATGATGGTCAAGCAGACATATTTATTGTCTTAGATAGCAGATCATAAGAGACATATTAGATCTGGTTAGAGGTTAAGCGACTCTGCGTAAATAAAGTTCAATAAATTTGCTTGAACTTGTCTTGAAAATTAGAAAAGTGTCATGGATGCGAACCTGTGTTGCCGCAAACAAGCCCAGAAGGTAATGGGAACCACTTCTACACCCATATTACAAGCAGCTTCTATCACAAGCACAAAAAGGGGTGGAAGCACAAAAGGAACCAGGGTCCTTGTGTGACGCCCTAGCAAAACCAGGTAGTCACAAATAGGCCCCTGCATAACACCTTCCCTCATTAGGAAACACACAGCCAACCATTAAACCCTAGTCACCCCCCTTAGGGACAGATAGACACACCAGTGGGCGTGACCAGGCGGTTGGTGCACACCCACCCAGGGGTCTAGACAGCCCAGGGTGGGAAAACAGCGAGTTCAGTGAGATGAAGTTTGTAATTCAGTTGGAGAGGAGTGTGGGCTGGAGCTAGGGGTAGCTCCAGCAGTGAAGTCCAAGTTGAACGGTACCAGGGTAGGAGCCCTGGTGCCACTGGCTAGGAGGCAGACGGTGGTCTCCGTCACCAGGAGACGGGAAGACGGCTCAGTGGAACTGAGGTGAACCGGGCCAGGGTTGTAGCCCGCCGGTACCGACACGGGGAACTGACCCGGAAACCGTAGCACAAACGGGGGTACTCGGACCCTGAAGCCAGAAACCAGAATCAACTGGAGCTTGTTAATTAACCGATTGAGGCCAGGACTAGAGGTTCTGTCCCACCCCAAGTCCCTCATAGAAGACAACAGCCCACCGATTAGGGATAAGAGGTCACCGCCAAGGCCCATAGATCCCACGGGCCAGCGTCTGCGGGCACGGCTCCTTAGGCCACATCCAGCCGAGAGCGGACACCTACGTTTCATACTGGGAAGTCTTTTCTACTTAACCCTAGAATGCGCAACCATTTCAATCTACCATAGAAAACAAGTGACCTAGCAGGCCTGCGAGGCCCCAGGTATGCATTCTAGGGTTAAACAGTGCAGGAAAAGGATAGAGACAATCAGCCGGGTGGGGGATCCCGAACGCAACTGGCCACGGCACTGGCCACCACCACCTTGGTTTACCAGAGACTTGTGTGTTTTACTGAAAGTGAGTACACCAACACCCCCTGCGGTCGTCATTTTCCCTGCACCAGAGCCATCGGGTCCCAGGGCCACCATCCCTGCCCATGGAGGGGTTAACAACTTGCTGCACAACATATCCCCCGGGTGCCCTGCAACAGCAGCGGTGGTGTCCCACCTCACCACACACCGTGGGTGGCGTCACGAACCTATTACAGCCTAGCCCGTATATCTACGTCCCCCATTTTATTTGGCGTGTCCACGAGACCCCCTGGTCCGGAGACCCTCGAGCCACCACGCCTGAAGGTCCGGATCCGAGCACCCCGAAACTTGGCATCACGAACAGGATACTTAACCATCCACTACCTTGTGGAAGTGCGCCTTGTATTGGACACCGAAACACGGTGTCTGCAAATTGGGATTCTGATCTGGCTTATATATCCTAGGTCATATGCAATGGATTGTTAAAAATCCACATTTGACTTTTAGGATTGCTACTTCCAATAGGTGGCCCTGCGCTAGAGTTTGTCTCCTTTCCTGGAGAGACAATTTGTATTGGACAGTCAGTGGTGATCCGTTGCCAAATTTTCAGAAGTCGCCATTTTGGCACGAAAAACCACAGCTCAGCGTCTTCGTCCCTGCAAAAAGGGCGCGAAAGATGAAGCCCCGCCCCATGGGAACGCGGCCGGAAAGCGAGGCCAGAAGTCGAAAAACGAAACTTACAGGCCTGAAAGAAGAGTGCCAGAAAAGGACCGAAGGGGAAAAGTGGTAACATGTCCTCTGCAAAATCTAATGCTGGGACCACGCTGACCGCTGGAGCGGTGGCACCCCGGGAAGGAGTGATGACCCCCGCGTAGGAGCAGGAATCAGATCGCCTACTGATGGGGACCGCTGCCTGGCTGGAATGGGAGCTGGTGAGATTCTGTGTCCGGGTGCGGTCGCAGTCACTGTAACAAGTGCTGGAGTGGAAGGCGGAGGTCCGGAGAATGGTGGCTGTGGTGTGGGCCTGTGAGAGCCATCATGGCCTGTGAGGTGTGGAAATTTTATGTAATAATAAATAATTGTTTGTATTGGGAATATCTGGTTACTTTGGTAAAATTATAATATTCCCGGGACGCATTGATCCAAAAATTTTTGCCCCTGTGAGAGCCAAGCCACCCGTACGGCACCACGTCGGGAGAAAGGTACCCAGACCGACTCAACCTCGTTGGCCTGTCCGGAGATTGAGCCTGTTTCCTACGTGATGGGAGAGTGCCAGCCGCCACCGCTCCCTGGAGCAGCGGCAGTACCTGCTATACCACCTCCGTTCCCGATGGAAGTCCAGAGCTCCGGGATGCATTGCAGCTGGTCCCAGAATGCCGATCCTCGGGGTAAAAGTGAGCCATATGGCCCATGCAGCAGTGGTAGTGGTTCCCGGCTACTCACAGTTCAGTTCCCCGTTGGGACAGTGTGCCTTAAAGTTCGCGTTTTATAAGTTAAAACAAAGAGACAATGGCTGAGTACTTGCAGGCCAACCCGTAAAATTTTGGGCCTTGTAAATAGCCCCCAGACCATCCTTTGCACCAAACCGCAGTCTCTGGAGAGGCTGATTGGGGTCGGGCCTGCGGTAGAGTAGGCCGAGGCCCTGTCACCAACAAGACCAGTGACTAGCCTCCGGGTCAGGGGTCCCCTGGATGTGGTGCTCTTGAAAAGGACTGCCGGGTAAGGAACTTTTTACCCAGCCCGTTTGGGCAACACCTGGACCTAGCCTGGACATGGGCAAGGGGTGCCAACCTGTGTTTTGGTGGTGGCACCAGGGCTAGGTTGTTTTGGGTGGGTGAAGTGAAAAGGACCCGGTCCGTCCCGTCCCGGTTGTGTTGTGCAACATTTAAGTAGCCTGCCTCCCGTAAGGGAAGAAACCAAAATATTCTTGCAATGTAAATATGTTATTATCCTTGTAAAATGTTTACTCTTTCATCTTTTTGCAGTTGAAAATAAACCGGTGGCGGTCTGTGTTTAACCAAGGGGGAGTGTGACACCCTGGCAAAACCAGGTAGTCACAAATAGGCCCCTGCATAACACCTTCCCTCATTAGGAAACACACAGCCAACCATTAAACCCTAGTCACCCCCCTTAGGGACAGATAGACACACCAGTGAGCGTGACCAGGCGGTTGACGTCCTGGACATCTGTCAAGTCAGCAGTCTTACGCATGATTGTGTAGACTACTGAACTAGACTAAGGCGGGCTTTGCTCACTACGACATCGCAGGTGCGATGTCGGTGGGGTCAAATCGAAAGTGACGCACATCCGGCGTCGCAGTCGATATCGTAGTGTGCAAATCCTTTTTGATACGATTAACGAGCGCAAAAGCGTCGTTATCATATCATCGGTGTAGGGTCCGACATTTCCATAATGCCGGTGCAGCGACAGGTACGATGTTGTTCCTCGTTCCTGCGGCAGCACACATCGCTGTGTGTGAAGCCGCAGGAGCGAGGAACATCTCCTACCTGCGTCGTGGCTGCAATGAGGAAGGACGTAGGTGGGCGGGATGTTTACATCCTGCTTATCTCCGCCCCTCCGCTGCTATTGGCCGCCCGCCGTGTGACGTCGCTATGACGCAGCACAACCCGGCCCCTTATGAAGGAGGCGGGTCACCGGCCACAGCAACGTCGCAGGGCAGGTGAGTGCATGTGAAGCTGCCGTAGCGATAATATTCGCTACGGCAGCAATCACAGGATATCGCACCTGCGATGGGGGCGGGTACTGTCGTAGCGTGCAAAGTACCCCTCAGGGTCCATTTTAAATGCTTAGAAAGCCTTTGTAGGTGTTTTGTGGTAATTATTCTAATTTTCTGAGATAATGACTTTTGGGTTTTCATTGGCTGTAAGCCATAATCATCAACATTAACAGAAATAAACACTTGAAATAGATAACTCTGTGTGTAATGACTCTATATAATATATGCATTTGCCTTTTTGTATTGAATTACTGAAAATAATAACATTTTTTGATATTCTAATTTATTGAGATGCACCTGTAGCATGAAGCATAGTTCCTATGTCTTACATAACATCATGACAAATATCACCACATCAGCTCCAGCAATGAGCGACCACCCACATTGAGGAATATAGAAGACTATGGTATACTTGATCCATATTGCAGGAAGTGCACTCAGAAGCAGATTATACTGGTACATAGATATACAGCTGTACATAGCAGTGTACAGTGTTACCTGTAGTCCAGAGGTGAAGAAAAAGTCGATATTTTTGTTCCTTATAAAACTGCTAGAAATAATGAAGAACAATTATGAAAATTTCATTTTTTTTATTTCCCCCCTGGAGCAACATCTTTCAATATGGTAGACAATAGCGAAAGCCTATGTGCCACAGGCTTTGTTAATAACACTGGGAGAGTTTGGTAATCTTGAAGCTGCATTGCAGAATCTGACTCCACAGAAATGTTTATACTGGTACATAGAAATACATTGCTATGTACAATGTACTCTATGTCCCTGTATTCTAGAGTTAAAAAAAAAAGATATTTTTTTTGTTCTTTAAACATTTTTAAAATATTTAAAAACTGTTATAATTAAAATTTTAATGTGCTTTTTTTAAAATAATAATAATAATAATAATAATAAAAAACATCACAAATCTAATTTGATATTTGCCCTTGGAGTTCAACCAACAACCTTCAACACGGTAGACAATTGATAAAGCCTATATGCAACAGGATGTATTGCGGACATTGTGAGAATTTTCAGAGATACATTGTATAGAGAAGTTTGGTGCCTGAGTAATCGCAACGACCCACACAACACAGTGATCTGATTATTTATGGGGATCAGTAAACCATACAACACAATAACTATTTTCTCTGATTATTGTGTATTTGCTGCTTTTTTTTTTGTGCGTTTTACCTCTTATTTGATGAGGTTTCGATGCAGATATGAATCCAGGATTTTAATGCCTTTTTATTAGTACAGAGAACAATTGTAGAAAAGGGTTTCTATACCGCGCCAATGATCACAAGTCTGGAAGTCGGATTGATGTGGCTTTATTGTAGCATAGGTCTACGCGTTTCAGGAGCTCTGCTCCCTTCCTCAGGACCATAGAAACAACATCAAATCTACCGCAGTGGATACACATATACATTAAATAGATCCAGTGACGTAATAGTACCGCCCCGTATAGAAAAAAACGGCAGGAACGGAGGCAACGTGGAAGAAAGCATGACGCAATACAGAAAAGACATTATCAAAAGAAAAAACATACAACTCTTATTCAATGTAAGTGACCCAAGTACTGACAGATCATAATAAATTCAGTGAACATTGAAAAATAATTGAAATAAGTTTATGTGTACAAAAAATGAACACAGTTAATAAAATATACAAGCATATATATATATATATATATATATATACATATACACAGATCAATGGAATATACCAAATCAATCAAGTGATAAAGTACAAAGCGAGCCCAGAACTCAAGACGGGTGAAAGGTACTAAATCGTGAGTGACTACAAATCCAAACTGAAGCGGGTCCAGCACGCTGTACCATGAGGACGTTATAATCCAAGCCGTGCAACAGACAGCAAAAACCACTGCAATGGAAGGTGTTCAATAATCGGACCAAAAAACCTCCCGAGGTGGATGGTATACATCTTATTTAACTAATAAAAAGTGACCCTTATATGGTATATAAAGCGATGGAAACAATAAACCTCACTTCCCCTGCTCGGGCAGAACCAACACGGGGTAAATATCAGAGTATTAATATCGTGATCATTTATTATAAGTGTACATGCATACACCCCTTTTAACAAAAATTATGTGTCATAGAGATCCAGGGAACCGCTCCCGACCCTCAGTATAAGCGTGAGTTCAAACAAGTTCAAACCGTGGGAAAAAAAACCCACGGCAGCTGCGCGAGCAGCGGGTGTCAAAAGAGCGGGGTGAAACAAGTTCATACCCGTGGGAAAAAATGCGGGCACGCATGCGCTGGTCACTACCTAGCACAAAATGGATAGAGAACAGAAGAAGGGCGTAATAAACAGAGATAGATGGTGCTAAGAAACACCCCAGGTGCACAAATACCGCCAGCACAGCTCAACTCATATTGTGACACTACTGCCATAAGGTCCAATCCAATGAACGGTGTACTGTTATGGCGGATTAGCAAGGGATCAAGTGAAGGGCAAAAAGAAATTAAGGAGGGGGGTTTGTGGATAATTAACAAACATACGGAAAGTAGAAAAGGGAAGGGGAGATGTCCCATACGGGATATGTATCAACAATTGTCACCACAATGCAGATCTAATATGGTATATAACCAATCACCGGAAAGAGATAAAGAAAAACTCCCTTATCTCCCTACGGCACCAATACCGAAAAATTCTAAAAACATTTTAATAACTGTTAATGGTATCATACAACCACATCAGAGGTTAAAAAATTCCCCAACACATAATTCTACGTATACAAATATGGTTATGCCGGTGATAACCAGAGTGCATTAGCAACTTAAAACCAATAATTATAATTTATACACAAATAATTAAAGGAATATTTATGAAAAAACATCTAAACCCATAAAAATATAAAAAAACATATATTAGAAAAATTCTAAAAGGGACTTAAAATACTAAAACCCTAAAAGGAAGTTAATGGACCTTAATTAAAAAACAATTAAAAACACTGCAAGGGCACCTGTTTCCACAACCCTCTCTTATCTGTTATGTAAATGTATATCAAAAAGTGGTTTAATGGAACAGGTCTGTGACTTCATTTAGGCCCTGCGGTTTCAAAGTGTTCAGTTTATATATCCAATAAGTTTCCTTCCTATTTAGGACCTCGGCCCTATTACATACATGTGGGGGTATCTGTTCGATAGGGGTTATCTTTAATTTAATTTTCTTATCATGATGTAGGGTCACATGTCGGGACAGGCCATGTAACATGAAACCAATCTTAATGTTATGCCTGTGTGAGTTTAACCTATTGTGTAAAGGCTGCGTCGTCCTTCCAACATAACGCTTTGCACAATCACATTCAATAAGGTAAATAACATAGTCCGACTGACATGTAAGATGACCTTTTATAAAAAACTCCATTCCTCCCGGTTTAAGACCAAAGTTCAGCCTTCCATGCTGGATGTTTTTACAGCACAGACAATTTTTAGCGTAGCACTTGTAAGCGCCCACAATTTTATTCATGACAATGGGAGTGTCAAAATCTCTGAGCCTACTAGGGGCTAAATGATTTTTGAGGGTAGAGGCCCTCCGGTATGTAACCCCAGGATGACTGGGTAATACATCCTTCAAGAATGGATCATTGTGCAAAATAGCCCAATGTTTTTTGAGGATATTTTTGATTAAATTTCCATCACTGCTAAACGTGGTTAGGAAATGGGAAGAAAAACCTACCCCCGGGGTACCCTGAGATATAATCATATCACTCTCCTTTTTGTGGATAAGATCGGACTGTTTAAGACTCCTATTTGTCCGATAGGCTTTTTTTATAGTGGCCATAGGGTATTTCTTCTCCCTGAATCTTTCTCTGAGTATCACTGCCTGTTCATTAAAATCTTTATCAAGTGTGCAATTCTTTCTAATCCTCTGGAATTGGTTCCCAGGGATATTAAGCAACCATTTCTCATAATGGCTGCTAGTGAAATTTATATAGCCATTCGAATCCACAGGTTTAAAGAAGGTTTTCGTAATAATAATTCCATCAGTATGTGATATCGTGAGGTCCAAAAAATCAATGGACTCTGCACCAATGGTTGGGGAGAATTCTAAGCCCCAATTATTATTGTGTATACTCTCTAGGAAGTAAGGGAGGTTATTTTCACTATTATCCCAGATGATTATCAGGTCATCTATATATCTCTTATAAACCACCACATTTTTGAAAAATTCCGAGGAATAAATATACAAGAGTTCGAACAATCCCATGACCAAGTTAGCGAACGTAGGAGACACTTTGGAACCCATTGCGACTCCACAACACTGATGGTACATGGCGTCCAGAAAAGTAAAGAAATTGTTTTCCAATATAAATTTCATCCCTTTCAAGATGAAGTCTTTTTGTATATGGGGCAACCGGTCGTCCATCTCTAAAAAATTCCTAAAACATTCAAGACCTAATGGATGTAAAATGTTGGTGTACAATGAAGTTATATCAAGGGTCACGAACAAAAAAGTCTCCCTCCATTCAATATCCTTAAGGATCTCAATCAAATGAGTGGAGTCCCTGAGAAAACTCCTAAGGTTGGTAACGTGTGGTCTCATAATGGTGTCTATATACGCTGCCAGGTTCTCTGTTAAAGACCCAATCCCTGAAATGATGGGTCTCCCAGGGGGATTGGATAAACTTTTGTGGATTTTCGGGAGATGGTAGAAGAAGGCCAATCTGGGATTTTTGACCTCCAAAAACCTTTTCTCATCTTTACTGAGAATCCCTGTCTTGACCGCATCTTGAATAAGGATGTCATAATTCCGGATGGCATTCTGATAAACTACAACATCCACCACCTCATAATGTAAACTATTTGAGAGCATCCTCAGGGCTTCTTGGATATAGGTGCTCTTATCTTGTATCACAATCCCCCCCCCTTGTCAGCACTTCTGATGACAATATGGGGGTTATTTCTTAATTTAGACAGGGCAGTATTTTCATCTTTCGTTAGATTAGTCTTGGAATGATTTTTCCTAGTGAGGATTTCTTTGAAATCCTCTAGGACTAAATCACTAAATGTTTTAATGTGATGCCCAGTACTATGTACCGGGTAAAACTTGGACCTTAGCTTCAAATCCGTATGAAAATAATCATCAGGCATAGATACATCCTTGGATGGATTAACCTTATTAATCTGAAAATGACGCTCGAGGGTTAATTTCCTGATAAAACTCTGAAAGTCTATATATAGCTTAAAATCATCAGAGGGTTTCATTGGGCAAAAAGAAAGGCCTTTTTTCAGAATACTAATCTCATTATTGGAAAGCTCATGGCTGGAGAGATTAAAAATTATAAAAAAAGCAACAATAAGAGGATAATGTCCTCCAAAAATCAAGTATTACTCACAGCAAGTTGGGCTGCAGTGTGTACATCGCCCTGGCCAAAAACTGATGCTCTAGCAGGATACAGCTAAAGCTACTTGATTTTTGGAGGACATTATCCTCTTATTGTTGCTTTTTTTATATTTAGTGTAGGGACCTACAGACATGAGGTCCCTTGACGAGGGTGTAGGCTTACGTTTTATGGCCATAAATACCAACAAAAACCTCATATTTTTTTGTTTGTACAGGATACAGCCAGGCCCCTTTCTGTTGGGCCTTGCATTGTAGAGTGTCTGTCCGTGCATGATATACAGTGGAGTACGGCTTGGCAGCCCGCCTGATCTAATAGAAGGGCGTTACCTAATAGGCTGCGGGTTTGTGACTGTGTCATCTGCATGTGAACAGCGCTCTATGCAAACCACTTGTGTGCAGTTTTATCATCTAGCAGTCACCTCCCCTCCATTCCATGAAGGTGTGTGTGTGATCTGCTTCTCCTGCACCTGTGGTGCCTCCACTTAGTGGGGGTTTAGCTGTATCCTGCTAGAGCATCAGTTTTTGGCCAGGGCGATGTACACACTGCAGCCCAACTTGTAAGAGATTAAAAATTCCAGCATTACCACAACTCAATGGTTGCTTCTTTTCTCTTTTTTGCTTGACCTGGTGTCCTGCTCTAGTTCCTCTGACGTGCTTTTTCTTTCCCCCCCCCCTGGGGGTGAGGAACTGGGTGATGTGGATCTGTGTGTTCCTGGCAACCGGTAAAAAAGGAAAGCAAGGGTTTCCTTTAAGGGTATTATCAATGGTGACAATCCCTCTGGAAGGGGAAACAAGGGGTTCAGCTGGCGTGTTGGCAATGGTGACAATCCCTTTTGAAGGGGAAGTCGGGGGTTCAATTGACATGGAGGGATGGGACTCACCCTCTTCATCCCCTGATGACCCTGGCAGAGGTATGTATTCCTCATGCACTGATAAGTCTAAAAGGTCAGCAACGTCAATCTCTGGGGGAGTGCCACTACAGGGGAAAGTATCATTCACCTCAGTCACTAGATTGATGGCTCTATTCTTTCGTATCCTATCAATCTGTAATCTGAGTGACTCCAACTGTTTTTTCGTCTCTTCAAAATCCACGGACATTCTGGAGGGAGTCCGAGTGACAGAAGGACCTGTGGAGGGATTAATCTCCATAGGAGTGGTAGTAACCTGTGGTAGAGTATTATGTACCAAGGTAAAAACTTCATCATTGGTAGTCACATTAGAACCCACCCGGGGTATAACAGTCTCATGACCAGTGTGGACCGGGATTTTTTTAGGCCGTTCATTGGAACTAGTCCCATCTCTGTCATTTGTAGAGACAGAGCCTTTCTTATGGAATTTGCTATTGAAGAAATTCCTATTATTGCTATTAGATCGGGGTCTGCGGTTGATCGGTACAGACCCTCCTTCACTGGGTGTAGGTCTCCTAACTGCCCCAGGAATCATGTCAGATCTGTCCCTTTCAAGTTTCTTGGACTTTCGGAAAATGGTTTCCTGTTCTAACTGGATTAATTTAGTATTAATATCCGAGTTCAAAATCCTAAACTCAGGATGTAAGTCAAAACCGCTGAGCTCTTTATAAAGTTCAGCAATATTAGCAGAAGCCTCATTAGCAATATTATTGCGCTTTTTAAAAAGACATTGTAGCATTCCCTGCATGCAGTTATTCAGTATATTGTCCCATTCAGTTGTGAAAATAGGGTCCGAAGGAAACGGCGAATCATGCTTGATTCTGAGACCCCTCGGGCAAAGTTTTTCCTCTAAATAGATAGTCAGAAACCGGGCATCCAGCCCAAAACGTAGCTCTTCCTTGAGCAGGTCCTCTAAGCGCAAAAAAAGTTTTTTCATGCTCTCTGTATCCTCTTCAGAATACACATTAGGCAGCTTAAGGTCCCAATCAACATTATGTGTTTCAGGAGCACCTACTGTTTGTAGTATAAGTCTCTCTCTTGAAGACAAACGGTTCTTGAAGTAATCCATATCTCACGTATACAAGCCCCTCTGCTGCTGTCTCCACAGATGTAGGGGATCTGGTCACGCCAGGTCCAGCAATAGATGAGAGGAAGAGCTGTGGAGAATAAAGCGCAATAGGGTCTTACCCTTATAGGCACAGGGCAATAGACAAGGGGAGCAAATATACTCACCAACTGTAGTTGTGACAGTCACAACTACTGTAATCGCATTTAAAAATGGATCCAGGCAGCGGCAACCCAAAGTGGCTGATAACAGAGAACAATTGTAGAAAAGGGTTTCTATACCGCGCCAATGATCACAAGTCTGGAAGTCGGATTGATGTGGCTTTATTGTAGCATAGGTCTACGCGTTTCAGGAGCTCTGCTCCCTTCCTCAGGACCATAGAAACAACATCAAATCTACCGCAGTGGATACACATATACATTAAATAGATCCAGTGACGTAATAGTACCGCCCCGTATAGAAAAAAAAACGGCGGGAACGGATGCAACGTGGAAGAAAGCATGACGCAATACAGAAAAGACATGATCAAAAGAAAAAACATACAACTCTTATTCAATGTAAGTGACCCAAGTACTGACAGATCATAATAAATTCAGTGAACATTGAAAAATAAACTTATTTCAATTATGTGTACAAAAAATGAACACAGTTAATAAAATATACAAGCATATATATATATATATATATATATATATACACAGATCAATGGAATATACCAAATCAATCAAGTGATAAAGTACAAAGCAAGCCCAGAACTCAAGACGGGTGAAAGGTACTAAATCGTGAGTGACTACAAATCCAAACTGAAGCGGGTCCAGCACGCTGTACCATGAGGACGTTATAATCCAAGCCGTGCAACAGACAGCAAAAACCACTGCGATGGAAGGTGTGCAATAATCGGACCAAAAAACCTCCCGAGGTGGATGGTATACATCTTATTTAACTAATAAAAAGTGACCCTTATATGGTATATAAAGCGATGGAAACAATAAACCTCACTTCCCCTGCTCGGGCAGAACCAACACGGGGTAAATATCAGAGTATTAATATCGTGATCATTTATTATAAGTGTACATGCATACACCCCTTTTAACAAAAATTATGTGTCATAGAGATCCAGGGAACCGCTCCCGACCCTCAGTATAAGCGTGAGTTCAAACAAGTTCAAACCGTGGGAAAAAAAAACCCACGGCGGCTGCGCGAGCACGCGGTTTGAACTTGTTTGAACTCACGCTTATACTGAGGGTCGGGAGCGGTTCCCCGGATCTCTATGACACATAATTTTTGTTAAAAGGGGTGTATGCATGTACACTTATAATAAATGATCACGATATTAATACTCTGATATTTACCCCGTGTTGGTTCTGCCCGAGCAGGGGAAGTGAGGTTTATTGTTTCCATCGCTTTATATACCATATAAGGGTCACTTTTTATTAGTTAAATAAGATGTATACCATCCACCTCGGGAGGTTTTTTGGTCCGATTATTGAACACCTTCCATCGCAGTGGTTTTTGCTGTCTGTTGCACGGCTTGGATTATAACGTCCTCATGGTACAGCGTGCTGGACCCGCTTCAGTTTGGATTTGTAGTCACTCACGATTTAGTACCTTTCACCCGTCTTGAGTTCTGGGCTCGCTTTGTACTTTATCACTTGATTGATTTGGTATATTCCATTGATCTGTGTATATATATATATATATATATATATATATGCTTGTATATTTTATTAACTGTGTTCATTTTTTGTACACATAATTGAAATAAGTTTATTTTTCAATGTTCACTGAATTTATTATGATCTGTCAGTACTTGGGTCACTTACATTGAATAAGAGTTGTATGTTTTTTCTTTTGATCATGTCTTTTCTGTATTGTGTCATGCTTTCTTCCACGTTGCATCCGTTCCCGCCGGTTTTTTCTATACGGGACGGTACTATTACGTCACTGGATCTATTTAATGTATATGTGTATCCACTGCGGTAGATTTGATGTTGTTTCTATGGTCCTGAGGAAGGGAGCAGAGCTCCTGAAACGCGTAGACCTATGCTACAATAAAGCCACATCAATCCGACTTCCAGACTTGTGATCATTGGCGCGGTATAGAAACCCTTTTCTACAATTGTTCTCTGTTATCAGCCACTTTGGGTTGCCGCTGCCTGGATCCATTTTTAAATGCGATTACAGTAGTTGTGACTGTCACAACTACAGTTGGTGAGTATATTTGCTCCCCTTGTCTATTGCCCTGTGCCTATAAGGGTAAGACCCTATTGCGCTTTATTCTCCACAGCTCTTCCTCTTTTTTATTAGTACAGAAATAGGACAGAAAAGCTTTGATTCTGCTTTTAAAAATGCAACAGTGCATAAAGATGTCATGAAATTGTATCCACTTTGCTTGGCTAGGCTGTGTTCACATGTGGCGTAAATGCTGCATTTTTTCTGTTGCTTTTATTTGCACAGAAATTCTGCTGTGTTTAACTGTCCACGTGGATGTGGTTTCATGAAAACGGCACCCATCGTGTCTAAAAATGCATTTGAACTGCACGGTTTTGGTGTTTTTTTTACTCTATTGGCTTCGATGTGGAGCCTAAAAAACTGCATGTATAAAAACTGCAGTTACTGTTTTGTGTTCTGAATCTAAGCTTTTCTGTACTATACAGATGGCAATAAAAGCACAGCTTCACATCTGCACCAAAAACACTTCAATTAAGAAAGAAAAGGCATAAAAAAATGCAATAACCAGAAAAAATTGTTCTTAGGTAGTTTGATGTGAACAGTTGCAGAAAACAAAAAGCACAGTATTCATGCAACGTGTGAATACAGCCTTACGGACACAAAAAATCCAGATGTCATATAGTGAAGTTACATGAAAATGAGAAAGTTCATGACTGTGAATTAATAAACAAAAAATAAATCATGGGTCCAAACTAGAGATGAGGATAACACATAGATCACATTGCGCCAGTCCTAACTAATCAAAAACATTACTGGGGATCCCGGAAAGTAAGAGATTTGCGGCTTCCCATCCAGCCACAGGGTACCATTGACCTGGAATCTGGACTCTGGAGTCCCGTGAATCGATTTTCTCAACTCTAGTCCCAACCGTTCTGGATACAGAGGACAGTCCTGGATTTCGGTCTATTACCCGCAGTTCTGGACATCTGCTGTCCCTCACTGACGTCACCCCTCTGACCGCTCCTCCTGCCAGGGTAGAAAGAAATGGCAAATGGCTGGTGTGTGGCTTGAGGTGTGGCTAGGAGTATGGTTAAAGTGTGCCACATAATTTGTCCCTCTTTCTGTTTTTGAGTAGTTAGTGTATATTATAGTAGATGTTCTAACAGTTATCATTTCGACTAAGCAGGCCACATATATAAAACTTCTTCAGCATCATCAACAAAAAATTGACCCAGTGGCCTCTGTAAACCTTGATCCCACCAGTATAGATTCAGAAAATCTACAGTTTCTAGAGATAGGCTGTTGTTAGCCCTTTTCAAGCAAAAAGACTGAACAATGGATGTCAGATACTGGACACTACTAAAATGTACTGAAATTTTCAACTTGAAACATGTATATGTATTTCCAAACTTGCATTTGTAATCTTTGCTTTATGTTACATGTAATAAATGCGGACTTACTGCATTAAATCTAAAGTTTAAAGTTTCTGCTTCACTCTGCGTTTCAGAGACTAAAAGAGTGGCTTAAGATCAGAACACAACTGATTTCTTTTTTTGCTTGAAATCTCTTTTTTTTTTTATCTGAATATTACAGCTTATTCTCAAATTAGAGCTAGTCTTAAGGCCGCTTTACACTCTGCGACATCGCTAGCGATCGCACCTGCCCCATCGTGCGTGCGTCACAGGCAATTCGCTGCCCGTGGAAAACAATATTGCTAGTACGCGTCACACGCACATACCTTCCTAACGACGTCGCTGTGGCCAACTAACAAACTCTTTTTTTTAGGGGGAGGTTTGTGCGGCGTCACAGCGACGTTACACAGCGGCCCACCAATAGAAGCGGAGGGGCAGAGAGCAGCTGAATTAAAGGGAACCTGTCATCAGAAATTTTGCTTTAAACCTAAAAGTTTCCTCCTCTGCAGCTCGTGGGCTGCATTCTAGCAAGGTTCCTATACTTTTTGTGGCCCCTTTTAAACCAAATTAAATACTTTATAAACTTGTACCTTTTGCTATGTAAATTTTGTAAATCGTCCATGGGGGCTGGCTCTCTGCTGACCGTTGCTGTTCCTCCAACAGATTTATGCCGCCCCCCAACGCTGAATTTCATATCTCAGGACACCCCCCCTGGGTGCCCGTGGTCCCGCGCATGCGCTGTGCGCCTGTAGCGGGACTGTGCACTGTGTGCACGTGTGACTGCTGGTGACGTTTTGCGCAGGCACGAGGTTATGAGCGGCGCTGTGAGTGTCATCAGCAAGTGCCGCCCATAACCTCGTGACCGC
Organism: Anomaloglossus baeobatrachus; assembly: GCF_048569485.1. Taxonomy (NCBI): domain Eukaryota; kingdom Metazoa; phylum Chordata; class Amphibia; order Anura; family Aromobatidae; genus Anomaloglossus; species Anomaloglossus baeobatrachus. Next base: position 104,878,229 of record NC_134354.1, on the reverse strand, counting down.
ACTTTCCCCTCTTCCTCCAGCGTTCTGCGCAAGCGCTTGCTGGCCAGATGACCCGACGTCACCTCTTTCCCATCTTGCCCTGCTGCAGGGTAAGATGGGAAGGAGGTGACGTCAGGTCATTTGGCTGGCGAGCGCTTGCGCAGAACGCTGGAGGCAGTGGGGGAAAGCGGGTCCACGAGATTATGGGCGGGCACTTGCGATGCAATCACAGCGCCGCCTATAATCTCGTGCTTGTGACACACGTCACCAGCGATCCTGGCGTGGGTGGCACCTCGGGCGCAGTGGGCGGCGTCCTGATGGATGAAATGGAGCGTGGGGGGACGGCGTCAATGTGCTGGAGGAACAGTAATGGTCACCAGAGAGCCCGCCCCCATGGACGATTTACAAAATTTACATAGCAAAAGGTACAAGTTTATAAAGCATTTAATTTGGTTTAAAAGGGGCCACAAAAAGTACAGGAACCTTGCTAGAATGCAGCCCAGGAGCTGCAGAGGGAGAAACTTTTAGGTTTCAAGCTAAATTTCTGTTGACAGGTTCCCTTTAATGTCACTCCCACCTTGTTACCGGAGGACGCAGGAACGCTGTTGTTCGTCATTCCCGGGGTGTCACACGTAGCGATGTGTGCTGCCTCAGGAACGACGAACAACTTGAGTCCAAAATGAGCAACGATATTTGGGAAATGAACGACGCATCAACAATCAACAATTTTTGCTGTTTTTCGGAATGTTAGCGGTCGCTCTTAGGTGTCAAACGCAACGACGTCGCTAACGATGCCGGATGTACGTCACGAATTCCGTGACCCCAGCGATATCTTGTTAACAATGTTGTTGCGTGTAATGGGGCCTTAAGTCAGTGAAATTTGCATGCTATGAATTTACTAGGGGAATTGGTAGTGGTCTGATCTCATTGTTGCCACCATTATTAAGTTATTACCTCTAAATCCTGCTTTACACGAGTCGACCGATCGTGCGATTTCACGATCGATCGTACCCGCCCCCGTCGTTTGTGCGTCACGGGCAAATCGCTGCCCGTCTCGCTCAAGGTCGTGAAACCCCCATCACACGTACTTACCTCCTGAGCGACCTCGCTGTGGGCGGCGAACATCCTCTTCCTGAAGGGCGAGGGACATTCGGCGTCACAGCGACATCACACAGCCGCCGGCCAATGGAAGCGGAGGGGCGGAGATGAGCGGGACTTAAATATCCCGCTCACCTCCTTCCTTCCGCATAGCCGGCGGGTGCCGTGAGATGCAGGTAAGCTGAGTTCATCCTTCCCAGGGTGTCACACGGAGCAATGGGTGCTGCCCCGGGTACGATGAACAACCGGCACCATTTTAAATAAACAATATTTTGAAACTGAGCGACGAGTACATGACTCACGATTTGTGAGCGATACTGCGTTGCTCAGAGGTGTTATACGAGACGACGTTGTGAACGATGCTGGATGTGCGTCACAAAAACCAAGACCCCGACGATGCATTGCACGACAGCTCGTCTCGTGTAAAGCACCCTTTAGAAGAGACATTGTAGGTCAATTGCATTGGTTTAAGATGAGTTTCCATATTGCAACTGATATAAGTTAACTTTATGAACAAGCATGAGTGTGGAGAAGACAAACATCATGTAATAGTGACACGGAATGTGCCTATTTTAGAACTTATTTCATACCAAAGACTAAAATAGAACAGTGACTTTGGTGGAATACAATGCTACCGGTAAGAACTACAGTGATATAAGGAAATAATAAATGTAAAGCTGTAAACATGATCCAGCAGTGGCTGGTAGCTGGTTCAGCACTGATGCATGGTAGAGCCAGCTGTCAGTCAGTGGGTTGTGGTTACAGCCACCACTCGCTATGTACTGAGCAGTCACTAAAGCTAAACCATCTCACAGGAAACTCAGTAGCCGGGCTTTCAGTGCATTGACTACACAGCTTCAGAGCACAACCTGCAGATTAGCTGAACATGTGCAGGTTAATAGTGTTTTAGGACATGACATCTTCACTTTAAGGGTACGCTCACACAAATGTATGACGCAGACGAGTGCAGTGCGAGAAAATCTCGCATTGCACTCGGACCAATGTTATTCAGTGAGGGAGAGCAGATTTTTTCTCATCCAGATTTTGGATGAGCAAAAAGTTGCAGCATGCTGCGATTGTCAGCAAAAGATTTGTCACTCACACCCATACAAGTCTATGGGTGTGAGTCAAACATCGGATTGCACTTGGGTGACATCTAAGTGCAGTCGATAATCGCATCAGCTGACAATGGATGAGAGGGGGAAATTAATCCCTCCCTCTCCTCCACAGCTGTGATCTAATCGCAGAATTGGATCACAGCTGCATGACACTCGGCTCATGCTGGCAGCACAGCGGGAGCCGAGGGTCATTAGCATATCGCATCCCCTGCACTCCCATTGGATGCCATACGATCGTGTGAATCCAGCCTAATACAAATGCTCTAAGGAGCATTCCATAGCAATGTACTAATTGTTGAATCCATAGATGCATGGCTTATGCATATGGAATATGCTGAAGATAGCACTGGAAGACTACACTGAAGAAAACAACCGGACCGGAGCAGGGCTGTGAAGCAGGACATGTGAAGGCAAACTGAGCATATTTTTTTTTGCTTATGTTTGCTATGCTCTGGGGTCCAGAAAGACGTACCACAAAGTATAAATTCAGTACAAATCAAATTTTGTAGCCAAATTAGAGGCAAACTGCCAAATTAGAATTTCAATAAATTCCTTAATCACTAAAAAGTATTTAATGAGAATCTAATTGTTTGTACCAGATCGCTATTGACTTTGTGCCTTATCTACAGAAGTGTGCCTTTAACAATTTTATTCTCTTAGTTTTTCTATAAATAACTGAATACAACACATCATATACACATCATATATACAAACTTACTTTCAGCTGAACTTTAAGATTTATGTAAGATGTACTTCATGTCTGCTGTGTGAAACAGAAATCCATGTGCCACTGTAGAAGTAAATTTTACATGACGGTTAAGTAAACTCTTCTAATTGGTACTAATGTACCATTAGCACAAAAAGGATTAAAGTATCCACTACATAAGGCAAAAAGAAAACCAGATCTCAGGAGACTTTAAAGCAAATGATAAAATGCACAAGCAGTTTCTCCATGTTCCTTGACTCTCCTGAACATCGTTCTCCCTAATGAATGCAGCCTTTAGAAGTGAAGAACAAAGGAACATTCATAAGTCAGGGTTATTCTGGGATGACATGAATAAACAGTGGCACTTATCTTTGCTGAGTCGCATTGATCTTCTAGTAACTAGTTTTATTCAATCCTGTCCATTATTACAATTAATATCGATTTGTTTGGCCACTGGCATGATGAAGTCAATGGATTTTGGTCTCATAAATTTTCTTTCCTAGATCAATAGGTAACAAGACCCCCATTGTTTAAACAAAGTTTTGGTCTGGCAATCAGTAGAAAACATTACCAACATAACATAGAAATGGGTCGTTTACAATTAATGCAAACGTAGGATTCAAATTTTTAACAACTCGTTCCCTGTTTGCGTGAGGGGAAAAACGTGTACTTTTCAGATCTTTTCTGCAGACCACATCAAGTTACATGTCCTTGCCTTCTTTAAAATAAAAGTAATAGTAACCTAGTATTAAAACCACATTTTCCTGTAGCCCTATGTAAACCCAAAAATAATACACAAAACTATTTAATGAGATTACAGAATCTACAACTCATTGAGCTAGGACTCCCATCTTTCCGTCCCTCACCAAAAGTTTAATGCTCCAATTCTAACGTAAATACAGATGCAGTAATCCTTAATTTGTCAGGGAGCCTGCCACTTTATTAACATGGCCATGTAGAACATCTAACAAGTTATTGATTGCTACATCTGTACAGCATCAGTATATGAATGCATCACCAGAACCAACATGAACACATGATTATAACACCAGAACCTCGTCACTACATGAATACAACACCAAAACCACCATCAGTGCATGAATACAGCATCAAAACCACCATCAGTAAATAATTGCAGAGCCAGAACCAACATGAGTTCAGAAATATAGCACTAGAAAAATAATCATTATTTGAATGCAGCCCCAAAACAACCTACTGAACATGAATACAGCACCATAACCATCACTGGTACATAAATAAAGCTCTAGAAACATTACTACAGCAATACAGCACCAGATTCATCAGTGCATAAACACAGCTCTGTTTACCATCACTACAGGAGCACAGCACAAGAACCATTATCAGTACATGTATATATCACCACAGCCATCATTAGTAGATAAAAATATCAATCTAACCAACATCAGTACAGGAAAACAACACCAGATTCATCATCAATACAGGTATACAACATCAGAACCACCATTAGTTTATGAATACAGCACAAAAACTATCAGTACAAGAAAACAACACCAGAACTATTATCACTACTTGAAAAAGCACCAAAACCATAATTAATACAGGAATATATCACCAGAATCATCATCAATTCATGAATACATCACCAGAACCTATATAAGTATAGGAATATGTACCAGAACTATCATCAATACATGAATACCGCACCAGAACCATCATCAGTATATGAATACAGAAACAGAATTACAGCATATTGTAATGGCTCAATGAGGGAATTTGATCTAGTGACCTGTTGTTGCATGGTTCGTGTCTGCTGGGCTATTGTCTTTTCTTCTCTGTCCACATGCTGATGATTCCCTGTTGTGAATGTTGTCTGTGTGGGTGATGTTCTGGAGCTCCCTCTGGTGGCCAGGAATGGTAGTGGAGTTGAATCTGAGCCTGTGACTCAGACAGGTGTCGGCGTTAATTGGGAATTGGGGAAGTCCTATTGCAAACAAGACACTGAGCACTGTTCACAGTCTGCAGAAGCAGTATCACTGGAGGCTCCGTTAAAACATCACCAGTAAAAAGGTATCAGATGCCACGGTTGTCAGATTGTTAATACCTTCAGCAGTCAGGCAGAAAAAATCAAAACAGCCACCGTGGTGATTTTTCAAAGCAAAAACACATTCATAATGAAATGAAAAAAGATGGAAAGTCACTAACCAAGCACGAGGTTCCCGTGATGAGGGTTGTAGGCTTCCGTATTCTGGCCATAATAACAACTAAAACCGCATTTTTTTTTTGTACAGGATACAGCCAGGCCACTTTCTGTTAGACCTTGCATATTAGAGTTCCTGTCCCTGTATGGTGCACAGATGGAGTACGGCTTGGCAGCCCGCCTGATGTAATAGTATGGGCGTCACCTAATAGGCTGCGGAATTGTGACTGTGCATCTGCATGTGTGAACAGCGCTCTATGCAAGCCATCAGTGTGCAGTTTTATCATCCAGCAATCGCCCCTCCATTTTATGGAAGTGTGTATGTGACTAGCTCCTCATGCACCTGTGATGCCTGTGGGGGCTTAGCTGTTTCCTGCTAGAGTACTAGTTTTTGGCCTGGGTGCTTTACAACTGCAACCCTATCTTTGCTGTAAGTAATATCATGCTGAGACCAATAAGCAAACAGAAAGGATCGACCAAGGGGTAGAGCAGTATTTGAAAAGGAAAGTTTTTGTTTCCTTAAATCAAGAAGACTGGGTGGAGTTTCTGCCTCTTGCAGAGTTTTCTCTAACTAACCATACCTCTATGACTACCGGGTCCTAACTTTCGTTTTGCTGCAAGGATTTTTATAAAGTTTTTGGGAACTATTCAAGATTACAGTCCTCCGTGACAGGAAGAGAGATTTTCTTCTTGATAAATTAGGGTCTGGAAGGAGGTCAAAAGGTGTCTTTTGGTAACTGGTGAAGGGGCTAAAAAAGGTGGTCATAGCATATGCAGGAAGGCTCCTGTCTTTAAGATTATAGATTTTAAGTGGATGTCATCAAAGAAGCAATACGTTAAGTTCATGTATATGAAGTTTACACTTAAACTTGTAGGTCCTTATAAAATTAGTAAAATTTTAAATCCTTTTGAAGGTACAATTTCAACTTCCTATTGCTTGGAGAATCAGTAATGCTTTCTCTTATTCCATTGTAAAAAAACATTTGAGGATACACAGTGATGTCAATTAGTAAGGGCTTCTGAAGGTCCAATGGCCCCTCATTGATGGGAAGTACTTTTATGTCTTCGTTGCTGATTTGATCCAGTAACCTATAGTTGCATGGTCAGTTCCTCTGTCTACTGAGCTATTGCCTTTTCTTACCTGTCCAAATACTGATGGTTCCTACCGTCTTTGTTTTCCCTTCTTGGTTCGCTATTCTTCAAATTTTTCTCATTCTTAAGCTGGGTTCACACTAAGCGACAGCGACAACGACGTCGCTGTTACGTCACCATTTTCTGTGACGTAACAGCGACCTTGTAAGTCGCTGTTATGATCGCTGCTTAGCTGTCAAACACAGCAGAAGCAGCGATCATAACGTCGCTGTGCTACATGTGCAGAGAGCAGGGAGCCGCGCTTAGCGCTGGCTCCGTGCACTCCTAGGTACAGTACACATCGGATTAATTAACGCGATGTGTACTGCAGCTACATGTCACAGTGCAGAGAGCAGGGAGCCGCGCACACTGCTTAGCGCTGGCTCCTTGCTCTCCTTGCTACAGTATACATCGGGTTAATTACCCAATGTGTACTGCAGCCACATGTGCACAGAGCAGGAGCCGGCACTGGCAGCAAGAGCGTCGGAGGCTGGTAACGAAGGTAAATATCGGGTAACCAGGGAAAGGCCTTCCCTTGGTTACCCGATGTTTACGCTGGTTACAGCTTACCGCAGCTGCCAGACGCCGGCTCCTGCTCCCTGCTCGCTTCATTTCGTCGCTCTCTCGCTGTCACACACAGCGATGTGTACGTCACAGCGGGAGAGTGACGACCAAAAAATGAAGCTGGACATTCAGCAACGACCGGCGACCTCACAGCAGGGGCCAGGTCATTGCTGGATGTCACACACAGCGACAGCGACGGGACGTCGCTGCAACGTCACAGAAAATGGTGACGTAGCAGCGACGTCGTTGTCGTTGTCGCTGTGTGTGACACCAGCTTTAGTTGGGTTATCTATGTTTACATTTCATCGCACTTCCTTGTTGGGTATACCTCTATGTGGACTTGTGTCTAGGAGTTCCAGTCCTTCATGTTATCAGAGGTGTGATAACATGTTAAGTGGGACGACTAGTTTGGGGAAATTAACGACACACCAACTAGTCAAAGGGTTCATTTGCATATAAAAACAGACTTTAGAAATTCTTTTTCTAAACATCTTTTTAGAATCATAGAATGTTAGAGTTGGAAGGGACCTCAAACGTTATCGTGTCCAACCCCCCTGCTCAATGCAGGATTCATTAAACCATTTCAGACATATTGAAGGAGAACTCACCATGTCTTTTAACAGCCTGTTCTACTTATTGTTCACCCTCACTGGCAAAATATTTTATCTAATCTATTTCTTCTCCCTTACAGTTTCATTCCATTGCTTCTCATGTTTCCATGTGCAAGGGAAAATAAGGATGATCCCTCTACAGTACATTGTGACATCCCTTTAGGTATTTATAAGCAGCTATTAAGTTATTGCCTTTTTTGCTGCGTCACACTATTGACTCAAGTGGAGTCTGTGATCTATTACCCAAGTCTTTTTCACATAGGCTGTTCCCTAGTTCCATTCCTCCCATTCTGTAGATGTTAATTTTGCTTTTCTTACCAAGATGTAGATTTTTGCATTTCTCCCTGTTCAATACCATTCTATCAGTCGCTCCCCATTGTTCCAGCTTATCTAAATCCTTCTGAATCCTTTCTCTATAAGGCTGGGGTCACACGTAGTGATGCACCAACGATCCGACCTGGCAGGGATCGTTGGTGTGTCGCTACATGGTCGCTGGTGAGCTGTCAACAAGGCAGATCTCACCAGCGACCAGCCATCAGCCACCAGCGACTCGTATAACGATGCTGCGTTTGGTAACCAGAGTAAATATCTGGTTTCCAGCGTACAAAGCTTACAGGCTGCCAGCGCTGGCTCCCTGTATACATAGCTAGGGTACACATTGGGTTACTAAGCAAAGCGCTTTGCTTAGTTGCCCGAAATTTATGTGACGCCCTGGCCTATCAGGTCGTCGCAGGGTATTGTGCAATCTGCCCTTCAGCACGGTATCCACCCTCCTTGGGTCCTTTGGTGTTGCTAACAACTGAGCCAATGAAAATCCTAGGAACACTTTACACTGTACCCACCAGACACACCATTGGTGGGCCTGAAGAGAATAGGACCACCCACATGGGGGGTTGGTAGGGGAGAGTGAGAAAGTGAGAGGAGAAGTGAAGTGGTAGTGGAAGGCGAAGGAGGTGAAGTGACTCTCGTGAGGAGAGGTCACGGAGCAGGGCTCCTGAGTACTAGGTGGCAGATGTTGGTCTGGGCCTGGTAAGAGCTGGAACCCCGGTCACAGGGGATAGTGTCAGGGGGCACGGATTGCCGAGGAGGGCGGCTGGCGGCCTTGAGCTATCACTGGGCAGGGGCCAGGGCACAACGGGGTACGTGGACCCTAGGCCAGGAAGTAGCTTCACGCTTCCTGGCAATTTACCCGACGGGGGAGAAGACTTCAAGTGTCATCCCCAACCCGTTCCAAAATTGGGGTACTAGCGCACCGATGGGATAGGTCTTTCCCAATACAGTCCAAAGAAATCTTACGCGTGAATCCTGAGAGCAATCTCACTCCATTAGCCATACGGGTGAGTGGGACCCAAAAAGTTTCAGGCTTGAGGGTCCAAAAAAGAAAACACAGGTGCCAAGGAAAGGGCCACAGACTAACCGCAACACCAAGGGCATGGACCCAAGCGTGCTCCCTCCCAGCTGCAGTGGTGCTCAGAACTCTGGTTTACAAGATGTCGGTGTGGTTATTTCTAGACTGAGTACACTGCAAAACCCTTCTCCTACCCCCAACGGCACCCCTACATCACCATTACCGGGCTCCCGGGGCAAAAAAACCCTACCCACGGAGGTGTTAAAACACCTTGCTGCCATACCACCACCACCAGGCTTCCCCAACAGCAGCGATGGTACCCTATATTACCACGCACCGTGGGTGGCGTCACGAACTTTCCTAATCCCGTGTATATACTCCCCCACTCCTTTTTAATTCGAGTGTTCGCGCAGATCCCCCGGGTCCGGAGACCCCTCGAGCCACCGCGGCTCCGGATCAGAGCGGCTCGGCTGCTGCTACGTGGGCGGTACATTTACCCTGGTTACCAGCGTATGCTGCTTACACAGAGTCGGTGCTCGTTGGTCTCCCGCAGTCAAACACGCCAATGCGTGTTGCACAGCAGGAGACCAACGAGCAAAAAATGAACCGGAACAGTGTGTAACGATCAGCGATTTCACAGCAGGGGCCAGGTTGCTGCTTAGTGTCACACACAGCGAGATCGCTGATGAGGTCACTGGTACGTCACAAAACCTGTGACTCAGCGCGATCTCGCTAGCAATCTCGCTATGTGAGAAGTACCCCTAAGGCCTCATGCCACAGCAACGTCACTAAACGGCCACCCAATAGAAGCAGAGGGGCGTAGATGAGCGGGCGGGACATCCCGCCTACCTCCTTCCTTCCTCATTGCCGGCGGCCGTAGGTATGGTGATCTTCCTCGTTCCTGCAGTGTCACACATAGTGATGTGTGCTGCCGCAGGAATGACGAACAACCTGCGTTCTGCAACAGCAACAATAATTGGGAATAAAACAACGCGTCAACGATTAGGTAAGTAATTTTGATCGTTACCGGTCGTTCGTGCATTTCACACGCAACGACGTCGCTAACGAGGCCGGATGTGTGTCACGAATTCCGTGACCCCAACGACATCTCTTTAGCGATGTCGTTGCATGTAAAGTGGCCTTAAGGCTCACTGACCTGTAATTTCCTGGCTCCATTTTCTTTTCTTTTTTGAAGACAGAGACAACATTTGCCCTTAAGTAATCTTCTGGGACTTCTGTTCTCCAGGAATTGTCAAAAAAGTCTAGCTAGGGGTTCTGCAATTTTCTCTAACTCTTTCAGTACCCTGGGATGTAATTTTTTCTGCAGCAGGGACATTTAAATTAATTTAAGTTACCTAAGTGTTCATCACCATCTCTCTGTTTATACAAAGTGTGGATTCTTTTATTCCTTCAATACTACAGCGAAGTTGATTTTACATTTGTTTTAGAGAGCACAGAGGCAAAATAGAAATTTAATAGTTTGTCCCTCTCAGCATCACTTTTGACCACTTCCCCCTTTTCATCATGTAAAAGTCCCCTAGCATCTTTGATTTTTCTTTTGCTTTTGACATAACCCCAAAAACCCTTTTATATTGCTTTTGGTCTCCCTTGCAAGCCACCCTTCATTACTGGATTTTGCCCTGAAGACCATACAGACTGCATTATATTCTTCTTTAGATATGCTCCCTCTTTCCATTTGATATAAATTTATTTTTTAAGTTTTAGCAAGTGTTTAAGCTCTGTGCATTCATGTCTGTGTTCATGTAACTGCCTAGCAAGGTGTCAGGAACATGGGTGAGTCAAAGGAATCAGAAGATGGAAACGGCACTATCATGTATTTAACCCTTTCACTACCCAGCCATTTTCCATTTTTCGTTTTTTCCTCTCCTTCTTCCAAGATAGACGAGTTGTAATTATGAAATAAACCAATAATTTGACCATATGGCATACTGGAAAACAGGAAAAAATTCCAATTGTGGGGAAATTGCAAAAAGTATAATTCCACAATTGTTGGTTTTTTATTTACCATGTTCACTATATGGTATAACTGAAAGGGAATACAATTTTTCACTCACGTCAGTACATGTTTGTAGATACCAAACATGTATAGTTTGAAAAAAAAAAAGAAATGTATCCCCCCAAAAATGATGCTTTTGTTACCATTTTCTGAGACCTGTAACATTCTCATTTTTTGTGATCTAGGGCTATTTCATGACTTATTTTTTGCGCCCTGAGCTGATATTTTTACAAATACCATTTATAGATAGATGCATTGTTTTTGCATCTACCCATAAATGATAGATGCATTTTATTGCAATATTGCAGCTGCTAAAAAAACATAATTCTGTTTTTAATTTTTTTGTTACTCTCTAATCTTGATGCTCCTGTGACGCCCATGGAACAGGCGTGACTTCATTAGACCCTCATGACACTATAGAGCAATACAATGGTATTGCAGTTTGTAGTGCAAGCGATCAACCAAATTCAACAACCCTGAGACTAAAAGGTAAAGTAAAAAAATGCTTTAAAAAGTACAACAAAATTTTAGAAAAATTTGAAGTACTCCCCTCCTTTAGCCATTTAAAAAAATCGTATATAGTAATTTCGAGACTGTAAAAGCCCAATTGATCAAAATATAAAAATTAGCACATTAGCTAAACTCAGTAAAGTAAAAAAATAAAAACTCTACATTTTTTAATTCACTTTTTTTACTACCCCCCCCTTGCCAATAAAGCAATAATAAGCAATCAAATATGTACACCAAAATGGTGTTAAGGCCCCCTTCACACGTCAGTGATTCTGGTACATATAAAAACAAAAAAGTGAGCCGGAGTATGAGATGGTATACATGGAACTTGTGAGACCATGTTCACACTGGCCATGAGACAAAGAGAAACCAAGGAAAAAATTGTGAAAACATACCCTGCTGTAACTAAATAAAAGCATAGTGCATATAAACATAGGGTACTTAGTAAACACTGTTTTTGATCAAAAAAAGCATAAAGCTATCCCACCAAACATCAAGGTGTACCCAGTTGGGATAGTACCTACACTCTCTAATATTAAAACCTTACCATGGGTCTAAAATAGGCCTCAATGTGGCTAAGGGCTGAGAGCGACCGGGTCCCAACAGGACACACACAGTCAGGGGGATTCACAAAATGAAATGTCCAGCTCGCTGAGAAGGGGGCCACTCCCTGTTTGTACTGAATACAAAAAAACTACATAAAAACAAAAAAGTGAGCCGGAGTATGAGATGGTATACATGGAACTTGTGAGACCATGTTCACACTGGCCATGAGACAAAGAGAAACCAAGGAAAAAATTGTGAAAACATACCCTGCTGTAACTAAATAAAAGCATAGTGCATATAAACATAGGGTACTTAGTAAACACTGTTTTTGATCAAAAAAAGCATAAAGCTATCCCACCAAACGTCAAGGTGTACCCAGTTGGGATAGTACCTACACTCTCTAATATTAAAACCTTACCATGGGTCTAAAATAGGCCTCAATGTGGCTAAGGGCTGAGAGCGACCGGGTCCCAACAGGACACACACAGTCAGGGGGATTCACAAAATGAAATGTCCAGCTCGCTGAGAAGGGGGCCACTCCCTGTTTGTACTGAATACAAAAAAACTACATAAAAACAAAAAAGTGAGCCGGACCTACACAGTCCCATTAAAATCAATGGCTCTGTGCACACATCAGTGATTTCTCAATGACGTGTTTCTGTGTGGCTTAGGCCCGTTTCACACGTCAGTGAAAAACAGTGACTTTTTTCACTGGCGTGTAAAACACGCACATGTCCCTGCGTGTGCCGTGAATCACGGCACACGTGGGTTGTCTAAGTGCAATCCGGGCTCTGTTCTCCGTGGCCCGTGATTGCACTTAGAAATCAACTCACCTGTGCCCGCTCCCGCTCTCTGTGGTGCTGAATCCTCCCACGGTGCAGCATCCGGCCGGCGCTGACCCCTGCAGCAGCTGCTTCCGGGTCGGCTGTGTCGTGCATCATTAAGATGCGCGACAGTAATCAGCCGGCTTAGAAGCAGCAGGGAGAATGGGCTGCAGAGAGCGCGGCTGAAGCCGGGTGAGTTAAAATGTTTATTATTTTAAATGCACGTTTTTTTCTGGCACGTGTTTCACGGACCACACCACTGCGTGGTCCGTGGAACATCAGTGATGCCAGAAAAAAAGACATGTCTCCGTGCGGCAATCACGCACACGCGGGTACGCCGCACGGAGACACGTGCAGTGACAAATCACTGACGTGTGAGCAGACCCATTCATTATAATGGGTCTGCGTATGTCAGTGATTCTGGTACGTAGAAAAAAAAAGCACAAACGTACCAGAATCACTGACGTGTGAAAGGGGCCTTACATGCGTGTCCATGTGCTCAAGTCAGTTTTTTTTCTGGCATCACTGATGTCCCATGTAACACACTATGGTGTGATCCGTGAAACACGTAACAGAAAAACATGTACATTTAAAATAATAAGCATTTTAAACTCACCTGCCTCTAGCGATGCTGTCTTAAGCCGCTGCTGTCTCTGCTTTGCCGACTAATTATCTTCATGCATATTCACTGCACAGCCGACCCGGAAGTAGCTGCAGAGGGGAGACAGCAACGGGGACAGGTGAGTATAAGCGTCTGATCTCTGTGTATTATCACGGATAGCACACGGAGGGAAATACGTACCTTAAACACTTCAGTGAAAAAGTGTGTTTTTCACTGACTTGTGAAAGAGGTTTAACATCAACAGAATTTTTTTTTTTAAATTGCTAAGAAACTTATTTACTTATTTTACTCACTTATATAGGGCCATATATTTCACAGTGCTTTACAGATATCATCCCCAATAAACTAATCCCAAGAGATTATGAGCTACAATTTCCTAAGAAAAAAATATGTATTTCCATCCCAAGTAGCAAGAACCCCAAAGAACAGAATAACTGCCTACAACAATTCTGTCCTAAGTATCCAAATCCACATAGTGAAAAATTAATGGAATACATTGATCAAGGAAACTGTGCCAGTTCCACAAAATGTATCTTGATTACCTCCATGTCTAATAATATCAGCTAAATTTATTTCAATTAGGAGGATATAATGACATTCTATGGGCTTGAGTTACTTGCCAGTGAATTATTTGACACAGATGGTAGTATATATGAGGCAAGCTAATTCTCTATCACAATGTTCCAAAAAAGGAGACCTTTTTTTTTCCAAAATTGATTTAGTGACATAGATGCATAGAATATTTCACGTCCAGTTAAAAAATCAGTATTTCATAAACATAGATTGACTAATCTTTTCTATTAGCCTAGATATGATGAAACAGTAAATTATATGATAATAAAATAAATGTCCTTAGAGGTACTAAAGGGGTGCTTTAGAAGACCTGGCACCTGGGGCTTGTGACTCACATGATTCTTAATTAGTGATAAGTGAGCACTAACATGCTCGGGTACTCATTACTTTAATTGAACAAATCGGACGGTTGGACGGGTTTGACTCGTTTACCAAGTATAATGGAAGTCAATGGGAAACTTGAGCATTTTTGCGGAAGACCCTAACAGGAAGGATGGGGAAGCAGGAAAATCACTGAAGTGGATGGAAACAGCACTCAAATGGAATGAGAACATCAAGGGGAAGATGCCTGGACACATCCCTGACTCCCTGGTCACTGCTGGAAATAATGTTGTAAGAGTATTACTCCAGTTTTACGGACTGACAATAAAACACACAAAACCAAAGATACAATGGATTTTACATTAAAAATAGTTAGGAAACATTCTTTCCTGTATAATGACTTGTATTTAAGGCAAAATTAAAAAGAGAAAAATTATCTGCCTACTCCACTTTTTAATAGCCGGGCTATCACTCACTCGTATTTCCCCATCGCCTATGACTACAGTAGATGACATAGCTGAGGGGGAAATAAAACGACACCCACCAGTAGTCACCGGTAAATGTAATTTTAACATTTTATTACCTTAACTGAGCATGTGGTGTGTGACATACTCAGACACATCCTGTTTAGTTTATGAAGGGGGGACTCTGAACCTCACAAAGCCCATGTAGACAATGCAAGAGCTGGCAAAAATTAGAAGGAAAGGGTCTCTCCGATACACCCTGTATTAAACATAAAGAAGGGCCTCATACACATACAGTTAAAATTGTTAGGCAGTTAGACTCCTAGACTCATAAAACATATTCATTACTTGCAAGGGCTGCCAAAATTTAGGAGGGACTGCAATACACCATGCTAGACATGTAGAGGAGGGCCTCATAAAACAGATTTTTGTCATTTTTATGGAGTGAGACTCCTAGACTGGTAAAGCCTATGCAGTAAGTGCAAGGGCTGAAAAACAATTACCTATAGGGGTATAGATCTTTAAATGTAAGAGAATTGTAGAGGTAGGCCTCATACACATCCTGAAAATATTATAATGGAGGGGATTATACATATCCTAGAAAAATTAAGCATGAGAGGGAATGACGACCCTCTAAATGTTATGTGTGAGAGCCACCTGTTTACCCTCTAAAAATTTGGAGCAAAGGGTGCCTGAAAACCCCCTAAAAATTTAAAGCAAAGGCCGCCTGTTTAACTCTTAAAATTTGGAGTGAGGGCCACCTGAAGACCTTCTAGAAATTTTAAGAAGTGTTGCTTGTTTAGGCTCTTAAAATATGAATGAAAGGCTGCCTAATGAGCCTCTGAAATTTGTTGCAAGGGGCACCTGATGAGTGATGACCCTCTAATAATCTTGAGCGAGGGCAACATGATGACCCTGTTGATATGGTGGAGGAAGAGGAGGACAAAAAAAAGAAGAAACCATGAATGATATAACCTTTTATGGGTGGGACGGGGTGTATGGGAATACACCAGAAAATAAAAAGGAACATTTAAATTCACTTTAAATTCTGCTGCTGTCATCTGTTGTGGTTGGGAAGTCTGGCTCAATCCAGGCCTTGTTCATGTTCATAAAAGTCTGGACTGTGAGTATTTTTAGTTGACAGGTGGATGTGTCTATTATACTCTTATCAGCACTAAAGCCCACTTTGACAATGCTAGCGGCAGGGCAGGCCACCACCTCCATGGCATAGAGGGACAGTTCATGCCAAGTGTTCAGGTAGGATACCCAATATTTTTACGACTCAAAGGAATCACGGAGGATGCTGTTACGGTCGGCTAGGTACTCCTTCACTCTCTACTAAAACTTTTCCCTCCTTGACAAACTACCCCATGTTTCAGGACCTTGGGCCTGGAAGGGTCTAATGAAACTGTCCAAGACCTTTGATAGTGTTCCCCTGCCTCTGATGGACCTAGTTTGTCTCCCTTGTCTCTTCTCCTTGTTTGTGCAAAGGAATTATGACCTCTGCTACCAGCGTTGTCAGACGGCAATTTTTGTACTAATTGTTCAACTAGGGCCTTCTGGCATTGTACCATTTTACTAGTGCTCTCCATCACAGGAAGGAGAGATGGAAAGTTCTCATTTTAGAGTGAGTTGAGTTGAGAAGGGTGAACAACCAGTAATCAGTGTTGGCCAAAATGCGCAGAAGGCAGGGATAATGGGAAAGGCAGTGGGACATAAAGTCAATCATGTGTGCCTGACAATATCTTTCTCCCCCTGTCCTCCTCCT
This sequence comes from Anomaloglossus baeobatrachus, assembly GCF_048569485.1. Lineage (NCBI taxonomy): Eukaryota > Metazoa > Chordata > Amphibia > Anura > Aromobatidae > Anomaloglossus > Anomaloglossus baeobatrachus. The sequence goes on along the minus strand of NC_134354.1, from coordinate 104,861,850 downwards.
CCTCTTCCTCATCAGCCCATTCATGTTGAACAGGCAAGATGAAGCTGGTGTGGGTAATACCCTCTGTAGTGTAGGCCACCAATCTCCTATTCCTCTTCATTCTTCTCCTCCTCATCATTATCACACAATCAGAGCTGAGATGATGAAATAAGGCTGGGTGGTTTAGTATCACCCTGTATCCTTTCTTCCTCCTTCTCCACCTGGTCCACATGCAAAGCTTCCTCTTTAATTGTGGGCAAAGAGTGTTTGATTGGACACAGAAATGGGATGATTACACTGATTATGGCTTGGTTGCTTTCTTGCAGTTTTGTAGAACTTTACAGATGTCAGAAATCCATATCCACTAGTCGGTTCTTTTGTGTGGAGGCTGACTGAAATACCGACGAACATGTTGTAGTTGGTATTCAACTACTGCCCTCTGCTGCTCACAAAGCCTTGCCAACATAGTTAATCTGACATTCCAGCATGTGGTCACGTCGCACACCAGTTGGTGAGCTGGCACCCGCAAGCACTGCTTCAGCACTGCCAGACTAGAGGTAGCTGTAGCTGACTTGTGGAAATGTGTGCACAAGTGGCTTACATTCACAGGTAGCTCAGACAAATCTGGGTAGGTTTTAGTAAACTGCTGAACCACTAAGTTGAGCACCTAGGCCAAGCATAGTACGTGTGTGAGCTTGTCAAGCTTCAAAGCCAAGACCAGGACACAGCCATTATCATTATTATGTCTGATCTGTTTTAGTTTTGCACAACTCTATGAGGGTGTGCTGTTTGTCACCAAAACAAATTAGTTTCAGCAGAGTCTGTTGCTACTACACCCCATCGCAGCTGCGATAGCCTTGTAATAGCTGCCGTAGCGAACATTATCGCTATGGTAGCTTCACATGGACTCACCCGCCCTACGACGTCGCTCTGGTCGGCGACCCGCCTCCTTTTTAAGGGGGCGGGTCGTGCGGTGTCACTGCGATGTCACACGGCAGGCGGCCAATAGGAGCGGAGGGGCGGAGATGAGCGGGACGTAAACATCTCGCCCCCCTCCTTCCTTCCGCATATCCTACGGAAGCCGCGGTGACGCCGGTAGGAGATGTTCCTCGCTCCTGCGACTTCACACACAGCGATATGTGCTGCCGCAGGAGCAAGGAACAACATCGGACCATCGCGTCAGCGTAATTATGGATTACGCCGAGGCTGCACCGATGATATGATTACGACGCTTTTGCGCTCGTTAATCGTATCATCTAGGCTTTACACACTACGATGTCGCATGCGATGCCGGATGTGCGTCACTTTCTAATTGACCCCACCGACATCGCACCTGCGATGTCGTAGTGTGCAAAGCCCGCCTTAGTGTCCACGAGCCAAAATGGCAACCTTTCCAGGGCAAGCCTGGTATAGGGACAGCTGAAGGCTGTGCTGGAACAAAGATTCAGATGTAGTTGCTGATGGTGGTTTTGAATGTGCAACAACAGGTGCTAGGAAGGAGGAATCCGCTCTGTATCCTGGACAGGGAATTGTCCATCATGTAGTACAGGGGAAGAGACAGTAGTGTTCAGGAACCTGCTGATCTTGGAATGGCACAGTTTGCAAATGGCAGTTATTTTATCATCCACACGCTCTTTGAAAAAGTGCCAGCTTAGGGAAACCCTAAACCTTGGCTTTAAAACTTGCTGCATGTGGGTGCTATGGTGAACAGTTGCCAGCATTTTCCCCCTGGCCAGCCCATTGCCTCTTCCTGCCTGTTACAGTGCTGCAGATACCTTCCCCTCTCCGCTGCTGTCCTTCTTTTGCATGGCACCTTTGCGGTTTGGGTCAGTGTGCAAAAAGGTGCTAGACTCAGACCCTGCCCTCAAGATGTCAATCATCACCAGAAGACAATGATGTAAATAGTGTTGAGTTTTGATGTAAACAATGTGTTGTTATTTTATGTATGTGGCCATGTTGTGACTGGTTTTAAGTACTGCTCCTTAGCAAGGTATTGGAGCTAGCCTAGCGACACGGGGAGTGATACAGTTGATAGTTAAGAATAATGGAAGGAGTTAAATATAATATAGTCATGCAGAGGCACTAGACAAGAGAGTAGAGTTAAGTTGAGCCAACTTATGTGCAAGCTTGCTGAACACTAGAGAGCCAGAGACACCCCGTCTCTGGCTCTCCAGTGTTGTGGCAAGGCCCAAAACCAGTATTAGAGGCTAAAGAATAGGATGGGACAGCAGATTACCCCTATTTAACCATAGTTAATACCAGCCATCAATCCGGGCAACTTGGGTCGTGACTATTTCCAGAGTTCCTAGTTCTAAAGTGGAGGACTGGCATAGACTTGGGGGTACAGATTGGAGAAGCCCAGTAGTCAAGCTTTGTCCAACGAAAGTCAGAAACTGCTAGCAGCAGAGGGACCCAAAGGGTTGAAGGTGACCATGGGCATGCGGGACTTTACTGCATGGAACCGTGGTGTCAGATGGTGAGGGAGATGACAATGGAACAGCAGCAGTAGTACCACAAACCATGGAGCAGTCTGCAATAGAAATGTGCTTTGAAGTCAAATGTTCCATACCTACAATATTTAAGTGTTGTGCTCACAGTAATGATGTGACTTAAATACTGCACATAACTATTAGTAAAAGACAGTTGAATGAGAACAATTCATCTGTGCCCTTTAATCTGTGGTGGGAAATTCCTTGTTCAAACGAGGGCCTGAACAGAGGACTTGTACACACAGTTGATGCACACCACTAGGAACCTCGCCAACAACAATCCCTTTTTCCTGTTGCACAGTGGAAGGGACTGGGGTGAAGAGAGCATCCGAGCCAAAGCAGTGGGAGCCCCTCGCCCGCAGCTACATCAGGGTATGGCCTGCGTTCCCGGTCTTCCCTCTTCAAGTGACTTCATCGTCCACCACCTCATCTTCTACTTGCACACTCTTTTACTCCTGACTTGTTGACTTAACAACATTACTTGTTGTCAACTGTGGTTCATCATCATGTATCTCTTGATACACTTATTGCCATTTCCCACCTTTGGTTTCTTTTGACTGAGGGCAGTTCAAATATTTGGGCATTACCACACATGATCTCCTAATGTCCCTCTTGAAAACTGCAGGGTAAGAGATCAGAATCAATAATGGAAAAGTAAACAGCTCCTATCCCTGACCACCCCAGATTTTACAATGCTGACCAGTGTCACTTTATGATGTGATAACTTTGGAACGCTTAAAAGGATCACAGTGATTCTGAAATTATTTTTTCATGACACAATGTACTTCATGGTAGGGGTAAATTTAGGTAGACTTTTTTTTACATTTATTTGTAAAAATATTGGAGCTTTGGCCTAAATGTTTAAAATTTAGCAATTTTCAAACTTTAATTTTGTATGCTCTTAAACCAGAGTATTATGTCACACAATATAGTTAATAAATAACTTTTCTCATATGTCTACTTTGCAAAAGCATCAGTTTTGAAACATTTTCTTTTGTTAGGAAGTTAGAAGGGTTAAAAGATTATAAGCGATCTCTCATTTTTTAAAAAAAAATTACCAAATCAATTTTTTTAGGAGTGACTTTGAGGGGACTATATGATAAAAAATACCCCAAAGTAACACCATTTTAAAAACTGCACCCCCCAAAGTGCACAAAACCACATTCAAGAAGTTTATTAACTCTTTAGGTGCTTTACAGGAAGTAAAGCAATGCGGAAGGAAAAAATAAACATTTTACTTTTTCTCACAAAAATAATACTTGAGTCTAAAATTTTGCTTTTCTTAAGGGTAACAGGAGAAAATAGACTATACAATTTGTTGTTCAATTTCTTTTCAGTACATTAATACGCAATATGTGATGGAAAATGTCTGTTTGGTTGCATGGCTGGGCTCGGAATAGAAGTAGCACAAATCTATTTTTGGTGTGCAAAATTGTCTGAAATAGATAACAGATGCCATGTCAGGTTTGCTGAGCCCCTGATGTCAGTGCAAACCCTCCACAAATGACCCCATTTTAGAAAATACACCTCTGAAGTAATTTATTTAAAAGTGTGGTTAGCAGCTTGAATCCATATGTGCTTCACAGAATGTTGAGCGCGAAAATTAAAAATATAACTTTTCCTAAAATTCTAACCTTAAATGTTAAGGGCTTAAATTCAAATATCAAGAGGCGTATGGCGCTTAGTGAGATGCGGACCCAGCGAGCTGACGTGGTTTTCTTACAGGAGAGGTATTTAAATCTTAGTGGGAACTGCAATTTTTCTAGACACCTATACCCTACAATTTTCCTAGCGTCCCAAGCAAGAAAAAAAGCTGGAGTGGCGGCTCTGATATCAAGGACCTGTCTCATTCAAATTACCACTTCAATGGCAGACCCGCAGGGTAGGTACCTTATCTTACATGGGACATATAAGGACATTCCGGTCACTCTGTGCAATATATACGTTCCTAATACCTCTCAGGTCCTCTTCTTAAACCGGGTATTTCTAAAACTAACACGCCTTTCCTCTTCACCGTGGATTGTTGGGGGAGATTTTTAACACCATTTTCTCTGACTCTTTAGACAGACTATCATCAATAACCAACCACCAGGCCTGTCTCAACATAGACTATCAGCTGCCTTTCGTAGGCTGATACGCAGGTTTGCCTTACTTGACTTTTGGCACATTAAGCATCCCTCAGAAAAAATTTGTACCTTTTATTCTCCTCCCCATGCACCAGGATTGATTTCTTCTTAGGTAACATTCAAACCCTTAGATTGACGAGCAATGTGGAGATTGGCGCAATAACGTGGTCAGACCATGCGCCAATGACTTTCACCCTAGATCAGAAAACAACACGTACAAGGGTCTGCCATTGGAGACTTAATGAATCACTCCTCAAGAGAGCACCCTACAGGGATGAACTGGAAGCGGGGTTGATAGAATACTTTGAGAATAATGAGGGGTCAGTATCTAAGTTTTACACTGTTTGGGAAGCCCATAAGGCCGTGTTTAGAGGACAATTAATGTATAGCCTTAAGCTCCCGTATTAAAAAGGATAGACTACACCAGACAGAACAGCTCCCCTGGAACCTCAATGGCTTGGAGAACAAGATGGCCCTTAGTCCATCAGTACGTGTTCTCAGGAATATAGTTAAAACCCGTGCCCAATTGAAAGACTTGGCTGTCACCACAAGTGAAAAATTACTACTCTATAGCAAACATAAATACTATGATAAAGGAAATACGTCCAACTCCCTTCTAGCACGCCAGCTTAGAGAAGATAGAGGGAACTCATCCGTCTATGCCTTGAGAGATGCAGGGGAGACTATTTTGACTACCTGTCAAAGCTGTATTCCTTGCCTAACACTCTTCCCGCAGATCCAGAGAAAGAGGGAACTAATTCATTCTTTTCTCGAGCAATGTAGGCTGCCTACCCTTACTAAGAATGCTGCAAATACACTGAATAAAGAAATTACATGTGAGGAGATGGAAGAGGTGCTTAAATTACTTCCCAATGGGAAATCGCCAGGTCCAGATGGTCTGACGTATTTATACTATAAGACGTATGTGGGCCGACTTACCCTCTAGTTAGTTAAATTATTTAATGGATTTCTCACGGGTTCCCCTATACCTACAAGTATGTTACACTCATATATCACGCTTATCTCCAAACCAGGAAAGGATGCTATGGATTGTGTCAATTACAGACCCATAGCGTTACTTAATGCCGATTTAAACATTTTTACTAAATTGTTAGCCCTACGCCTTTCAGTCCTGCTCCCTCACCTTATTCATAAGGATCAGGTGGGATTCGTCCCATGTAGACAGGGAGGGGACAATACTAGGAAGATAATTGACTTAGTAGAGGTTGTTAATAAAACTGAAAGAGAGGCATGTCTTCTCAGTTTAGATGCGGAGAAGGCCTTTGACCGACTGCGGTGGCCATTCATGTTTGACACGTTACATCACTTTGGAATATCAGGTGTATTTATTACTGCCCTGAAAAGTATGTACTCGTGCCCCTCAGCTTCGGTCAAACTTCCTTATGCCACATCTCAACCCTTTTAGATTCATAATAGCACACGTCAGGGGTGCCCTTTGTCTCCCCTTCTCTTTGTTATGTGCATCGAGCCGCTGGCGGCAGCTATTCGCTCCGACTCTAATATACATGGGGTAATGGTGAGAGACAAAGAGTTTAAGTTATCTCTATTTGCAGATGATGTCCTGCTGATACAGTCACATATCACGCTTCCGAACTTACATACTCTACTAATACATTTTGGAAGGCTCTTAGGATATAAGGTCAATCAGAGCAAAACTGAGGCTTTGCCCCTTAACATTCCGCAGGAACAAGTGACCACCTTGCGGGAAAACTACAACTACAAATGGAAAGATACATCCTTGACATACTTGGGAATACAATTAACATCTAATTATAAACTCCTATACCAGCATAACTATCCTAGCTTATTACCTAGCTTAAAAGACTCCTACTCAGTTGGAATAAACTTCCATTGTCTCTATTTGGACGAATCTCCACTGTCAAAATGTCAGTTCTGCCGAAGCTAATTTACTTATTTGAGACCCTCCCGGTGTGTGTGCCATACACATAGTTATGTAACATATAGTCTCTTATACTACAATTCATCTGGGCCCATAAGAGGCATAGAATTAAGAAAACGACTTTGCTTGACAGCAGACTGAGGGGGACATTGGGGGTCCCTGATATAACTAAATACTACTGGGCAACTCATCTGCATCACATCCCTGCATGGTCCAATCGATGTTCCTTCTTTAGATGGATAAAAATAGAGAAGTTATGGTTGGCTCCATTACATCCCCACTCTTATCTTTGGGGCACCTTGTCTAGCAAACCTGACCCACATACTCTAGGCCCCATAGCTTTCACCAAGAGGATCTGGGACTGTTGTGTTAAAAAGTTTCCACTTAGCTCTGAATGCTCCCCTCTGACTTCATTTCTTTTTTACCCCAGGATGTGGGATGGTATGCAGGGTACCATGACCAAAGTGTGGTTTGACAAAAAGCTGTTTTGCTATGCTGACATAGTAGACTCGCACTAAAAAGTTCTTCTCCCCTTTGCTACTATATTCACTAGATTTAATCTCCCTGCCAACTCCCAATATCGGTACCTATAAGTTAGACACCTGATGCACGCCCTTTTTTCCTCTCTAGAAGTTTCTACCCCTACACTTTTTGAAAGATTATGCAGAGCCGGGGTTTCTTCTAAGAGCCTTATCTCAGATATATATCATATTCTAGTTACCCCTTATCCATGCGAACGGCCAAATCACACATATATGGGTAAATGGGAGGATTTCCTAGGTGAGACCATTCCCTTATGTGTGTGGAGATGGATTTAGGATAGTGCCTCAAAAACATCCACGTGCTATGTCTACAAGAAGAATCAGTATAAACTACTCATGTATTGGTACCACACCGCTTCATTATTACACAAACAAAATCCGGCTATACCTGATAACTGTTGGAGGTGTGGAGTTTCAAGGGGGGGACGTCCTACACCTTTTCCGGCTATGTTCTAAAATCCAGTGCTTTTGGAGGTCGGTACAATCCCTTATTTATAAAGTAACTGATCTCTCTCTCTCTATATATATAATATATATATATATATATATATATATATATTTCTTTTTTTTTTCAACAAGAATATCTATTTTACACATAATGATAAAAAACTGTTAATTAATTTATAAATTATATATATATATATATATATTTTTTTTTTTTATTTTCTCACATGGAAGGCATAAAAGAAAGTTTTATATGTTGATTTAATATTATTTTTCTACATTTATATATCACATTGGAATAAATCATTTTTTACAATTTAATTTAATTTTATTTTAATTTTTATTGCTTCCTCATTCTCTGTTGTCAGCCTAAATACAGGGTGTGTTTATCAATTATCTTAGTCTTTTACCACACCGTTCAGCTAATTTGCTCAAAAAAGAACCTTTTCTATATAAGGGGACATTATATGGTTTTTATATTATTGCTTATATTATATCTGAAGAAGGCTTGCTAGCCGAAACGCGTTGTATGTGGATTATGTGAACATCAATAAATAATTTTTTAAAAGGATCACTCCACTCTGGCCTCCTATGGAAGCGCAATCACACACAACCTGGATTTTTTTGATGGTTCTGACATAACCACAGCAGCCAGGTGTTTAATTGCTTGTAACTGGAGGTTGGCTCATCCACCCTCACTCAACGATCTCCATTCTCAGATCCAAGAAGTGAGGAGAATGGAGTATCTATCGGCTATGTCAAATAACATGATAGATCACTTTGAGAGTATTTGGTCCCTTTGCGATATTTACTGGGCTAATAGAGAATAATGGATCTGTATGGTCTTTACGGAAATCCTATATATTCAACTGCACTCTCTGTATCGCCTTTCCCCTTGTCTTCTTGTCTAGTATTGTAATGTTTGTCTTGTTATAGTCCTTGTCTTTCTTATATTAATGGATAATAAGATATGTATCCTGATACATGTTTTCTACTAATCGCTCACATGCTTGTGGAAAATATCCATGTTATTTTTCTTTGTATGCTTTGGAAAAATGTAATAGAAATTTCAGTTATAAAAATAGAAAAAATAAAACTTTTCCCAGAAACATGTTGCTTTCTCCCCAGATTTTTAAATTTTCCAACGGTATCAGGAAAAAAAGGACCATATAATTTGTTGTGCACAGATACCCCATATGTGGTGGAAAACTACTGTTGGACCACATGGCAGGACTCGGAAAGGAAGGAGGAGCACCATTGGAATTTTGAGGTGGAAAATTGAGTGAAATAAATAGACTTCAAGTCACGTTTTCTGAGCCCCTGATATGAGTAAAAGTGAGAGCCCCCCACAAGTGACCCTATTTTGGAAACCATACCCTCATGGAATTTATTTAAAGCTTTTGTGAGCGCTTTGAAATCACAGGCACGCCACAGAATTTTATAACACCCAACGATGAATTCAACTAGGGGTGCAGTGAGCATGGTGACACCACATGTACATTTTCTGAAAATTAGAGCCCATTTGGTGCAAATTTGTGACATTTAAAATTTTGCAATTTCTGTCAAAACCTAGTAAAAAAATAATAATAAATGTGGGGAATTAAATCTTTATTTGTGTTAAAGAATGTGGCCTCTTCTTTAGATAAAACATTCATAATTGCTATGTTGCAGCCTGATTTATTGATTCTCAACAGCATTCTGTATCACATATTGGCAATCATTTTTTTGAAAAATATTTTTGGACTTTTTCAGGGTTTTTTTCATTTATATAGAGTTTGTCCAGTAATATTTGGAAGTGTACTCATAACTATTTCCGTAGAAGGTACTGTATTTCATCTCGATTTCACTGAAATGGATGCTCATCTTTGTTTCATTGCATAGCCTATTCCTGCAAAATGAAGAAAGAAACCTTCAGCCCCAGATGTAATAATCTATTTCATGGAGTACCAGTCTTATTTTATTGAACAACTCTGGATTATATCATCTGTAAACTTAACACAGCAACCTCTGATTATGTCGGTTTTGCAATGATTTTAAAACTGTACCAATATCTTCTGAACAGCAGCAGCCAGAAAATTACATTTCATGACATCCTTAAAGAAAATACGTCTTATATAATTGTACGGGAACATTTCTGTCTTTATATACAGTTCTATATTTCAGAACGTAGAGTTTCAAGAAAACATTTTTTTCATAGCACTAACCTAAAAGCTGTAATTAACTCTGTAATAACCAGTAAATGGGTCAGTAGCATGACCAAAAATTGTATATATACTAAGATATATGTTATTGCTCTGGAAGGAGGTAGAATTTCGACTGGCAGTACTGTTATTATCTGGGGGTTGTTTTCCTGTATTATGCAGGGCAATCATACAGCCATTTCCATATCATTACAGAATAAAATAATTCTCAATAAGCCATGAAGGTCATACAATATGAAAGCGTTTCATCAAAATAGTTAATAAACTGATTATTTTGCATAAAATGTGAACAACTCTTGAATTTCACAGTAAATGTTATATGGCTTTTAAGCTACCAATAAAATAATAGCATGCAATATATTTGACATCAAATAAAGAAATAAAATAGTACGAATAGAAAAAAATGTAGCACTTTTATAGAGAACCCCAATAAACAAATATACAGTATAATTAACATTTAAAGAGCTGGGTCTGATAATGCAACTCATCCCCATACACTTGAATACCTTGGTCTGTAATACCAAACACAACCTAAAGAAAAGGATAATACTGAAGGCAAAAAAACACCAAATACACCTCTTTTTGTGTTGTATTTATGTGTCCATCTTTAGTAATAAAATCCCAATATTTTTGCTTTTACATGGATGTAGTTGTTGAAGGCCTAGCTTTTCTGTGACTATTCTTTCCAATCTATCAAAATATAAAATTATTTAATCTATATATTAAATGTGAAAATAAATGCCTGTGACACAGTAAGGCTAGAGTCACATTAGTGTATCGCATCCAATGCGATATACTAATGACCCCCGGCTCAGGCTCTGCTGCGAGCATGAGCCGAGTGTCATGCGACTGTGGTCCGATCTTGAAAGCTGTGAAGCTGAGGGCGGGTGCTCCGGAGGAGAGGGAGGGGTTAATCTCCCCATCTCCTCCATTGTCAGTCAGTGCGTATATCGCACTGCACTGGGATAATATCCGAGTGCAGTCCGATGTACCTCTCGCACCCATTCACTTGAATGGATGTGAGTGATACGGCTCTCGCAGAAAATCACATCATTTGCGACTTTTCTCGAATCCAGATTGCAAGAAAAGCTGACCAACTGCTCTCCCTCATTGACTAACATTGGTATGGTGGTAGATGGGAGGTATATTCCTCCTAGCATCTGCCTTTTGCGCTGGTGAGCAACAGAGAAAAGGGTCAAACCCCGACCTGGACCTTCTCTGCTAGTTCAGGTTTTTGAGACAATGTCCGATGTGCACAGATGCATGATTAGCACAGCATAAATAGGAAGCCAGAATTTCTCAGTGTGTGGGGGGGGGGTTGGGCTGGAAAACTATAGCAGTCTGTCTATTGTGGAGGGAAAAGAAAACCATATCTTAATGGACTGGTATGTCCTGAACTTTTTGCTGTGCTGTATGGCACGCTGGACTTTTCCTTAGTATCCCTGATCTAAAGTAAGACTTATGTTTTTTGTTCTATGTGAATAAAACACTGACCCTTTATCGAACTGAAACCTATATGTGTCTCTTTACTGCGTCCTTGCCATTGCCTACCAGAGCTGAACCCCTACATGCCTTAATCATCGTCTTTTGGGTTGTAGTACTTCCCTCAAAAAATGAAATGAAAACAATCAAAAAGTCATATACAGTGCCTACAAGTAGTATTCAACCCCCTGCAGATTTAGCAGGTTTACACATTCGGAATTAACTTGGCATTGTGACATTTGGACTGTAGATCAGCCTGGAAGTGTGAAATGCACTGCAGCAAAAAAAAATGTTATTTTTTTTTTTTTTAAATTGTGAAAAGTTTATTCAGAGGGTCATTTATTATTCAACCCCTCAAACCACAAGAATTCTGTTTGGTTCCCCTAAAGAATTAAGAAGTATTTCAGGCACAAAGAACAATGAGCTTCACATGTTTGGACCCTCCCCAAACTTGTGAACAGCACTCATACTTGGTCAACATGGGAAAGACAAAGGAGCATTCCAAGGCTATCAGAGACAAGATCGTGGAGGGTCACAAGGCTGGCAAGGGGTACAAAACCCTTTCCAAGGAGTTGGGCCTACCTGTCTCCACTGTTGGGAGCATCATCCGGAAGTGGAAGGCTTATGGAACTACTGTTAGCCTTCCACGGCCTGGACAGCCTTTGAAAGTTTCCACCCGTGCCGAGGCCAGGCTTGTCCGAAGAATCAAGGCTAACCCAAGGACATCAAGGAAGGAGCTCCGGGAAGATCTCATGGCAGTGGGGACATTGGTTTCAGTCAATACCATAAGTAACGTACTCCACTGCAATGGTCTCCGTTCCCAGACGAGCCCGTAAGGTACCTTTATTTTCAAAGCGTCATGTCAAGGCTCGTCTACAGTTTGCTCATGATCACTTGGAGGACTCTGACACAGACTGGTTCAAGGTTCTCTGGTCTGATGAGACCAAGATTGAGATCTTTGGTGCCAACCACACACGTGACGTTTGGAGACTGGATGGCACTGCATACGACCCCAAGAATACCATCCCTACAGTCAAGCATGGTGGTGGCAGCATCATGCTGTGGGGCTGTTTCTCAGCCAAGGGGCCTGGCCATCTGGTCCGCATCCATGGGAAGTTGGATAGCACGGCCTACCTGGAAATTTTGGCTAAGAACCTCCACTCCTCCATCAAGGATCTTAAGATGGGTCGTCATTTCATCTTCCAACAAGACAACGACCCAAAGCACACAGCCAAGAAAACCAAGGCCTGGTTCAAGAGGGAAAAAATCAAGGTGTTGCAGTGGCCTAGTCAGTCTCCTGACCTTAATCCAATTGAAAACTTGTGGAAGGAGCTCAAGATTAAAGCCCACATGAGACACCCAAAGAACCTAGATAACTTGGAGAATATCTGCATGGAGGAGTGGGCCAAGATAACTCCAGAGACCTGTGCCGACCTGATCAGGTCTTATAAAAGACGATTATTAGCTGTAATTGCAAACAAGGGTTATTCCACAAAATATTAAACCTAGGGGTTGAATAATAATTGACCCACACTTTTATGTTGAAAATTTATTAAAATTTAACTGAGCAACATAACTTGTTGGTTTGTAAGGTTTATGCATCTGTTAATAAATCCTGCTCTTGTTTGAAGTTTGCAGGCTCTAACTTATTTGCATCTTATCAAACCTGCTAAATCTGCAGGGGGTTGAATACTACTTGTAGGCACTGTATATCCCACGATGGTATCAACAAAAAAGTGACAAAAACAAGCCCGGACACATCTCAGTGGAGGAAAAATAAAAAGTTATGGATGTTAGAGAATCGCAACACAAATCAATTTTTTGTTTACAAAGTTCTACCTTTTAACAAATAAAATAATTAAAAAAAAAAGTTTGGTATTGACGTGATTGAATTGACCTGGAGAACAATTTTGTAGGTCATTTATAGCGCATAATGAATATCATAAAAAGGAAACACAAAATAAAATGGAAGAAATGCATTTTCTTTCTCCATTTCATCCTAATTGGCCTTTTTTTTCCATTTTCCAGAACATTACATGGTAATATGAGTAATGTTGTTCAATACTAGAACTTGTCACACAAAAAGACAAGCCCTCAAAATGGTTATGTTGATCAAATAATAAAAAACAGGCCTCTTGGAATAAAGAGATGAATAAAAAGAGAAAGAGAAAACACACTAGAAAACCCATCCAGTCCTGATTGGGCTAAAGGCAATATAGAAAAATAACTAAACCCACCAAGACACTCGTGTCATCGTATTAAGACATATAGTTTCCCTGTGTACTGTCTGTATGCAGCCTCCAGTGCTTCTACTACTTGCTTCCCGGTCTCCTATCTGCCTGTGTCCTCCAGTGCTTCTACTACTTGCTTCCTGGTCTCCTATCTGCCTGTGGCCTCCTGTGCTTCTACTACTTGCTTCCTGGTCTCCTATCTGCCTGTGGCCTCCTGTGCTTCTACTACTTGCTTCCTGGTCTCCTATCTGCCTGTGTCCTCCAGTGCTTCTACTACTTGCTTCCTGGTCTCCTATCTGCCTGTGGCCTCCTGTGCTTCTACTACTTGCTTCCTGGTCTCCTATCTGCCTGTGGCCTCCTGTGCTTCTACTACCTGCTTCCCGGTCTCCTATCTGCCTGTGTCCTCCAGTGCTTCTACTACTTGCTTCCTGGTCTCCTATCTGCCCGTGGCCTTCTGTGCTTCTACTACTTGCTTCCTGGTCTCCTATCTGCCGACAGCCTCCAGTGCTTCTGCTACAAAAAGGCGTTATGCATGGAGGCAAAAAAACACGGCATTCCAAGAAAAGCACTTACTATCCACAGTAAGATTTGGTGGCGGTTCCATCTTGCTTTGGGGCTGTGTGGGCTATGCCGGCACCGGGAATCTTGTTAAAGTTGAGGGTCGCATGGATTCAACTCAGTATGAGCAGATTCTTGACAATAATATGCAAGAATCAGTGACGAAGTTGAAGTTACGCAGGGGATGGATATTTCAGCAAGACAATGATCCAAAACACCGCTCCAAATCTACTCAGGCATTCATGCAGAGGAACAATTACAATGTTCTGGAATGGCCATCCCAGTCCCCAGACTTGAATATCATTGAACATCTGTGGGATGATTTGAAGCGGCTGTCCATGCTCGGCGACCATCAAACTTAACTGAACTGGAATTGTTTTATAATCAGGAATGGTCAAAAATACCTTCATCCAGGATCCAGGAACTCATTAAAAGCTACAGGAAGCGACTAGAGGCTGTGATTTTTGCAAAAGGTGGATCTACAAAATATTAATGTCACTTTTATGTTGAGGTGCTTATACTTTTGCACCTGTCAAATTTTGTTTAAATGCGGCTTGCACATTTTCTGTTAGTGCAATAAACCTCATTTCAATCCAGAAATATTACTCAGTCCATCAGTTATTAGATATATGAAACTGAAATAGCTGTTTCAAAAACCCAAATTGTTATAAAGAAAAAAGGTTAACATTAATAGGGGTGCCCAAACTTTTTCATATGACTGTACTTCCCGGTCTCCAATCTGCCTGTGACCTCCAGTGCTTTTATTACCTGCTTCCCGGTCTCCTATCTGCCTGCGGCCATCGGTACTTTTGCTACCTGTTTCCTGGTCTCCTATCTGCGGGCGGCCTCTGGTGCTTCTACACTTCCTTTCCTGTGTGTCTCACCTAACTGTATCACCTGGGATTGGAGGACCCACCTCACCATGTGAGCTCAATCACTATTATGGAGATTCAAATATTCTTGACTGTAAACTACTGTTATGTGAGTTACTAACATATTTCTATTACTTCAGGAATTTTTACCGTGTCTGCTAAAGGGAATCTGTCACCAGGTTTTTGCTATCCCATCTGATAGAAATATGATGTAGAGACAGAAACCCTGATTCCAGCAATGTATTACTTCCTGGGCTACTTCATGCAATTTTCACTGTTTTCTTTGCTGCTGAGCTATCAGTTCTCTGAATTTTGAGCTCTGTTTTCTTCCCGCCCACCCCACTGATTTGCGGCTTTCTGTGTACACTGTGCATTGACAGAAAGTTGCCAATCAGTAAAGGGGACGGTTTATACAGAGTTCATGAATATGGAGGACTACATGGCACCAGGTTTGCTAGTCCTCTGGTGATGATCTCCTGTAGTTAAAACAGTGATTTTATCAGAAACCTGGAGACAGATTTCACTTAAACCTTAAATCCACTAGATACCAGAAGGAATTTATTAAACATTTTAATGTTGCTGGTATGGCTTTACAGGCACTGACATGACATGACAAACCTGTCAACGATCCCTTTGCCACCTATTTTTTGCAGATAAGCAGAATTAGTAGGCAAGGCAGGAATCTATGCCATCTCAGCAACACTAATGTTTTAGCTGTTGAATGGAGATCCTTTGACCTTGACTCCAAAACGAGTGTGCATGTTTTTACATTTGGGGGAGGGAACAAGCTGCAACCAAAGGGACTTTATGTTCTGCGAGAATAAAGGATCACACATGTTGAAATCCAACATGCTCAATCCCTTTTTACCCAAAATCTTTAATTACAAAATAGACTGAAGACTTGCATACACATTAGTTGCCGTTACTGCCAGAATTAATGTTATCAAATGTATATGACAACTTATAGCAACTTAGATTCAGCTAATCATTTACTGGCAGCTCAAATGCATGATCGATTTTCTAATGTAATAAAAATATGACACTACAATTATTTTTTCATTTATAGGATTTGCGATACAAGCTCATACTTTGCATTGATTCTCTTCTAAATAAGATATTCAGTTGCATTTTCTAAGAAATTGAGTTACAGAAAGCATTTCTGCTCAGTCATTTACTACCTATTGTTGGGGTGGGAAAGAGAGGGGCAAATGCAAAGTTAACACAATGATTGCTTCTATTATTACTATTATTATTCATACATCCTATTTGAAATATCCTTAAATTAATTGGGACAAAGGCAATATAGCTCCCCTTACAGTCAGTGTTAACCCATTCCTGACATGTGACATACAAGTACGTCTCACGTCAGGTGCTGGTGTATGGAGTGGGTTCAGGAGCTGAGCCTGCACAATAACAGCTGAAGTGTGCTTCAATCAATGCTGTAAATTTATCATTGACAAGGACATTTAAGTTGCACTATTACAGATACATGCATGCCTGCAGTGTCTCCTATTGACCCCTCACATCATATTCACTAGTTGCTGATGGGATAGCATTGTAGCAGCTGAAAGCCCCCATGCCTGCCAACTTAAGGCCTCGTCACACGCTACGATATATCTAACGATATGTTGTCGGGGTCACGAAATTTGTGATGCACATCCGGCATCGTTAGAGATGTTGTAGCGTGTGACACCACCGAACAACTGTTAACGAGCAAAAATACTTACCTTATCGTTGCTTGTTGACACGTCGTTCATTTTCATAATGTCGTTCCTCCTTCTGCGCGCCGGTTGTTCGTCGTTCCTGAGGCAGCACACATAGCTATGTGTGACACCCCGGGAACGACGAACACAGCTTACCTGCGTCCCGCCGGCAATGCGGAAGGAAGGAGGTGGGCGGGATGTTAAGTCCCGCTCATCTCTGCCCCTCCGCTTCTACTGGGCGGCCACTGTGTGACGTTGCTGTGACGCCGAACGTCCAACCCCCTTCAGGAAGAGGATGTTTGCCACCCACAGCTACATCGTTAGGGAGATAAGTACATGTGACGGGGGTTAATGACATTGTGCGCCACGGGCAACAAATTGCCCGTGACGCACAAATGATGGGGGCGGGTGCGATCGCTCATACGATCGCTTGATATATCGTCCCGTGTGGCGGGGCCTTTAGTCCTCCAATGAAGTCTAGCCTGTGGCTGGACTTCATGAAAGAATGTCATTTTGACTATATTCTGCAATACAGTAGCAGCACTGTTAAACGCATCACCCATAAATGGATGGAGTATGGTACAACTGTAACCCTACCAAGTCATGTCCGCTCACCTAAACTGACATCTCAAGGAAAGAGTGCACTAATTAGAGAAGCAGCTAAGAGGGGTATGGTCACTCTGGAGAAGCTTCAAAGATCCACAGCTCAGATAGGAGAAATCTGGCCTTTATGGAAGAGTTGCAAGAAGAAAGCCATTTCTGAAAGCAAGCCACAAAAAGTCCCGTTTCCAGTTTGCAAAAAGCCATATGTGAAACACAGGTAATATGTGAAAGAAAGATATCTGGTCAGATAAGACTTTTATAAAATGTTTTAGGCTAAATGCAAAATGCTATGTGTTGTGGAAAACTAACACTGCACATCACCCTGAAAATTGCATACCCACTGTCAAACATAGTAGTGGCTGCATCATGCTGTGGGGAGTCTTTTCTTCAGCAGGGACAGGGAAGCTGGTCAGTGTTGATGGGAAGATGGCTAGAGCATAATACAGGGCAATCCTGGAAGGAAACCTCTTAGAAGTTGCAAAAGACATTAGATTAGGGCGTAGATTCACCTTCCAGCAGGACAACTATCCTAAACATACTGCCAGAGATACAATGAAAGATTAGATAAAAGCATATTCATGTGTTTGAATCACTCAGTCAAAGTCCAGACCTAAATCCCATTGAGAATCTGTGGTAAGACTTCAAAATTGCGGCTCATAGACATTCTCCACCCAATCTCACTGAGCTACAGCTATTTTTCAAAGAATAATTGAGAAAAATATCAGCCTCTAAATGTGCAAAGCTGGAAGAGACATCCAAAAGACTTGCTACAGTAATTGCAGTGAAAGGTGGCTAATGTGGTGGTGTCTTACCGGTGGAGTGGTAGCGGTGGTGAAGCGAGGGTCACAGGAGGCAGGGGTGGTCGTGGAGCAGAGCAATGCGGCGAATGTCCCAGATGCTCGGAGGCGTTGTAAGGCAGAGAAAACATCCAGGAACTGTCAGCGGTGTGGGCTTCATAGAAATGGCGCTCGGCGTTTGTGTGTACGCAGACTGAGAGATCGGCTTAATGACAAGTCGAGATCTCATCTGTCCCACCTTCAGGCACCATTTTCCTTAAGTCCACTGCTGGGACATCAGTGAGCCAGAGGCGATGACATCTTGAGCCGAGCACTCCATTTGCGCACACGTTTACTCCATTATTTGAAGCCCTCACCACCAACGTATTCAAGATAGCCCCTGCCTCAGCGCCAATCGCACAGAGCAGCCGCCCACTGCACAAAGTATTGCCACCCACCACGCAGAGCAGCACAGCATAGAGCGGCATTGCACAGAGCACGCCATACAGAGCCGCGCCACACAGAGCAGCGCCTGCAGCACACAGCACGCAACATCGCCTCTGCCTCCTGTCACCATTCTCCACCCCGCCCCCAGTAAGCTACATTTGGATTATAAAACACACTCCTCATTTTCCTCCCAAATTTTTGGGAGGAAAAGTATATCTTATAATCCTAAAAATACTGTAAGTCTTATTATTCTGGGAATTTTAGTTTAAAAACCTATGGGAAATTATTTAGGGAGCTTTGATTAAGTTTTGAATGTGCAGAATATGGTATGTAAGCAATTTTAATACAGTTTTAATTTATGAAACTTATAATGTCCTTCCTTACTAGAAAAAAAGACTTGAAAATGTTTCATAGCTGTTCTAATATCCAGTACAGTTGAAATTTGGAGAAGTGTTGCGTATTATCTGCTGTTCTCACACCATGACCTATCAGTTGTGCTTGTTAAGTATTATTTACCTTCTGCATGGAAGGAGATTTATTTTCATTAGGGAAACAAAGACACCGGCTCAGTGCAGGTAATAAAGCAATCAAGGGTGGACTCCGCATGTGGTCATTGTAATTTCCTTCTGTAGATTTGTGACATTCCCATATTTTATGCTGTGAAAATTAAGAATAAAAAGATTAAAGCCACTTTCACACATCTATGTATCATGGTCTGTGATTCATGGACCGTCCATAGGTTTCTTGACCCAAACTCAACAGTCTATAGGCATATATTAAACTGTCACGTTAAGGGGGCTTTACACGCTACGATATCGTTAATGTTTTATCGTCAGGGTCACGTTGTTAGTGACGCACATCCGGCGTCATTAACGATATCACAGCGTGTGACACTTACCAGAGACCTTAAAAATGGTGAAAATCGTTCACCATGGAGAGGTCGTCCCAAAACCAAAAATCGGTAATGGTTGATTATTGATGTGGTTCGTCACTCCTGCGGCAGCACACATCGCTGTGTGTGACACCGCAGGAGCGAGGAACGTCTCCTTACCTGCCGCCAGCCGCAATGCGGAAGAAAGGAGGTGAGCGGGATGTTACGTCCCGCTCATCTCCGCCCCTCCGCTTTGATTGGCCGGCCGCTTAGTGACGTCGCGGTGACGTCGCTGTGATGCCGAACGTCCCTCCCCCTTGAGGGAGGGATTGTTCGGCAGTCACAGTGACGCCGCCGACCAGGTAAGTGCTTGTGACGCTGCTGCAGCGATAATGTTTGCTGCGGCAGCGATCGCACGAAATCGCATGCACGACGGGGGCGGGTGCTTTTGCGTACGATATCGCTAGCAATTGCTAGCAATATCGTAGCGTGTAAAGCCCGCTTTAGGGTTAGGAGACCAGCGGCCATTGCAGTCCGCACTCAGATTGTTACACACTCATTTGTGAATCTGGTCTTGCTTGATATTAGTTGAATACATATCCAGGAATAACTTAAAGGAGCAATATTTCTTTTATGTTACTGAATAAGCATAATTTGGGTATATGCTGACTGATTTGTACTTTTTTCATCAATTTTGTTTTTATAATTTTAGCAGTTTACACCAATTCTTGGTTTATCTCGATAGGGCAAATTTTACAATTTAAATAAAGGTTAAGAAAGTAATGAAGAAAAAGGAAGGACCGCTCTGGATAACAACAATGAATATCAAACTACAGGATATTTCAAGTTCAGTAATTGGCCTTTAAATAATAATTTATTAGAAATTCATAGGTCATTAAGTGAAGCATGAGTTAGTCACATTGTGTATTTGATAGTATTACAATTCTTATTATAAATAGGCAGATAAATTGATAGTGCACGGCTGAAAAGCAAGGATAAGAAATTGGCACAAAAGTAGACGCATTCCATTGTCTCGGACCTTAATCACAATGTGGCAAGAAATAGAATTAGATTGAGGGCCAACAGTTTATAAATGCACAGCTTGAGGTGTTGAATACAGGTAATTGGCTGATACAGCACAATGCAATGAAAAAATGAATTATGGATGGTGCTATGGTTTGTAATTGGCTACAATATTTCTGCTTAGCTTTGCCTGTGTCTGTGACATAGATCAGAAATACACAGTTATTTAATATTTTGTCCCCTCAAACACTTGGCACACCAAATGTGAACTCAACTTTCGTATAGTGACACATTTTGAATTGTTATCTGCAATCCACAGATTGTTTTAGTGATGTGGTCACCACTGCTATTAACACAATCAATGCGGTACAAAATAATTGGGTCCCTGAGGAAGTTACGAAACACGCGTCGGGGTGGAGGGACGCTGGACACCAAAACAACTACAGGTAATTACTATTTATCTCCTCCTCTGTTATTACACTGCATTTTGTCATCTATTCATAGATCATATTGACTGTTGGTAGTATGACACATGTTAATTAACTTCTATTGTGTAGCAGTAGCTAATTAACTATTTACAGTTTCAAACACAGGGCAGTGTATTGTGGGATTACAGTCTCTAGTGGGAGGAGAATACCTATTGATCCGGAGATATAATGCTATGCCTGGCAACTTAATTGATTTACTTATATAGCTTTCTGCTGTTCAGGTCCCTCCTTTGTGAAACACCTTTCTGTATTTTTAATCTCATTTAATTTTATATATATTTTTGTCAATACAAATAATATTTTAAGCATTTATTGTCTTGTGTCCACCTGCTGTTTCCAATCCTGATGTATTATTGGATTTGGTGCACCTTTTTGATTTTCATGAATGTCATGTGAACATACTATATTAGTTGACTATATCATGATATTTAATATATCTCTGGATGCATCAAATTTTATACAGCCTTAAAGGGAATCTGTCAGCAGGTTTTTCTCACCTAATCAACATGATGTAGTGACAGAGACTGGACGATTTGTCGTACTTTTTATACAATCATCAATTGATCAGCAATAGATTATTACTAGAGAATTAGTAAACCTGCTGCCAAATAGTCCAACCACACTCTCACCACTGATTGGAAGCTTTCTGAAACGAAAGCTGCCGACCAGTGGTAGGGGAGAAGTTATACAGAGCTCAGCATTCAGAGAGCCGCTGGATCTGCAGCTGATAAAACAATTTTTCATCAAAACGAAACAGTAGCAAGCAGCCCAGTAGGTAAGACATTTCTGAAGTCAGGGTCTTTTCCTCTATATCATGCTGCTCTCTGTGTAGCAAATATGTGGAAACAGATTTTCTTTAAATTATAGATTTTTCTTAGTTCTGTATGAATTGCTTTTGAATGGCAAAATATTGTAGTCTTCTTTGCTGTTCTACCTACTAGAAAAAAAATCAAAACTTGAATCCATCTATATTCCCACCACTGCTACAGTGTTCCCCAGAAATCCACCATATTTGTTTAATTTTCTCCAGCATAAAAGGGAACCTGTCACCAGATTTGTCCCCTATACGCTACAGCCACCACCAGTAACCTTTTCTGTACAGTCCAGGCTGATAGGTATAGCGTAAGAAACAGCTTTTATTATACTCACGTGCAGAGCGGTCCGGTCCGATGGGCATTGCTGGTCCTCTTCTCTTTATGCGATCACCGTCCTCCTTTCCTGCCCAATGTGGATGACATGTTCTAGGTCATCCACAAAGAGTCCGCCATTGCGCTCCTGCACATGCACAATTCTCTCGGGCAGAGCAAAGTACTGTAATGCACAGGTGCAAGGAAAAGTCAATGAATGCCCACGCATGCGCACTACTATACTTTGATCTGCCTTCATCAGGGCAGAGAGAAGTGCGCAAGAGCGCATTGGAGGACTCTGTGTGGATGATGTAGGATGCATCATCCACATGAAGTAGGGACGAGGTCGGCAATTACAAGCAGAGAGAAGGCACTGGTCAGAGACCAGCAATGCCAATCGGACTGGACTGCGCCGCAGGTGAGTATAATATCATTTTTTTACATTATACACAGCGGCCTGGGCTCTTATATACAGTATTCAGGAATGCTGTATATAAGAGCCCACTGGTGGTGGCTGCAGCTTATAAGAAACAAATCTGGTGACAGGTTCCCTTTAATGTGTCGTACATTCATTGAAAATAGTGCACAGGCAATATTTGCATTTATGCTGGCTGAAGTCCTATAAATTATATCATCATTGCAGAAGAAGAAAGTGTGTTTTATTTTATCACTTTTTTACTACTAATGGAATCATTTTTTAACTTTTAGAAAATCAGTCAAAGTAAAATATCTTTTCAAATTAAGTTAACCAGGAATGGAAGCCTTAATGCTAAATTGAACACGTTGTGAAACATACTGTAAAGATGTGATCTATATAAATAAATATAGAAACATTTATCACACATTAACTGTTTTCTATAATCAATAAATCATATAAATCTATGTTGAATAATAGATTATGTGTACTAGAACCTTCTATCATGGTAGATGGATATTAAGAAGATAACAGAAGAGCAGATCTACATCTTAATTACAGATACAATTTAGTCACTACTCACATGTACCTTAAGAACACCTTTATACAATACTTTATTCTAAAAATAAACAGCACACAACCCTGCAAATCCTTAATAACCATTTTCAAGTAAATTAAAATGCCTACTTTTATCTTGAAGTTGTAGGACAATATTAGCTATGTTAATGTCTTAAAAGGGTTGTCCACTACTAAGACAACCTATTCTCATTCCAAATGTTTAAAAGAAGCCTATACTCACCTCCAATGGTGGTGCCATTCCAGTGGTGACTGGGCTTGTGTTGTCTGGACTCACATGAGGTTGTTACGTCACGTGAACCCCGTTGCCATTCACCGTTGGCTTATGTCTTCCTGCATTCCGACAAATGATTTAGTCAACATGAATTGAGTGCTACAGCTGCTCTCACTTTCCAATGATGATTGCTCCTGTGTCCAGACAGAATACAGTGGTAATTGGGCGCGTGGCATCTCAACTTCATGTGAGCCCCTGGGGACGCGAGCCTAGACACCAGTGAATTGGCGTCACCATGGAGGTGAGTATAGGCTTCTTTATTTTAAATGGTGGAAACATTTTTAATAATAAGGGGTTTCCCTAGTAGTTGACAACTCCTTTATAGGGAAACGACCAGCAGGATTTTCATATACTGTATAAAGTAAAGCCAGTGCTATACTGACGCTAGGATGCTGAATGTAAGCATAGCTTTTGTTCTGACATTGAATATTTTATTTCAGATATATGTGCAAGTAAATCTCTATTAACACAACACACACACAAATCTATGCCCTTTTAACCAGACTGGGTAACAGGCTAGAGATGGAACTGACGGGCGGACACCTATAGGCTGGGACGCATACAATCCACTAGTCAGAAACCTGGGAGGATGAGGGGCTAGTCAGTGGAGTGGATGGATGATGGACATCTTGTCAATTGAATAGTAACCAAACACCAATTCAGTTAGAAGTTGACGTGCTGACAGGAAAGTGTAAAGTGACTACCAAGTAAAGTACAGTCGCTGGGAGAGTATGGTGCGAGCACTCACAGGACTGAGCACTGGCGGGGCACAGGGCCCTAGTTCAGGAGGACGCTTTATGCTCACCTGATAAACACCTGCCCGGTGAGGGGACCATGAAGGACCTTACCAACATTAGTGTCCGGAGCACAGAGCAGAGAGGGAACCTGGGATTGGTGACAGAGGTCAGACCCTAGAGAGGTTCAAGCTGCCTGCTTTAAGGGCCAGGACGGAGACAACAGGAGGGGACACCAAAATGCTCCAAGCCATGGGGACCCACCAACTACTACAGACTACAGGGTTCATGAAAGTAAAGCTCACCAGTTCACTACACCAGCGCTGGAACAAAGGGAATACCAGATTGGTTGAGACCAGCACAGACAGGGTAGCAGCAACTCCAAAACAGTGAGTAAAGCACAAATTAAACCGCAGCCCCTGTGTTGTCTGAATTCTTCCTACATGTCTGCACCAATATACTACAACCACCATCATCCTCCCCTGGGGCCTAGCTCTACTTGCTGATAGCCATCACACCTAATCTTCCCAATACCACCAACCCCGGTAGTGAGAAACTTTGCAGTAGCGGCTTATCCCATATAGCCGCATACCACAAGTGGAGTCACGAAAACTCTTTATTCCCTTGCACAAAACCTCTTTTAAACGACCCCCAGGGTCATGGAACTGTGCAACCCAGTGAAAGATCACAGCAATATACAACCCGGGACCGAGTACCCCAAAGCCCTGGGATGCATCAAATATGTGGGTTGGGGCTTGCTATCTATTCCAACCCCTCTGTCTGCATGTGCCAGAACTAATGTCTATGATGGCGACAGGGGGAGGAGGGCCAAGAAGGCAAACAGGGGTGGGAATAGATAGCAAGACCTGACCCACATATTCCCTTTCTGTTGCACCTGTCAATAAAATAGCAGTGCATTGCTGGAACTTGATCATATTTCTGAAATAAAACATCCAATCTCTGAACAAAAGCTATCTTTACATTCAGCATCCTAGCACCAGTATAGCACTGGCTATATTTTATATATGAAAATCCTGAGCGTTGGTTCCCTTTAAAGACCATGCAATTTTTTTTTTATTTTTTTTTTTTGGGGGGGGCTACATTTTTTTCTTCTGTCTTCCAAAAGCCATAACTTTTTTATTTTTCATTTGACTTAGCTGTAAGAGGACTTGTTTTTTTGGGACAAGTAGCAGTTTTATATGGCATTATTTATTTTGTACATTATTGTGTTTAGAATGTCCTGAAAAATGAGAAAGAAAATTCCAAGTGAGAAGAAATGGTGAACAAACTCATAACGCAACCCCATCAAGGTGCTTTAGACATTGTTTTTACTGCATTCATTCTATGGCAATATGATTCTTCACCTCCATACAATTGTGACAATACCAAACTTGTAGAGATTTTTTAGTGGTTACCAAAAATTGTAGATTTTTTTTTATCTTTATGACATGTAGTGTACAGGTTAACTAAACTTATTTATAAATTTGATAGATCAGACTTTTACGGATGTGGTGATATTGTTTTTACTTTTTTTATTTGTTTTTTTTTAACTGGGAAAAGGTAGGTAATTTGAATGTTTTAGTGCTTTGAATTTTTTTCAATTTATTTTTTAATTGTGTTTGCCCCCGTTGGTCGACTTGAACCTATTGCTTGTCCTATAGTACTCACGTGTATATAGTACTAGTTTTGCTTGACAATAGTACCAAGATTGCAGCTATTGTATTTGGGTCATGTTACTAGCTGCCATGGTAACCATAACTGTTGGCACTCCAAATTTGCACCATGGAGAGGGGTTAGTGATGGTGCTGACAATGAAGCCAATTAAATGCCAATGATTGAACTAAATGATTAAGCAATCCTAATTGGAGCAAACGTAGGCCACGGCTGTTACAGGCAGATGCTCAGCCTGATCCATTAAAGAGGAGAAAGACGTGAATGTATAGTCACTCCACATGTGCCAAGCGGTCAGATATACATTTATAATTAAAAAAATATTTTTGGGGGGGGTCAGTTGAAGCCTTACCTTCTAGCCTGTATCAGGAGAAGGAGATGCACAAAGTTACTGTCCTACAGTGTCCGCAAGCAAACATCGCCATCCGATGGCCAGAAATAACTGAGAAAGGACAAGAAGAAAATTAAGTGAGTGTTTCCTCCGTGGATAGATTGGAGGAGATACTGGGTCAGGTGACAGTTATGGCAAAATTACTAAATATAAATTGCTTGGGTGAGCTGGGAAGGGATGGAGTCGGCACCTGAACTTGTAGACAATCATGTGAGCAGCGCAGTGGGCTTACAGTCACAGTACTGAGTGAAGAAGACCCAATAGAAGATCCAAGACCAGATCCAGAGATACCCAAGACCATATCTGGAGAACATCCGAGACCAGATCTGAGAGAAGATGCAAGACCATATCCAAAAAAAGACCACAGACTAGGTCCGAGAGAAGACTCCCGACCAGATCTGAGAGAAGACCTGACTTGATTGAGCCAGAGCTGAAAGGAGAGACCCAACCAGGCCATAGCAAAGGACCGACTGTGTGAGTCTTCACTTCCTGTGTGAACATAAGGTACCAAGTGGGGACTGAGGCTGTGATTCAGAGAACGAAGGCAGTCAGTGTGCCGAGTGTATAGAACAATACACCAATTGGGACGTGTGGCCTAGTGGGTTATATCATTGGCTCCTGTTAAGGCCTGTGTGATGGTTTGTGTGAGGATTGTCTATGATCAGCATAGAATGATAGTATGTATGTATATATCATATATATATAGCACTGTGTTTATATCCTACTTGTCTAAATTGCTTTATTTTTCTTGTAATATAGTTTGTTGCTTTGATATAATTTTTACAACTCCTTGATCGTATGTCAACAGCATCTTTTCTTTGTAAGTTTCAAGCATATAAATTATTGTTGGTTCAAGTACTTCTGTTTCCTCATTATCTGTAATGTAAAAGGGTAAAAAGATCAGCTCAACCCCTCTTAGTAGCAGACGATTCCACAGCCAGGACTCAGAGACTGGTCAGAGTCTTACAAGAAGAAAGAGGTAGTCTCCAGCATTCAAGGATTGAACAGGTAAGTTGACAAAACCGACTTTTATTTCAATGATAAAATTGCAGAACAGAATGCAAACCACCATGATACAGACAGTGGAGGATTATACTGCACTGTCTGTGTCATGGTGGTTGACATTCTGTTCTTCAATTTTAACATTGTTTGAAATAAAAGTCGGTTTTGTCAACTTACCTGTTCATTCATTGGATGCTGGAGACTACCTCTTTCTCATTGTCTACAATGTTGTATCCACATACATGTTTACACATAACGGAGTTGCTAGTAATGAAGTCACATGTGAGGTGAAGGTCCTCTTTTTTTACTGAGGAGAGGAAGTAACTAGATTGAAGGCATGGAGCAGTTCTTACCGGAAAGGTATGTCAAAGGTGATACTCACAAGAGTCTGCAAGGAATGTGTCAGTGGCTAAGAGTAATGTTAGGCCACATGCACACATTGAGTATGAGATGAGTTTTTTACCTCAGTATTTGTAGCCAAAACCAGGAGTGGAACAATTAGAGGAAAAGTATAATAGAAGCACGTGCACCACTTTTTACCCACTCCTGGTCTTGGCTTGCAAATATTGAGATAAAAATTTCACTAAATACTCAATATGCGCATGTGGCTTTAGTAAGGAAATGGTTTCAGGCCTGAAATCAGCTCTTGAAAATTGTACCTGAAGTGATTGGAGACTGTGGTGGAGGAGGACAAGAGCCATGAAAACAGGAAGCAGCAGAATGACAGACAGACCTATGGACTATGTTACTTTGGCTGGAATCACATGATCATATGAAAAAACGGTCCAATTCTCTTTCAGGAGAGTCAGACGAGTGCTGTCTGTGTGGTATTCCATGTGTAATGTGAGTGGGTGCTTTTTTCCTCACTGGTCATCCGTGTGCTGTCCGTGAGATGTCTGGGGTTTTTTTTATCAGCACCTATTATTCATTTACAGTCATTTACAGTGTTCTGTGCTACATGATAGTAATGTATCCATAAAAGCGGACGTCACTAGGATGGTTTTTGTGCCGTCTGTGCTGCGTCCATTTTTTCTCGCACCCATTGACTTGCATTGCCAAGTCTCGCACAATTTCAGCAGCAAATGACAGCATGTTGCGACTTTTCTCTCATCCTGAAAAAAGTTGACCATCTGTTCTGTCCCATTGACTAACATAGGTCCCAGTGCAATGCGAGTCATACGCTCGTGTGAGCGTGCCTTTCAGGTAAGGAGAGCTAAGTCTACCAGAATATACACCCTCATCAACATTGAAATTGGAAAAACAAGAAGGAAAAACATGAAATTTTAGAAATCACATAATGGCTACACATGTTAATTAGAGGCAAATAACAAGAAAAGGGAAACAAAAGTTTCAAAAACATCTTGATTTTTTCAATATTGAAATATGAGCACCCCGTAAACAATATTACTATTATTATTTATTATTATTATAGCGCCATTTACATATGACAGGTGAACACATAGTAGGGACAAGTACAACAATCATAAACAAAACAAGGCACAGACAGGTACAGGAGGAAAGAGGACCCTGCCCGTGAGCGCTCACACTCTACAAGGGATGGGTGAGGATACAGTAGGTGACAAACTTAAATGCCTGGACATGTTATTAATAAAATTAACAATGACTGGCAGAGAATGTTTGCAATGACTAGCAGAGAAATGCAAATCATCAAAATCCATTGCTGGCAGCTCCATTTGCAATTGTCGACCGATGATGGATTGTGTGTTGTTGGGCTCATATTCGATTTTGAATAAATCAAGATGTTTTAAAAATGCTATTTCCCTTTTTTTATTATGGCATATCAGTAACATGTTTATCCATCCTGTGATTTCCAGAATACCACGATTTGTCCTCCTTGGTGTTGCTGTATCAATGTTGAGGAGTGTATTTATTTTCCATTCATTGGTTCCTATGGCAGTCATAAAAACCCACTGTGTATGGCCAACTCTTGTTGGTGCAGTAATTGGTATTTTCTTTTTCTCTTTTGAGTAAGTAGTATAACATTTATAGGCATCAACAGTCATTGCTAAGATTTTCTAAAGTGGTAATATAACTCTGAATTCTTTTCTTTCCACCAAAAGCAGTGAATGTTCCAGTGATTCGACTGTTATACGCATATAGCTAATTTCTATAGAATGTTTAATAGATGCAAAACAGAATGTGGGAAATAACACGGTGCAATAGTAAGTGCATCAGACATACGTATTAAACCGTTAGGAGAGACTACCTGTCCAGAGCATTATACAATAGCTAATAATCTCTATTGTATCCAGGATTCTCTATTGTATCCAGGCTGATTTATGGAAACAGGAGGACGGTTGGCTTAAAATTGCTGGTTTTGGATTGAATTTTTTATATAGTTTTTTGTCATTTCTGTATTTGTAAATGTATAAACCTGAATTGAAATTTCAACAAAAGTGCATACAAACTGGGAACATGTAATTTTATGGTTCCATTTATACAGAATAAGGTTTTTCATTTACATGTAGTATTGTTGCATTCATGTTTGCAGGAAACATGGGGAGAGGGTTAGTCAAAAAAAACATTTAATTAACCGTGCCATGAAATGAATTATAGATGACAGAAGAGATTTTAATTACACTACAAGTTGCCAATTACCATCCCACATAAAAACTTTGCTGCTGAAAAAATTAACACCCACCTCTAGTTCAGCATTTACACTAATTAAACATTTGCACAGTATTAAAGCTTTGAGATTTTGATGTGAATCGGCAATCTTACAAAATGTCTGGGTCATTCCAGCTGTTCCCAGCTTTTATACGTATCTGCAACGTGCCTGTTGGAGATGCCAATCTCAGCTGTGATTATTCCAAACATTTTATAATTTGTTTGACCTTGGGTAAGATGGTAAATGTACTAATATACATTTACAACATACTTATAATACCATATATGATGATCTTTTTACTGCTTAAAGAGGACTGATGTGCCGCCCCCACGCCTGTAGCAGCCGAGCTGCTCGGATCCGGACCCGCTGTGTGGCTGGAGGGATCCTCCGGACCCGGGGGTCACGCGGACACGCCAAATGAAAAGGGGGACATAGTTGTACGGGCTTGGCCGTATACAGTTCGTGATGCCACCCACGGTGTGTGGTGAAGTGGGACACCACCGCAGCTGGTGCGGGATACCCGGGGAAGGTGTGATGGCAGCTGAATGTTAACCCCTCCGTTGGTAGGGATGGTTGCCCCAGAACCCGATGGCTTGGTGTAAGGGATGGCGATGGCAGGGGCCTGCACGCCCAGACGTACCAGGGGAGGTTTGGTTACTCACAATTGAATAAATCACACGACTCTTTTGGTAAACCAAGGTGCTGGTGGCCGGCCGCCGCGGCCGGTTGTACTCTGGTCTCACACCCGGGCTGGTGGTCGCCGTTTTTTCCCTCTGCACTGTGTTTGCTTGTGTTGGACTTCCCGGTATGGAACACGGGAGTTCGCTCCCGGCTTGTTATGTACCTGAGGAGCCGTGCCCGCTGACGCTGACCCGTGGGATCTACCGGGCCTTGGCGGTTGCCCTATCCCTCTCTGTGGGTGGTTGTCTGCTTTTGGGACTTTGGTTGGGACAGAACCTATAATCCTGCCCTCAATCGGTTGATTAGCTAGGTTGTTGGTTCCGGTCCTGGCTTCAGGGTCCGAGTATCCCCTCTGTGCACGGTTTCGGGTCGGGTCTCCGGTGTCGGTACCGGCAGGCTCCAACCCTTTCCCGGTCCACCTAAGATCTGCCGAGCCGTCTTCCCATCTTCTGCTGACAGAGGCCACCGTCTGCCACCTAGCCAAGGTGTCAGGGCTCCGACCCTGGCACCTGTCAAACTGAGCTTCACCTCCGCTGGAGGTACACCTAGCCCCAGCCTCCACTCCTCTCAACTTGAACTCTAGACTTAATCTACTCTTTTTCTCACCCCGGGCTGTCTAGACCCCTAGGTTGGCGTTTCCTAACCGCCTGATCCCGCCCACTGGTGTGCCTGTCTTGCCCTGAGGGAGGTGGCTAGGGTTTCAGGTCGGCTGAATGTGACCTAGGTAAGGGAAGGTGTTATGCGGGGGCCTATGTGTGACTACCTGGTTTTGCCAGGGCGTCACACTGACATCACGATTATGCATGTTAAAATAAAGATATGGCCTTAATGGAGCAGTTAATCTGATTTAACAGATATCTTAAGTGAAAAAAATCTGCAGTCTGGTTGTTTAATCAGCATTTCAAGTTTGGGTTTCATAAGTTCTCGGTACACTGAGGCACATGGTGGTGCATATCTAGATTTAGATCTCATCTCAATGACAGGAAGACCACCAGGAGGTCAATTTGCACATGTGCCTCCACTGGTGCTGTGCAAGTGCTGTGTGATGTCTAACACCCAGGTGTAATGAGACACTACACCGCTAGGGGTCCCCAGAAACACCAGTGGAGGATATCTTCAGGGGGTGTACACTAGGTGTCGCTAAACACACTAGTGAGGGATAGTCAAACAAGTCAGGTGTCAGAAGTTGGGAGATAACGTCAGTGACAGAGTGAGAAAGACAAGCCGAAGTCTAAGTGAGAGCTGAGGGTCTGTAAACCAGAAACTCACGTCAAGAACCAGGAAGAAAGCTGAGCCGGAGTCAGGGGATGAGCCGAGGTTGGGAAGCCAAGAAGACAAGTCGGGTACACAGGAGCGAGAGGCGTCAGGTTCAGGAAACTAGCCAAAGGTCAGGGAGATGGAGTCAGGTCAGAGCAGGGGAGGAGAAGGGATGAGGTATGAGGAACTAGGTAGCGGGATAAGATCAGGTCAGTCACTTACGGGAACCAGAAACATACCTTGCCGAACAGGAACTATTACTGGCGGCGTTCCGGGTGAAACAACTCCCAGATAAAGCAGAGCAATCACTAGGAACGAGGCTTCAGCGAACAGGCCCCTCCCACACAACATAGGACTAGACCAGGAACCAGAGGAAAATATGAGGCCCAGCATAGCCTCTGCAGGATAACAGAACACCGCTAACCAGTGCAAACTTTACAACTGAAGGAAAGCAAAAACACCAGAGGCAGAAAGAAAAGCCAAAGTAGATAATAATAATCTATGGAGGAATATGTGAGGCTCATTGTTGTGTACCGAGGACTATGTGGGCCCACAACTAGATCGGCCAACGACTTTGTTCAAGTTTTTCATTTTGGCTCATTGTGTATTTTAGTTTTATATCCCTGCTCTAAGCCATTCCATTGTAGCTCTGACAGTATGTTTAGGGTCTTTATAATGCAACCCAGTCTCATGTCTTTTGACGTCTTAACAAGTATTGAATACGCTTACTGAAATTTATTTAATGCTTTGTAAAAAAAGTCTTTCTTGGTGGTGGCTGCTTCAAAAAGTCTCCTGTATGAAGAAACTAGTTGCATGCATTGCTTAGCTGTGATTTTGGGTCATTCTTCCACACTCTCTTAAAATCCTCAAATCCTGAAGGTTCTGTGCACTCCTTCTATGAACTCTGACCTTTAGTTCCTTCCATAAATTTTCTATTGGATTCATATCAGGTGATTAGCTACACCATTTTAGATGCTTTATTTTCTTTCTCTGAAAGTATATGAAGTTTGCCAGTTCTGTATGCTGAGAAACAGCCCCACATCATAATGTTCCCACCTCCAAACTTCACTGTGTGCATAGTGTTTTAGGGGTGATAATCAGTGCCTTTTGGCCTCCAAACATTGTAATTATGGCAACAAAGAGTTCAGTTTTGGCCTTATCTGTTCAGCCTATATTCTTCTAGTATTTCAGAGGCTTGACTAAATGTTATTGTGCAAACTTTAAATGCACTTAAACATGCTTTTTGCTCATCAACTTACCCTTGTGCAGTGAGCATGCATACAGCCCATGGAGGCTGAGTGCATTACTTATTGTTTTCTTTGAAACAATTGTACTAGCTAATTTGAAACTTTTTCTGTAGCTCTCCGCAGCTGTTCTTTGACTCCTGAAAAACTCCTCAGATAATTATTTTCACTCTTCTGTCTGAAATAATGTGAGGAGCACCTGATCGTTGCCAGTTTATGGTGAAATGATTTTATTATGATCTTAACAGTGCTCATTGGAACCATCCTTAGGTTAGAAATTTTTTGGGAACCATGCCATCAGTATGGTTTACAGCAATAGGGTTGCAAAGGTCTTGAAACAGCTCATTGGTTTTACCCATCAAGAGATATTTCTTGTGTGGCACCTTGGTAATGAGACACCTTTTTATAGGCCATCAGTTGGATCTACCAATATTATCTTTCTCCGCAGTGGCAGGATTGCTTTCTAACTACTGATGGATATCAACTGGTGTCATGACTTGCCATAGCTTTTTGAACTTTACTTTCTAAATGTTTATCAATATTTTTTCCCTGTGTCATTTCTCATTATTACTCATGACTAAACTTATGGACATCTATGGTTTGATGTATTTTCCTGTGTGGATAGGTTGCTACTAACATCTGGTGAGAAATTCATGTAAATAGCACCTTTAGAAATATATTTACTTAGGAAGTTGGTGAGATGATCATTACTTTTTTCATCCACTATATAAAATCTATATCTACTGTATGTTATATAAACATCTGAAGTACATTTCACCTATCAACCCCTCTACATATACCCTTATCCTGCAGTATATCATTCATTTCTTCTACCTGTATACAGTGCTGGCCAAAAGTATTGGCACCCCTGCAATTCTATCAGATAATACTCAATTTCTTCTGGAAAATGATTGCAATCACAAATTCTTTGGTATTATTATCTTCATTTATTTTGCTTGCAATGAAAAAACACAAAAGA
This sequence comes from Anomaloglossus baeobatrachus, assembly GCF_048569485.1. Classification (NCBI taxonomy): domain Eukaryota; kingdom Metazoa; phylum Chordata; class Amphibia; order Anura; family Aromobatidae; genus Anomaloglossus; species Anomaloglossus baeobatrachus. The sequence goes on along the minus strand of NC_134354.1, from coordinate 104,828,114 downwards.
GAATGTAACAAAAATCAAATCATTGATCATTTCACACAAAACTCCAAAAATGGGCCAGACAAAAGTATTGGCACCCTTGGCCTAATACTTGGTGGCACAACCTTTAGCCAAAATAACTGCGAACAACCGCTTCCGGTAACCATCAATGAGTTTCTTACAATGCTCTGCTGGAATTTTAGACCATTCTTCTTTGGCAAACTGCTCCAGGTCCCTGAGATTTGAAGGGTGCCTTCTCCAAACTGCCATTTTGAGATCTCTCCACAGGTGCTCTATGGGATTCAGGTCTGGACTCATTGCTGGCCACTTTAGTAGTCTCCAGTGCTTTCTATCAAACCATTTTCTAGTGCTTTTTGAAGTGTGTTTTGGGTCATTGTCCTGCTGGAAGACCCATGACCTCTGAGGAAGACCCAGCTTTCTCACACTGGGCCCTACATTATGCTGCAACATTTGTTGGTAGTCTTCAGACTTCATAATGCCATGCACACGGTCAAGCAGTCCAGTGCCAGAGGCAGCAAAGCAACCCCAAAACATCAGGGAACCTCCGCCATGTTTGACTGTAGGGACCGTGTTCTTTTCTTTGAATGTCTCTTTTTTTTTCTTGTAAACTCTGAATTGATGGCTTTTCCCAAAAAGCTCTACTTTTGTCTCATCTGATCAGAGAACATTCTTCCAAAACGTTTTAGGCTTTCTCAGGTAAGTTTTGGCAAACTCCAGCCTGGCTTCTTTTATGTCTCGGGGTAATGCGGGCGTCACACGAGGCGATCTATTGTGTGATAGATAGTACGGGTTGACACTGTTGTACCCTCGGATTGCAGGGCAGCTTGAACTTGTTTGGATGTTAGTCGAGGTTCTTTATCCACCATCCGCACAATCTTGCGTTAAAATCTCTCATCAATTTTTCTTTTCCTTCCACATCTAGGGAGGTTAGCCACAGTGCCATGGGCTTTAAACTTCTTGATGACACTGCACACCGTAGACACAGGAACTTTCAGGTCTTTGAAGATGGACTTATAGCCTTGAGATTGCTCATGCTTCCTCACAATTTGGATTCTCAAGTCCTCAGACAGTTCTTTGGTCTTCTTTCTTTTCTTCATGCTCAATGTGGTACACACAAGGACACAGGACAGAGGTTGAGTCAACTTTAATCCATGTGTGATTTAGTTATTGCCAACACCTGTTAGGTGCCACAGGTAAGTTACAGGTGCTGTTAATTACACAAATTAGAGAAGCATCACATGATTTTTCAAACAGTGCCAATACTTTTGTCCACCCCCTTTTTTATGTTTGGTGTGGAATTATATCCAATTTGGCTTTAAGACAATTTTTTTCTTTTTTTCATTGAAGACAAATTAAATGAAGATAATAATACTAAATAATTTGTGATTGCAATCATTTTCAAGAAGAAACTGAGTATTATCTGACAGAATTGCAGGGGTGTCAATACTTTTGGCCAGCACTGTATAAAGCCCCATCATTCCTCTCAGCTTACCAGTATGCATGTACAGTATAGCTGCTAGGAAACCACTGCTAAGGACAGGCAACAAGCAGAAGAGACTTGTTTGGGCTAAAGAACACAAGGAATGGACATTAGACCAGTGGAAATCTGTGCTTTGGTCTGATGAGTCCAAATTTGAGATCTTTGGATGCAACCACCGTGTCTTTGTGCGACGCAGAAAAGGTCAACGGGTGGACTCTACATGGCTGGTTCCCACTGTGAAGCATGGAGGAGGAGGTGTGATGGTGTGGGGGTGCTTTGCTGGTGACACTGTTGGGGATTTATTAAAAATTGAAGGCATACTGAATCAGCATGGCTACCACAGCATCTTGCAGAGGCATGCAATTCCATCCAGTTTGCGTTTAGTTGGACCATCATTTATTTTTCAACAAGACAATGACCCCAAACACACCTCCAGGCTGTGTAAGAGCTATTTGACTAAGAAGGAAAGTGATGGGGTGCTACGCCAGATGACCTGGCCTCCACAGTCACCAGATCTGAACCCAATCGAGATGGTTTGGGATGAGCTGGACTGCAGAATCAAGACAAAAGGACAAGTGCTAAGCATCTCTAGGAACTCCTTCAAGACTGTTGGAAGACCATTTCCGGTGACTACCTCTTGAAACTCATCAAGAGAATGCCAAAAGTGTGCAAAGCAGTAATCAAAGCAAAAGGTGGCTACTTTGAAGAACCTAGAATATAAGGCATATTTTCAGTTGTTTCACACTTTTTTGTTAAGTATTTCATTTTACATGTGTTGATTCATAGTTTTGATAACCTTCAATGTAAATCTACAGTTTTCAGAGTCATGAAAATAAAGAAAACTCTTTGAATGAGAAGGTGTGTCCAAACTTTTGGTATGTACTATACACTACTGTTGCCTCCTGTTACAAGCTCAGTAATGTATTTGAGAAGGCTTCTCCACCCGTCACTGTCATATCATGCCTCAAAGGAGAACCTCCATTCTAGACTGCACCACACAGTCAACATTCCAATTCCAGCAAAGGGACACAGTATCATTATCATGTGCAAAGACATTGACGTGCACCTGCTGTTTTGTAGACCATAGCCTTAATCAACATGCAGACTACAAAACGGAGGGTGGTAGGGTAGGAAGACCATGTTTCCCTAACTATATCATAATTATATATGCCCGATGGCCAAATACACATTTTGATGGGTCCAACAATGCCTGGTGGTGACCACTGACTGCTCCCCTGGTAGCTATACCTCTGCTGGCAAAACCCTCCCCAACCCCTTTCTTTTTGGTGCTGTCTGATGGCTGTAGTATTCATTTGTGGTGCTGAAATCATTGCCTGGTCAATGACATTCAATGCTTTCTGATATACAGCACATTTTAGTGTACTATTCGTCAATGTCAAATGGGATGTTTTGGGGGTGGTAAGGGAAGGCCAATGTACTTGCCTGGCTCAGAATTGCCCATTGGACACTTATTAGCAAATTTATGTACAAAAATAAGATATAACTAATTATCTCAGTATATAATACGCAAAAGATATTAAATGCCATCTTATTATCTTTTTTTTCCGTATTCTTACACAATTAAACAGCTTTTAGTAACACTGTTTGCCTATATAGTAAAATGCATTGCTTACAATAGAAGAAATTAAACCTATGACTTTTTCAGCACAGAATATCAAAATGTTGTTGGTAATTAACCAGTAGATCCATGTCACTAATGTCTATTAATGAAAGCGCTTTTTTTCACAAGTTTATATCTTGCATCTAACAGTATCTAGTATTTCTCTAGCATTTGAGGCATACTTAGAAGACAGAGACACTTCTTCATATGAAACAACAGCTCTATAAATTCACAATTTGGCACTGCACCCTCCAGAGTGTACAGGGTACTGGTAATTTATGTTCATCTTTTATACCTTTAGACCAGTAGGTCTTGAATTCAACATAACAAGGTTTGCAGCGTGCTGGAATCCAATAAATTTTGCTGCAGGTTTAATGCTGCTGAGGATGTTATATATAACTGACCCGACCTAACAAGAACATCTATTTTATATCCCAGTGTAAGGAATCAGCCTGCATGTGATCGATGCTTTTGTGGTTCTATTACTGTGACACTCTTGATTCATATTTATGATATTGCTCTCATGTCTTATCCATGATTTCAGTAGGTAAGATCATTCTGTGCACTGAAAGCCAAGGTGCCACAATGACAGGTAATACATGTAATGATTTTAAAGGGTGTCTGTCTCCCTCAAAATCAACATTAGATGATCTAAACAGTACTATGTTGGACTCAGCCCCTATAGAAACCAAACTAGTGATACAGTCCCTGAGAAAAATACTTTTAATTTGCATGGAAATGAGGTGAGGCTTTGGTGCACCCTTGGTGTGGTCAAGAGTTCAGTGCACCATTATGACTCCACATTTTGCACGTTCAGAGGGTTCCCCCTCTACAGTTAAGGTGTCATGGCCAGGGATAGAAGCTATACCAGTCATATAGGACAATGCAAAGGAAAGGGGAAAGGAATGCCCTATCACTAGAGAAAGGGAGGAAGTGGTGGCCCCTGACAACAACCTGCAGCTCACCCTCACTGCCCTCACCATCCCCATACAGGTTCCGCACCTGTCGCCGAGCAAGAATGCCTCACCCTAGGCAAACTCTGATCTGGGCCCTACGTAAAGATGGAAGGTATGAGCTCTTCATCAACACCACTATCACTAGAGGAAGACACAAGGGAACAAAATAGGGGAAACACAACTGCAATCACCAGAGCCCTGGTAGATAGCAAAAGGCAACACTTATCTGAGCAGCAGCAACCACAGAAGTCTGGAGCAACAGAAGACAACCTTTCCAGAGCTCAGCAAGGAATAAACTATAAACTCACCGAAATCCTCCCAGGGTGAGGTTTATAAAGGAAGTCAGAGCCTCGCAATTGAGAGGGAAAAATGTCAATTTCCCAGGGTCCTAGAGTCCGTTGCTGCAAAAACAGGGAACTGTCAGATACTAACACGTTCTGCCAATCTCTGGGGTTTTCTAACACTCGCTGCCACTGGATTGTCAGTTGGATGTACTACATTCATGACAGTAGCTGCACGTGGGTCACTCTGAGTGAGGGGCCTTGGGTTACTGCCCCATCTGCCCTCTGGTAGTTATACTACTGGTTGTACTCATTTTAATGTTTTTGGTCTTTTTTCAGATATGTTGTTCTTAATTCCTTGTCTTTACACTTTATATTATCTATAACCTAATATATCCTGTCTTTTCATTATAGCACCCAGTAATTAGTTCTGATAACCTTCTGATTACCGCTTGTAACTGATTTTCATTAAATTTATCTTTCTTTGGCTTTTTCACATCTCGTCAAAAGAATTACCAGTTATAATATTTCATGGCATGTATTTCAATGAATGCTAATTGATCATAAGACTTATGGTTGGTAATGGTAGTGATTTGGGATGTTCTTCCTCTCTATATTAGGTGTTTTTTTGTGGACCACTATATCATCTAAAACATCTACCCCCCTTTTCAGATGTTTTTTTAGTTTGGTTCTGATTATTTATTTAATCATTCATGAACTTCTAGTAATTGTGGATTTTTTAAACAACCATACTATCTACTGGATATGGGCTACTGTGATACCTGCTGGCATGCTATTATATTAAACATAGCCCACCTTCACTTGTAATGGGTTTGCTATCTATAAATTGTTATTAGTGTCTTACCTGGTTTGTAACCTTATTGGGGTTTCTTAATAAACCCCCATTGCACTGAATTTATACATCTTTTACAATTGTAGTCTACGGGACCTAGGTATCTACTCCCTAACTTCATGCTTGAAACATCCTTTATGTATTTCCTACTATTTATTGATAATAAAATAATTTTCTAATTGCACCAAAACTCCATTTTCTCTTGTTTGATTACATACTAGCTACTTGTTGCCTTATCCGTCTATTTTTTTGTCCTTTTAGCAGGTCTAGTATTGATAGTATGAGACCAAAGAGGTATTTGTTGTATTCTAATATATGAGGAGACATATTTATGCATTTCCTTCAAGTTTATTGTAGGATTTATATGATTAAATAACATATAGACAATGTATTACTGTTTTTTTATTTCATTAAGAAATTATATTCCTAAAGGGGATCCCAGATGTTAAATATCTTAAATGTAAAATATATCTAGAGGTGTTTAAAATAAAACTGCCATGTTTCTCCAAAAATACTACATGGTCTTACATTTTATTTGCCCCGAAAAAAATGCTAGGGCTTATTTTTGAGGTAGGGCTTCTTTTTGGAAAAACACGGTATATACTGAACAACTAATGTTGGTTTTGGACTGGCTAAAATTGGGGAATGTGAATACCTAGAAATGCTGGTTCCCAACTATCAAGAAGTCTGAAAAAACAGTTAATCGTGCAACGAATGAGAAAAAAGTCTGTGATCATTTTTTAGCTGGCTTATCGTTCTCAGGAGCAGTTTGTAAATAGAACATGTATCGCTGATAGGAGCAATGATATTCTATACCAGGGGTGGGGAACCTTTTCACTGCCGAGGGCCATTTGGAATTTGTTACCAACCATCGGGGGCCATACCAAATTATCAACTTGAAAATGACCCTGCTATATTTCGTCAAACAATTAATTAACTCACCCCTACTGTGATGGCTGGAGCTGCTTCTCTTTGGTGCGGCTGTGATGTTTGGTGATATTGATTATATTGTTTCTCACAACTGTATTTCCGGGTTTGTCTCGGTCTGGGGAGACTGTGGACATACAGATCACAGGAAACACTGGGGTGCATAAATCACAGGAGAGGCTGGGGCATATACATCACAGAAGAGGCTGGGGCATATACATCACAGGAGGGGCTGGGGCATATACATCACAGGAGATGCTGGGGCACGGACAGTACTAGCAGCAGCATGGACAGCACTGGTGGCAGCACAGACAGCACTAGGTGACAGCACTAAAAGGCAGCACAGAGAGCACTAGGAGGCGGAACAGACACGACTGGGATAGCATAGACATTACCAGGAGGGCACGGACAGCACCAGGGGGAGCACGGAAAGCAGTGGGGGGCACGGACAATAGTGACAAGCACCGGTCACCACTCGAGCCGCAGCAGCGATCTTGGATCTGAGCGGCCCCAGAAGCGGCAGCGGCCCCCGCACGCAACATTTGCGTTTCTGATCCCCTCCCCTTGTCTCAATGGGGCATCCACCTTCTCAATCCCAATTGGTTCAACCCCTTAACGACCCATGACGTACTGGGTACGTCATGGATCGTGTGCGGTTAATCCCTCTGCGGTGGGCAGGCGGCGGCGATCCGCGCACATATCAGCTGTTTTCAACAGCTGACGTGTGCCTGCTTGTCGAGGGTGGAATCGCTTCCACCCACAACTATTAACCCCTTACATCTCGCTGCCAACATCTGGCAGCGAGATGTATATGTGCGCCGCCATTATCCTGACTTACCCCGCCCCCATCGAAAGTCACGTGTCATGATCTCCGGTGGTTGCCATGGTTGCACAGGGTCATGTGATGACGCCTGTAGCTAACATGAGTCATTTACTCTCAATGCCGGAATACAGCAGGCATTGAAAGTAAAGCAGCATATCTGCAGATCTTAGCTCTGTAGCTGTGATCTGGAGATATGACAGAGCGATCAGATTGCTCATCGCTATAGCCCCCTAGGGGGACTAGTAAAATAAAAAAGAAAAAGTTAAAAAAAAGTTTTAAAAAATTCAAAAAAATAAAAAAACTTAAAGTTTAAATCACCCCCCTTTCACCCTATTGAAACTTAAAGGGTTAAAATAATATACACATATTTGGTATCGCCGCATTCAGAAATGCCCGATCTTTCAAAATATAAAATCAATTAATCTGATTGGTAAATAGCGTAGCAGCAAAAAATTTCCAAAGGCCAAACATAGCATCTGCGCAAAAATGGTACAGGTAAAAACGTCAGCTCGAGACGCAAAAAATAAGCCATCACTGAGCCATAGATCCTGAAAAATTAGAACGCTATGGGTTTGGGAAAATGGCGCAAAACGTGTGCCACGTTTTTTGGTCAAGCTTGTGAATTTTTTTAACCTGTTAGATAAAAGTAAACCTATACATGTTTGGTGTCTACAAACTCACACCGACCTGAGGCATCACATTGATACATCAGTTTTACCATATAGTGAACACGGTGAATAAAATATCCCAAAAACTATTGTGTGATTACACTTTTTTTGCAATTTTTCCGCACTTGGAATTTTTTTGCCGTTTTCCAGTACACTATATGGTAAAACTTGTGGTTCCATTTAAAATTACAACTCGTCCCGCAAAAATTAAGTCCTTACATGGCAAGATTGACAAAAAAATAAAAAAGTTACGGCTCTTGGAAGAAAGAGAGGAAAAAAAAAAAACGGAAAAACGCAAAATGCCCGGTGGCTGAAGGGGTTAAATATTAGACAGGTAATAACAAATACCACACACATTGAGAAAGGAGTATGTTCCGAAACATGTCTGTGTCTGGACGTAAATGATGTGTCGTCGGTAAATTGTTTCCCGTCTTACTTTTTTTGTACGCCTGTGGAATTTTTAATATGAGTAAATAAAGTCTTGGATTTTATAGAATCTGCATCGCTGGATAATTTTTTCTGTATAGGGCAGTGCCAATCAAAGTTGTGCAGCATGTTGCGATTTGCAGTGCAAATTGAATGCCGTGGATCCATTCAAGTCTGAGGGTGCGTAGAAGTCACCAGACTGCACTCGGATGACATCGGAGTGCAGTCTGATTTTCTGCAGACTCACAGAATGGAGAATATGGAAAAATTTTGCTCTCCATCTTCTCCTGACAATGTGCTCAGATTTTTTCATGCGAGAGAATCCAATCACAGTGTGCTAATACCATAATCAATCCAATTCTCATGAGAGAATCAATGCTTACTGTATGTGCTTACCCAATGACTCTAGAGATGGAAAATAACTGTGCAGTACAAACTGTGCCCCACTGGGAACCACTGATCTGTGATGTCCCCGGTACTGACCACCACTGCACAAAGTATCATAATGAGCTAATTTACGGGGAGGCCAGCGAGGCAATGGAAAATGACATTAGCCATCTTTCTGATGCTTCAGCAATGTGGGTACATTATGTCCGATTTCATGTGAAGTTCCATATTTCAGAAATTTCAACTTGGACTCCATATTTTGCAGATTAACTCATCTCTAGGTACATTAACCAAGGTTTATTATTGTTGCCTTCATTTTACCATGATGACTATGCAAGTTGTTTACTGCAAATGCCTTTATCTGTCACCATACTATCATGCATTACACAGGCCCCCATGACAGACAGACTCAGAATCTACAGAACTCCCAGGCGCCCTAATTCTTTTAAATAAAGAGGAAAAATCTGTAATAGGGACTTCACAAATGTCTTGAGTGATGCTTCTCATTAAACTTAGATCACAGTAAATTGAAATGGGTTTCAAGGAAAGTCTTTTTGTAGTTATTGAGAAAAAAAAATAGCTAAAAGTGAATTTCTTCAGATGTTATGATCAAATGAGCTATTGTTTAAATCAAGTTTTCAAACAATTTTTGCTGCTGTTTTCCATGTATACACTACATCTACATGTACAACTCCATATAGATGAACACTGCTCTTTTGTAACTATCAGTTTTCAGTTTGTGCAGTGTACAATCTTCTCATTACCATCACAAGCAGGAGTAAATGAATTGTTACACTTATGTAGAGTTCAGAAAATCTCCCAAAATTCAATTTGGGCAGATTCACTTATTGTGAATGGGAAGCCCATTGGAGCTGTATCAACTGGAAGACCGAAGAGGAGCCGATTAAAAGACTAAAAATGCAGTGGTATCTGAATGACATGTATGGGGTGATCGGTGGCGCCTCTGAGGCTTCAGTCGCCACAGAGGTACTGCATCTCAGCCAGAGGTGTAGTATCCCACTCCCGGGTAAGGAGGAGGTCGTAAACCGTTATACACAAAACACAGACACTCTCATTAGCGACACTCCATCAGGTCATGGTTGGGGCAAGTTATACCTTTAAGGACAGCACAGTTCTCTGACCCAAGCTGGGCAGTGGAGTCTAGTTACTGAGAGCATATGATTCGCCCACCCCAGGGCTATGGGACACCTGGTGCCGGGGCGGACTATTCCGGGGGTCGTCAGTGGTGGCGGGGCCCGACTCCGTGACCCTGGCAGGAGTCAATTAATATGGCAGTGGTGGGGATGATTAAAGTTTATATTATTCGTGATGCCACCTGTGGTTTGCGGCTATTAAGCCGCTGCTGCTGTATGGGGCCTCCGGGGCTGGTGGAATGGCAGCTTGGATGGTCCTGCTCCCCACAGGTGGAGCGGTGCCCCGGGGCAACTGTTGGTGCTTGTAAGTGTCGATGTAGTGATGGAAGGCTATGCAGTGACATAACGGAGACAACACCAGGGGGTGCAGTTTCAAGGTCTTTACTCACAGTTCCTGGCTGGTGCACACTGGTGCCGTTGGACTGCTGGAACCCACTGTCAGGGACCTCCGCCGATCCTGGGTTGCCTTTACTGGATGAACCTGGCTTGGCCTCCACTACAGCCTCCGGGCCAGGGGCTTTCCTAGTGGGTGTTCTACCCCCTTTCCAGAGGTTCTGCTGTGGGCTGTGGCCCGGGGTATTTGCAACTACCCTGGGCCTCGGTTTTTACCTTCGGAATTGACTTCTCTTCCTCCAGTTTCTAGGGACCGTCCCCTGTGTGCAGCTTGATCCCTCCACCTGATAGTTCTGTGGAACAGGCCACTAGCCTGAAAGCCGTCTGAGGCCCTGGCATCCCCTCTGTTCTGCTTGGTGTCACCTGGGCCTAGCCGGGCCCCAGGGTCTTCACCAGGAAGCGTCACTTTGTCCTTCTTGCTCCTGACTGACTAGAGCACTACTCTTCTTAAGGGGGCTTTACACGCTGCGACATCGCTAATTCGGAGTCGTTGGGGTCATGGAATTCGTGACGCACATCCGGCCGCATTAGCGATGCCGTTGCGTGTGACACCGATAAGCGATTTTGCATCGTTGCAAAAACGTGCAAAATCGCTAATCGGCGACATGGGGGTCCATTCTTAAAAATCGTTACTGCAGCAGTAACGAAGTTGTTCCTCATTCCTGCGGCAGCACACATCGCTGCATGTGATGCCGCAGGAACGAAAAAGCTCCCTTTACCTGCCTCCCGGCTGCTATGCAGAAGGAAGGAGGTGGGCGGGATGTTACGTCCCGCTCATCTCCGCCCCTCCGCTGCTATTGGGTGGCGGTTCAGTGACGCTTCAGTGACGCCGCACGGACCGCCCCCTTAGAAAGGAGGCGGTTCGCCGGTCACAGCGACGTCGCCGGACAGGTAAGTATGTGTGACGGCTCTGGGCGATGTTGTGCGGCACGGGCAGCGATTTGCCCGTGTCGCGCAACAGATGGGGGCGGGTACCCACACTAGCGATATCGGGACTGATATCGCAGTGTGTAAAGTAGCCTTTACTTCTCTCAGCTCTCACTTCAACTTCACTCTGCAGACTATCTGCCTCCTCTGCCTCCTGCAGACTTCTCACCAAACTTGACCTTCCTCTTTCTACTCTACTCTCGGCTGGCTCCTCCCACTCACCCAGTTGCTAAGCTCCCACCCTATGGGAGAAGGGATGGGTCTTACGGCCCCTCCCAGCATGCAGCATGGGAGGGTAGCTGCCACTGTCCCTGGTCCCTGTGTGTACCAAACAATGGGTGTAGTGCAGATTTGCCTGTGGACTGGCATTCACTCCTTTCCTTACCCTGGATGGGACATCACACCTCTGGCTGGGGTGCAATGTTCCTGTGGCGACGGAAGCCTCAGGGGCGCCACACATACTGTAAAATATTGGCCAGTAGGAAGGAGCAGTGTAGACCTGTGGTCTGGAGCTGCTGCAGCTCAGCCCAGAAGCACGACAGAAAGGGTCCTAGAGCCCAAAGGAGCGACCATACTCTCGTGTCCTAGTTCCATATATGACATACCGGAGTGGAGGGACTTGGCCACGGTAGGGGACCGGCCCCTCAACTAGTGGAGAACTTCAAGACTCGGCTAGCTAACCGGAGGCTGAGGTTACTTCAAGTGCCGAAGCCAAATCCACAAACAACCAGGGAAAAGGGGACCACATAGGGCCAAGGAAAAGAGGTTCAAGCCACCCGACAGGGTCTGCGCAGACCGGCTCGGGGCTCTGTGTGTGCAGGTGCGGAACAGGCGGGAAAGGTCAGCGCAGGAAGACGACCAGGAAAGGAACACAGAAGGGTGTACCGGGTTGTGTCTCTGAACTATCCAGGATTGGCTGGAGCCCATCACAGCAGGACCTGGCATTCCAAAGGCAGCATTTGTCTAGATGTGCTAACCTGGCACTCTGAACTGTGACCTTGTGACTGCATCCCTGTGTCGTCTGGTTATTCCCTGTGCCTCCGGCCCTGTGCCCTGCCATTACAGACTTCTACTCCCAACAGCCCTGGAGCCCAGCTCTACCTATGGAGAGCTATTCAAACTCTGCTGCGTCACCATCGACCCCAGGGAAAACTGAACAGCAGTGGCGGCACCTATCTTGCCGCATACCACAGGTGGCATCACGACATCTCCCCTGTAAATAATCCCTACAACCAACCACCATCTTTAATTAATGACATTGCCAGGGTCACGGAACCGGGCCTGGCCACTGCGGCATCCAGACGACCAGAAACTTGGCCCGGTAACAAGTAACCCCAGGCCCCGATGGGGGCGAGTCAGATCAGCATAAGAGTTTGGGTTTTTTTAACCTCCTACCCGCTCTCAGAATTCCGAAAATGGTAGTTACCGTATTTTTCGCTTTATAAGACGCACTTTTTTTCCCCCAAAATTGTGGGGGAAATAGGGGTGCGTCTTACAAAGTGAATGTAACTTACCGGGCAGTAATGCGGCGGTGGAGTGAGTCACAGGAGGCTGGTGCGGCCTCCATGGATCCCCCGGCAATCGGCTGCGGAGGCGGCCGCCATGGATCCCGCGGCAATCGGTTGCGGTGGCGGCCGCCATGGATCCCCCGGCAATCGGCTGCGGTGGCGGCCGCCATGGATCCCCCGGCAATCGGCTGCGGTGGCGGCCGCCATGGATCCCCCGGCAATCGGCTGCGGTGGCGGTCACCATAGCCGAAATCTTTATCTGCGCCTGCGCTGCCTCCAACGCGACTTCCGGAATATGGCTGCGGAGGTGACGCAGGCGCAGATGGAGATCTCGGAGAAGCGAGATCTCCATCTGCGCATGCGCTGCCTTCCGTAGCCATTTTCCTGAAGTCCATCGCGCAGATAGAGATCGCGGCTCTCGAAGATCGCGATCTGCGCATGCGCGGGCTCCATGTTAGATCTCCGCAGCAGACGGAGACTATCATAAGAAAGAGGAGAGAGAGAAGAACGATTCTCCCTCTCCTCGCTAGGGCTGGATGCTGATTGGTGGAGACAACTTCTGCAGAGCTGCCTCCACCAATCAGTGATCTGAGCCTGAAAAATGTTATCAGTTGAACGAAAGGTCCTAATAGATGGGCAAAAAACACTGAAGGGGAACACAACCCCCATCATCAGCCTTCAGAATATACTGTATCAATCGGTGTATTCTGAAGGATGATGGGGGCTGTAGTCCTTTAGTGTAAACACTCCTGGGAGGGACTAATGTAGTGGCCAAAGTGTAAATGTGACTACCACCCCCCTCATCTTTCAGAATACAGCCATGTATGGTATACAGTACATGGGTGTATTCCTAAGGATGAGGGGGGTGGTAGTCCCAGATCCCCATAAAAGTGCATCATCCACAGGTCCCCCACAGCAGTGCATCATCCACAGATCCCCCATAACAGACCCTCATCTACAGGTCCCCCATAAAAGTGCATCATGCAGGTCCCCCATAGCCGTGTCATCCACGGATCCCACATAACTGCATCATCCACAGGTCCCCCATAATAGTGCGTCATCCACAGGTCCCCATAATAGTGCGTCATCCACAGGTCCCCCATAGCAATGCTTCATCCACATTTCCCCCATAATAGTGCGCCATCCACAGGTCCCCCATAGCAGTGCGTCATCCACAGGTCCCCCATAGCAGTGCGTTATCCACAGATCCCCCACAGCAGTGTCATCCACAGGTCCCCAATAATAGTGCATCATCCTCAGGTCCCCCATAACAGTCCGCCATCCACAGGTTCCCCATAGCAGTGTCATCCACAGGTCCCCCATAGCAGTGCGTTATCCACAGGTCCCCCACAGCAGTGCATCATCCACAGATCCCCCCATAACAGACCCTCCTGTTGAGTCTAAACTGTTAAAATAATGTTTTTTTTAATTTTATTAAAATGTTTTAGCACACTATTTGGCTCAATTTTTTTTTTAATTTTCCTCCTCTAAAACCTATGTGCGTCTTATAATCAGGTGCGTCTTATAAAGCGAAAAATACGGTAGTTAGCTGCATGTAAATTAAATTTCCCCAAATTCGGATTCATTAGAATCCAAATTTTTGTGGAAATTCATAGCAAAGTCAGTTTAGAAATGTTTTGTTCATCTTTACTTTTATTATACAGTAAGAGACAGGTAATACAGGATCCATCACTGACAACAGATGACGGTGACTAGAAATGAGCGAACCTGAGGTTTGATTTTTGAACCCAACAACAACATAAAAAAATCAAGGTTTTGGGTTCGGATGCTTTACGTGCGAACTTCACTTGTGCAAGCAACACTGTGCTCAGGTACGCTTGGTTCTCAGCCCTTTGTGAGCCATTTGCAGTGTTTGAATGGTGCATACTGGGGGTAACATCAGCACGATTACATGTAGTGTATAACCCAAAAAGTTGTTTGAAAAAGCTTGTCCACTCTTCTCTGGAAGTGATCTGCTTATGACTGGCTGTTTGTGGGTGGAGACTCAAACTGCCAATCGATTACTTGCTCTGGGGTTCAGGTCAAGCTGGAGCCAGTGGAGGCTCGGATCCTTGCCTGCCAGCGAACCGAACCTCCACGGAACTGCTCATCCCTAATGGTGACAGCTAATATTTTATACTCCTGAAATAAAGGACAATCCTCAATATATTTGTGTTTATAACATTTTTGCTCATTGCCTCTTGTTCTCATATCAGTGAATACAATGCTTTGGCCAAGCGTAATGTCTTTCATCAAGTTGAGGTGAATAGATCAGGAGAGCAGCCCACTAGCTAAAGGCCGCTTTACACGCTGCGACATCGCTAGCAATGTCGGTAGCGATCGCACACGCCACCGTCGTTTGTGCGTCACGGGCAAATCGCTGCCCGTGGCGAACAATATCGCTAGTACGCGTCACACGAACATACCTTCCTAACGACGTTGCTGTGGTCGGCAAACAAACTCTTTTTTAAGGGGGAGGTTCGTGTGGCGTCACAACGACGTCACACAGCAGGCCACCAATAGAAGCGGAGGGGCGGAGAGCAGCAGCATTAACGTCACTCTCACCTGGTTGCCGGAGGATGCAAGAATACTGTTGTTCGTCGTTTCCGAGGTGTCACACATAGCGATGTGTGCTGCCTCAGGAACAACGAACAACCTGCGTCCAAAATGAGCAACGATATTTGGGAAAGGAACGACGATCAACAATCAACAATTTTTGCCATTTTTCGGATCGTTAGCGGTCGCTCGTAGGTGTCACAAGCAACAAATTCCGTGACCCCAGCGATATCTCGTTAGCGATGTTTTTACGTGTAACGGGGCCTTTAGAGTCATAAGTGAATGATCTACGTTTGTGCTGTGTCTTCCTCCCTTTTTCTAGATAATGACCTCTGTACATATCACAGCCCATGTTCCCAACACTAGAAAATAACGCAATAATCTATTTTTTTACTTACTTTTCTTAGGTCTGGGGACTGAGGCATCAGGACTGCACCCAGAAAATATACAATCAAAAAATAAAATATGATATTAAATGATTTTTTTTTTTTAACTTCTTCTGTTAAAGTTGTTGTTGATGATGGGGCACGTCTAAAAACAGCCGGGGAAATTGTTGACTGACAGGATCTGACTAAATGATTAGCTGTCTCAGAGGTTTATTCTTATCTGCCATTAATGAAATGCAGACAGCTGATATCGGTGTCACTTCACTTGACATTAGAAATGTTTTGAAAATAGATTTAAATTATATATTAATTACATTTGAAGAATAGACATTATTCATATTATATATGAAGTAAAGGGAACATTTGTCTGTGTTGGTATATTTTAAGCTGGTCATATATTAGATTTAGCCCAAATGTCCTAGACATTACATAGGCATGCTGGCATATGTCCTCAATAAGGGGAGTAAGCTGCTGCAACAACTCTTTCTTCCTTTAGAACAAAATGATTGAACATGTGTCACTCTAGGTACGGGGAAGTACCAAGTGGACGGCAAAAGGGAAGGGAAAACCTGTGTCTAGGGAAAGGAAAGATGATGACCCCTGACTGAACCTAATGATGGTCCTTGGGGTCCCTCACCATCCAAGATAGGTTCCACACCTATGCGCTGAGTCAAATACCTGACCCTAGCTATGCCTAGTGAAGGGCCCTAAATAGGGAATGGTTGGGATGAGCTCTTCATCAACCCCACTAAACAACTATAGAAGACACAAGGGGGACACAACAGGCCAAAAAATGAACTACTTATCATTAGATAACTCAGATAGATGTTCAGCAGAGTTTACAGCAATGGTATTATACAGGAGTAAAAACTACCTGCTTGCAAGCTAGGCTTGAAGAAACTGAAAATATCACCAGCACAGTCCAAAGGAAGCAAGGGGTATTTAAATACCAAGGGAATACTGAATCTCAACAGCTAGGTGGAAGTTGAGCTCCTGCTGGATCCAAAAGGGAGAGAGATTAAACCAGCAGGAAAGCTACCCATACCAATGAATACTGACAGCAGGAACAATTGAAAGTCAGGGAGCATTCTGTGCAGCCAGACGCTGTGACCTTCTATGGCCAGAAACCACATGAATGCCTGTCACACTTGACACACGCGTGACAACATGTTGAATTTTGACATGCCTGACGCTTCTTTCCTCCAATGTCTGTCCACTGAAGAGACTTGGGACTTCCCCACTGCCATATTTGGTGTTCATGCTGCTGTAGACACTTTAGGTTGTCACACCCTTACTGGAATGTCAGACTAGGGGTATGTGCACACAATAACTTTTTCAGCTGGATAGCTGTTGGACAAAGAATCAGACAGCTGTCTATATGTATCGGGGCATTAGATAAATACTTGATCAGCTGACAAATATGGCCTAATTCAGATGGCTGTATTATTAGCCCAGTGCACAGTGAACCTATAATGATCAAGTATCATGTCTAATAAATTAAAAATTACACATTCATATTAATAAATCACCAGAACCACCATCAGTACATGACTTCATTACCTGAACCATTATCATTGCAAAAGTTTGGGCATCCCTGGTCAAAATTACTGTTATGTCGAATAGTTAAGAAAGTTGAAGATTAAATGCTCTTTAAAAGTCATAAGGTTAAAGATGACACATTTCGTTTGTATTTTAGGCAAAAAAAAATATTTTCATCTTTTACATTTTAAAATTAACAGAAATATGAAAAAGGGCCTGTGCAAAACTTTGGACACCCTGCATGGTTAGTACCTGGTAGCGCCACCTTTGGCAAGTATATTGAATGGATCCATTATAGTCCATTATAGTGAATGGATCCATCGAGGGGTTTCACCTGAATCATATATTTCAAAGTTGTAGATAGAAACCCCAATGTATGTGTGCTCAGCATAGGACACAGGATAAATGTGGACTGATTCAAAATGTTCTGTACCCAAATCGCCACCAAATAGCATTCAACCCCACCCACAAAAGTCCCCACTCTGATCTATCATCTGTTAACAGTGATATAGGGAGCTTCTGTGGCGCCCCTGGCCTTCAGGCACCATAGGGTATTACACCATTTTTTAGAGGTAATATCTATCCCAAGTCAGGAGGGAGTTAACTGCCGGTGCCTTCACAAAACACACACAAACAACAGAAAAGTGCTTACTCACAAGGGGTTGGACTAGGGCAGACAATGTAGTTAGCCATCATGAAGCATGGGACTTTCCTCAGTCTCTAGGACAACCACCAGGGGCGGGCACCACTTGGGGTAGAAGTAGGTGCAACCATCACACTTAGAGCAGACCTTCCTGGGCACAGCTTGGGATAACATCTCACACGGACAACAGGAGTTTAGTGTTTCTCTCTCTCTCTGAGACCTGTGGCTTGGAGCTGGAGGCTCGGCCCGGGTTCCGGATAGCAACTGAGGACCACTTCACTAGAAAGACTTTCACGGGCACCGGCGGTAACTGCCGACTATCCAGGATCGGCTGGAGCCCATCGTGGCAGAGATCAGTACTATCAGTGAGTAAAAGACCTGGAACAGCAGCCCCAGCCTCTGCCTCTCATTTGCTGGCGCTGTCACCCAGCGCTGCGGCACCAGCGGGACTACCACCACCCCCATCCATCCTCCATCCTCCTCCCCGGGGTAATCCCACTCCGCCTTTGAGGAGCGACACCATCCCGGCTGCGACCTTCACCATCAGCCCTGGAGAGCAGCACCCGCAGCGGGGGCCCATCTCTGGCCGCATACCAAAGGTGGCGTCATGATCATAATAGACTTTCCTAACCGTCACTACCACCCCATCCTCCATCCTGCCTCCCATCCACCGCCTACCCTCCCTTCTATATGTCTTGGAGTCACAAAACTGGGCCAGGCCAGCCTGTGATAACGCAGAGCATCTGCACCCCCGGCCCGGCGACATGTCGGGTGAAAACCCCCTTGACCCTGGGGTGTTACACTTCCATGTTACTGGTTGCAAAAAGGCTCTGCAAAAACCGCTATGGCTAACCTCTCAAAAAAGTTTGGCATTATTGTAGTGAGGAGAGTCCACTTAATTAAATGGGTGTGTGCCTCCAGAATTAAGAGCTAGGTAAAATGTAAGGGAATTACAATGTACTGGGCACCACAAGAACTTATTTGCATTTTTAATTCTGCAAACTTTGTTGCATTTGACTCCTGAGGTGTTTCCCAGACACTAAATCTTCACTTCACCCATATATGTATTCCCAGAGCGGTGTAATTTTAAAAATATTGGCATTTGAAGGGGTTTCTGCTGTTCTGGCACTTAGGGGCTCTGCAAATGGAGTCAGATATACCCATACATACATAAATACATAACATGGTGCTTAGGTAACAGCTCGATTGCATAGCGAACTATGCTCAATTTAAAATATACTTTATACAGAGCAAAAACAGTGTGCAACATCATGGGCAACTCTTGGACACCAGATGGAGTCTTCGTAAAACCCACCCAGTTTGTATAGACAAAAAATTTTGATAAAGAATAGACATATTGATGCAGATTTATTATTGCTGTTCTAAAATTAGACATTTTAAAACTTGACCAGGCTAACAGAAGATGGACAAAGTTTACCAAAGCAGCTCACTCTCTATGATAAATTTACCACATTTGCTAGATGCGTTAAACACTTTTCTGCATTGCTTAGCTTACATTAGTCCAATGTTTCTAGCCAAAATTTTGGCTCAATTTTTCATGAAGTATATGAGGCTGATGAATTTGATCCAGAAAATTTGCGGACAATCCATGCATAGTTGTTTAGACATTATTGATTTGTAAATAGTGCTGAGCGGACCCGGGCTGTAAACGTCCGGATCCGCGCGGTTTCAGGGCTATCCCCGAGCCGGACCCGGACGCGGGATTCCGGCTGCACGATCCGGAATCGGCAATTACTAAAAATGAAAAAAAAAAAAAACAATAAATAAATGAGCATTTCATACTTACCAGACTCGGTCTCATGGCGGCCCATGCTTCCGGGTTGCGCTTTCACTTCCTGTGCTGTGCACGCAATCACACAGCTTTCCGTGTTTTCCCCGCCCACTGGCCATCCTCTCAGCTGTGATTGGTTCCTGGCTGACGCGCCCCCAGCCTGTGACAGTCTCTGCCGCGGTCATCGCTTATCGCGGCTCAGTAATGGGGTGCACTCAGAGCGGGCAGCCGTGCTCTATAGCTGCTCACTCTGACATGTAGCAGAGCTGTATGTGTCGCAGCGGGACTTCTCCTGTGGATTACGTCGGAGCTGTAGGGTTTCTTTGGGGGCTTAATAAAATGGTGAAGGAGGAGTGTTTTGTACTTTATTTCAAATATAGGATTTTTCTGTGTGTCTGTGTTTATTTACTGTCATTTACAGGTTTGTGTGATGCAGGTATCTGATAGACGCCTGTACCATCACACAAACCTAGGGTTTAGCAGCAGCCGTGCACCGCTGCTAACCCCTGCTATTACCCCGACTGGCACCACATCACGCCAGCGGGAAGAGCCAGTAGCGCACACCGGTATGGTCGCATCTAACAGATGCGACCATACCGGACGGCTGAGGATATACCAGCCCCCAGCCAGCGTTATCATGGCTGGATGTGAAGATTAGGGGGGGACCGCACGTCGTTTTTTTTTTTTTACTTTCACCGGAATCACACGTGCAAGGGGCTCACGCGAGTCTGCCATGGCAGCACCCGGCAAAGCCTCGCACGTGTGACTCTGGGCACAGACACAGCACGACGGCTGGGGCTGCAGCCACGTGCTATAGCTGTGCTGCCGAGTGTTTACCACCCTGACCGACAGTGCACTGCTTTCCCCGCCCACCGGCCATCCTGGCGCCTGTGATTGGTTGCAGTTAGCTGACACGCTGCCACTCAGGATGGGGGCGTGTCTAGCTGCAACCAACATGTGCCGGTGGGTAGGGAAAACCATGAATATTGAATTGTCAGCTCCGGAAGGTAACAGCGTGACCCGGAAGGAGTGTGCCGCCATGACAGCGCCTCGGTGAGTATGCCGCTTTCGCTCCTAGCCCTCTAGCCCCTCCACAAAAGTTTTTACCCTCCGGATTCCGGTCCCCATTGACTTATATGGGCACCGGATTCCGGAGAGTATCGGATTCTTTTTTCTATCTGTCAGTGATCCACCGGCCCGGATTATTGGCCGTTGGATCAACTTTATTTATAAACTCTGCCGCAGCCACACATCCTTTTCCCAACACTTTTCAAAACCTTCTAGAAAGCCACAATACATAAGAATTCTATCACATCGTTAGCAGGCTAGTTAATGTGTAAATTGAATCAACAGTTTATTTTTGTCTGTGCTCTACATTTGGCCAGATTGTAAATTCAGATTTTCCACAGTTCAATTAAGTTAGTCATATTGCTACAGTCATTTAGGCAATGTCTCTTTTAGAGCAAATGTCATAATAATAAATCTTACAGCAAAATGTAAATTGCTTATGAATTATTAAACTGTTCTTAAAACTAATCTATTTTTATATTCAGAATTTTTATTATACAGCTATACTTTATCTCCAAAAAAATTATTTGTTATGTGAACATATTACAATTTACAGTGTGACCATAGCACTCCTAAAGGAAAGCTATCATGAGAAAAACACCTATGGAAATCAGTTTTCTGTGTAACATATATTACATATATTTAGAAAAAAAAATTGACATTGTAATAATATTTTAAAAATGAGTCTTGAAATTTTCACGCTGACCACTTAAACTCATACTTCCTCTCCTTTCAGGAAAGTTTCAGTAAGGCTTCTGGTCATCGAAGGCAGGTTTACAATGACAAGTAACATCTGTCCAACATTTTTGAAGAATTTTATGCAAAAAAAGGCAACAAATGAAACAAAACAAAAAATAAAAGTATCTTAAAAAACCTACAAGCCAGCCATGTCAGCTGCCTGCCCCTGTTTGACCGGCAGAGGGTATTGCAAAGCAGGAACTCGATTGGTCTCTGTGCCACAATGTATTTCAATCAGATGTGCACTACAGACTCACTTTCAGCTGAAGTAGGAGCTGGGGTCGGCAGGACCCCTGCACCCACGGGCCCCATACAGCAGTAAGGGCATTAATGCCTTGATAGTGACATTGACAGTAAGTATAGTAGGTAGGAATCAAATTTAATTAAGCGCATCTTCTACAATATACCGAGGTTTATGCTTTATGGTTTCCAGTAGCGGCTCATATCTTGTGAAAAACATTATGGAAATGCAACATACAGTACTTTAATGGGGGTCTCCATCTTGAACTCTTGACTTCCTCAGCTCGATCCCTTGTTATACACGTTCCCCAGCATAGCAAGCACAGCATTCATTCACCAATGCTCCCAAGTCTCGTCTACACATGAGCCTCAGTTCCTCTTCACCATTTTCTGTTTAAGGGCTACCACAACCCACAGCTACATGCTGGACTTCTGGCTCTGTACTCCAGATGCTGAGCTCTTTAGACTATTACTTCCCTTCTCACACAAGACACCTCGGTTGCTTGCCTGCTGTCTTCAGATATGTCTGTCACTTCTTAATCCAGTGGTTTGCTTGCTGCCTGCATGTGCAGATTTCTTGTTTAATATACATACACACCATCCCAAATGCTGGTTTGTCAATGTAACCTTTTTTTCTCACTATTGTATAGTTATTGATTGTTTGTGACTGAACTGACAAAAAGAGCTAGCTTTCAGGTGGGAACAATGGGAGGAAGCACCCTAGTGACAGCCACTAACTTCTCTGAACGGCTCTCACTGGGTACAAAATTACGGTGTTTGGAGGCCAAAAACCAGTCCACCTAAACCAAACCTCACCCACTCATCTATTTACTTGGCTGGCTGCAAGTAGACAAGGTTTCAGCCTCGGGTGGGCAGGGTTTCGGCCTTGTTAACTTTATTTTAAATATGTCTTTGATTGGGATGAACACATATGTAAAAGATTTAGAATCCAGTCTCCTCTATTTGATGAGCAGAGCCAAGTGAAATAGATCACCAAAAAGGGCCAACCTGCACATCACTACTATTGAACTATTACTGACTAGACCCAGAAATCCAGAGTTACTGTCAGTTGTGTCCCACAAGCCGGCTAACCTCCCTGGTGGAAGAAATCTGAACAAAGTCCAAGCAGTAGTTGATCTTCTGTGGAAGGCAGGCTTTATCATCAACCCGAAGAAATGTGCCATGGATATGGAGGAAGCCAAATATTTGGGCTATGCAGTAGGCATTTGTGTAATCAAACCTCAGATAAATAAGATAGAGGCAATACAGAGTTGGCCACAACCCCTCCCAAGAGGCAGATCAGAGCCTTCCTGGGCATAGTGGTTTATTACTAGAGGTTTGTCCCCAATTTCACTATGAAAGCCACTCCTCTTTCAGACCTCCTAAAGGGTAAAAAGTCAGCCTTGGCTAAGTGGTCATCGGAGGCTGAGGAGGCATTTCAGGAGCTAAAGTTAGCACTCTGTAGATAGCCAGTATTGGTAGTGCCCAACTTCACAAGGTAATTCATATTCCAGACAGATGTTCCAGATATCGGGTTGGGTGTTGTCATGTCACTGTAGATAAACGGGGAGTTGTGCTCCTGTGAGTGGAACAACCCTATTGTGTAACATGTTTTGGCCATCAAGTGGGCACTGGAACCCTTAAGATATTAGCTACTGGGATTCTAGTTTGAGCTAGTCTCTGACCATGCCCAGCTTAAATGGATGCGGGCAAAAAAAGGGATTTTTGGTCGAGCATAGGCCTTGGAAACAAAATGGAAATCTGGATGCCCTTTCAATGGTACATTGTTGACAGGGGACAGGCATGTAGTCTTCCTCAGCTGATCACATATATATATATATATATATATATATATATATATATATATATATATATATATATATATATATATATATATTTATATATAGTACAGACCAAAAGTTTGGACACACCTTCTCATTCAAAGATTTTTCTTTATTTTCATGACTCTGAAAATTGTAAGTTCATATTGAAGGCATCAAAACTATGAATTTACACATGTGGAATGAAATACTTAACAAACAAGTGTGAAAATATGTCTTATATTCTAGTTTATTCAAAGTAGCCACCTTTTGCTTTGATTACTGCTTTGCACACTCTTGGCATTCTCTTGATGAGCTTCAAGACGTAGTCACCGGAAATGGTTTTCACTTCACAGGTGTGCCCTGTCAGGTTTAATAAGCGGGATTTCTTGCCTTATAAATGGTGTTGGGACCATCAGGTGTGCAGAAGTCTGGAGGATACACAGCTGATAGTCCTACTGAATAGACTGTTAGAATTTGTATTATGGCAAGAAAAAAGCAGCTAAGTAAAGAAAAACGAGTGGCCA
This sequence comes from Anomaloglossus baeobatrachus, assembly GCF_048569485.1. Classification (NCBI taxonomy): domain Eukaryota; kingdom Metazoa; phylum Chordata; class Amphibia; order Anura; family Aromobatidae; genus Anomaloglossus; species Anomaloglossus baeobatrachus. Next base: position 104,804,404 of record NC_134354.1, on the reverse strand, counting down.
TCATTACTTTAATAAATTAAGGTCAGTCCGAATAATTGGGAAAACTTTGAAAGTGTCCCCAAGTGCAGTGGCAAAAACCATCAAACGCTACAAAGAAACTGGCTCACATGAGGATCTCCCCAGGAAAGGAAGACCAAGAGTTACCTGTGCTGCGGAGGATATGTTTATCCGAGTCACCAGCCTCAGAAATTGCAGGTTAACAGCAGCTCAGATTAGAGACCAGGTCAATGCCACACAAAGTGCTAGCAGCAGACACATCTCTAGAACAACTGTTAAGAGGAGATTTTGTGCAACAGGCCTTCATAGCTTGAGATTTTATGCAGCAGGCCTTCAATAGCTGCTAGGAAACCACTGCTAAGGACAGGCAACAAGCAGAAGATACTTGTTTGGGCTAAAGAACACAAGGAATGGACATTAGACCAGTGGAAATCTGTGCTTTGGTCTGATGAGTCCATATTTGAGATCTTTGGATCCAACCACCGTGCAACACCGAAAAGGTGAACGGATGGACTCTACATGCCTGGTTCCCACCGTGAAGCATGAAGGAGGAGGTTTGGGGGTGCTTTGCTGGTGACATTGTTGGGGATTTATTCAAAATTGAAGGCATACTTACCCAGCATGCCTACCACAGCATCTTGCATCGGCATGCTATTCCATCCAGTTTGCATTTAATTGGACCATCATTTATATTTCAACAGAATAATGACCCCAAACACACTTCCAGACTGTGTAAGGGCTATTTGACTAAGAAGGAGAGTGATTGGGTGCTACGCCAGATGACCTGGCCTCCACAATCACCAGACCTGAACCCAATTGAGATGGTTTGGGATGAGCTGGACCGCAGAGTGAAGGCAAAAGGGCCAACTAGTGCTAAGCATCTCTGGGAACGCCTTCAAGACTGTTGGAATTCCATTTCCGGTGACTACCTCTTGAAGCTCATCAAGAGAATGCCAAGAGTGTGCAAAGTAGTAATGAAAGTAAAAGGTGGTAACTTTGAAGAACCTAGAATATAAGACATATTTTCAGTTGTTTCACACTTTTTTGTTAAGTATTTCATTCTACATGTGTTAATTCATACTTTTGATGCCTTCAATGTGAATCTACAATTTTCAGAGTCATGAAAATAAAGAAAACTCTTTATTATATATAATGTACACAATATATAGTTGTATGAAAATCATTAATTTAAAAAAAATGACATAGCGCTCCACAGTATTTTTGATTCTCAGCGCAGATAAAGTGGACGACTACGGGCAGCCAATCCCATCTGTTTGGCTTTACCTTGGCTGGCAATCAAAATACAGGGAAGCCCATTATGTTTATTTTTTTGTTAACTATTTAAAAAAATAATTTAAAAAAATGCGTGGGTTCTGTGTATTTTGATCGTTAGTCAGGTAAAGCCAGGCAGCTGGGGGCTGGGATTCTCTGCAGCCCGCAGCCGCCCTTGGAAATGGCACATTGTTTCTTAGCGCCATTTCCAGGCACTTTACCTGGCTCGTCCAGCGGCCCTAATGCGGTGGCACTCTGGGTAACAAAGGGCTTAATACCAGCTTTGTATTCTCAGATGGTACTAAGCCCAAAATTCCTGGTGTCACGCCAAATTAGACATGGCCACCATTAAAAAAACACAACACATAGAATTTTTTTTTATTAGAAATAAAACAAAAATTAGAGACTCCATCTTTATTGTAAAAAAAAACTCCTTAGTCCGACGTAATCCACAGGTAGAGCATTGTCAGCTTCATCACTCTGTACAAACACAGTCTATACCCAGTGAGATGATTTCCAAAGATAATATTTCGTTTCAATGATTTTATTGTTCTTGTGAGGATATCAGAAAAGTGGTATATGTACAAGTCCAACGTTTCGACCAAAACATATGGTCTGTTTCAAGGACTGTGAGATAGAAAACAATATGTCAGATAAGACAATTTACATTAAATAAAAATTAGAACATATAGTTACATGGAGAACTATTGCATGATTTTTCATAAAAGGGGGAAATTAAATATATATCCCAATGGGAAAGAGAAAAAGAAAACAGGGATTACATCGAGTTTCTCCACAAGAACTCACGATTTTTATGAAAATAACAGTAATATTTCATTACAGCAGTATACATCAAATTTTCAATGAGAGGAAAATCAAGGAAAAATAACAAAGGAAGTTTATTGAGTAACACAAACCTCAAAGGTTATGGTATGATATGTATCACATGAGATATTCACTCACGTGTATTTTAGGTTACTCTTATAGCCTAAGACCAAAAGAAAGACAAATCAGTGATCATATGAGAATATGGTTAGATATATAGCAGGAGATGAAGTCATATAAGTCATCAAAGGACAACGTCACTATAGGGGATAAGTGTAATTACCTTAATACCCTCACATAAGTAGATAGGATGACTAACGTCCTCTTTAGTGGATTAGATTTAATAAGAAGCTGTATAACCAATGACATAAAGATTAGATATAAGGCATATGTATGTATGAGCAACATGAGTAATACATTGAATGTTGTCATATAAGGTGCAAAAAATGTACGTACATGGTCGTCTAACCATCCAAGACGGGAGAAAGTAATATTCCTCACGGCTTTACACAATGTGCAAAAAATGCAATCATGAGAGAAGCAGCAACTTAATTGGATTAAATCCACAGGTAGATATACCTATAGCTCATGATCTAGAACGTATAAGGAAAAATTATAATATAGATAGCTGCCATATTACCAAGAAAACACATCAGTGTAATGGGGGCATCTGCATCAAATAGCAGTTTGACATGATCACCTGTAGTTGACTTGTCTATGTATGGCACCTATTAAGGGCTGAATAAGATTCGACTGGATAGGTACAATAGGGCACCTAGGTATAAGCAGGACACAGTATTAAGGTATGGACCGGTCATTTTATCAAAAACAGGGGTGATAAAGTGCTTACCCACGATGTGAGATAATAGGAAAAGTCCTAGGTATGAAGGTGGGGCCTGTTATATAAGATAAAATAGATAGGGTTTAGTGTATATAAAATACACAAGAAATTAGGGGGTCTGGTCCAAAAACATACCTTGTGTCTGTCCTGATAAGCGTTGTGCCCAAGAGTGCCTGGAGGTGGCTGGTGATCTGCCACGTGTGGGATATATATACTACAGCTAATGAGGAAGCCGGCGTGTAACTTGTGTATTTCCGGTCTGTATTAGAAGTGAGGCTTGCGCATGCGCGGCAGGCAGGACCAGGTGTCACTGTGGGGAAGGTGATTACCAAGTGAAGCGCACACAGCGCATGCGCCGCCCACGTCAGGCAGCGCATGCGCATCGGGCACATCACTCGGCATGTGAAGTGAGAGGCTTAGGGGAAAGCAGGGGATGAGTGCGTCATGCGCATGCCCTGTCCGGTAATCGGGACGCGCGTGCGCAGAAGGCAGCTCACTAGCTGCGTGTGTGAATGAAGTGGGAACTAGACGGGGAAAGTGAATGGAATAAGTCTCATGCATGCGTCACCAAGTAATTGGCAACGCATGCGCAAAAGTAAACCATCATAGTATACAAGAGGAACCAATGTGAAACATTATGAGAACTTGTGAAGCCAGTACGTGCAACATCAGGGACAGGATTAGCCGCGTGCTTGTGATGCGTGACGTGAAGAGATGGGGTCAGGAAGGATGGGCCTAAAAGGAGAAAAAACAAGATTTAGCAAAAATATATATTAATAAGCAGCATATGACCATGATATGTTTTTGGCAATATATCAGCTTTACATAACATAAGAGATACAGATAATGGGATATTTACTGATCATGAGAGGCATCTGTTAAAGGAGGAAATCATATATCTGTAAAATGAAACAAGTTAGATGAGGACAAATGGTAAACTGCGATATGACATGGGCGGAAGATAGATCATGTTTCAATGAAAGGTCTCATATTCCCTATTCAGTCCCCTGGGCTCCAGGGTCTGTAGAGTATGTATCCAGTATGCTTCCCTGTGTTTAAGCCTTTGTATCCTATTGCCCCCACGTCTTAAGGGGGGTACATGCTCTATAATCTGATAGCGGAGTTGAGCTACAGAGTGGTTATGCATGACAAAATGGTGGGGAATAGGGAGTAGGGTCTGTTTACAACGGATAGTCGATTTGTGTTTGCTAATGCGGTCTCGGATATGCTGGGTTGTCTCTCCAACATATCCGAGACCGCAAGGGCACTTGATCAAGTATACTACAAAGGATGAATCGCATGTGAAAAAGTCATAAATGGGATAGCTCTTTCCAGACAAGGGATGAGTGAAAGAGTCACCACGTGTCAAGTTGTTACATTGTAAGCATCTAAGGCAAGGGAAATTGCCTTTTCTGGGGGTTGCAAGGAACGTTTGACGAGAGAGGATCTTTTCTGACCCCATATCTGCTCGTACCAGGTTATCCCTTAAATTTTTTGGCCTTTTATTGCAGAACAAGGGTGGTACGGAAAATTCCTTAATCGAAGGGTAGGCTTGTTTCAATAAGGGCCAATGTTTAAGGATGGTATTTCTGATCAAAGGTGAATATGGGTGGTAGGTATTTACACAGGCCACCCTAGGAGAAAGATCCTGATTACTAACTGGCTTACGAGCTATGCGATTATTTGCTACATCACTTGGGTATCCCCTGGCAATAAATTTCTGGCCCATGTCATGCTGTCTTATTTCACGTTGTAACGGGTCCGATACGATTCTGTGTACCCGTGTATGTTGTGAGATTGGTAATGACTTTTTGGTGTGCGGAGGATGGCAACTTGAGAAATGTAAAAGGTTATTCCTATCCGTTGGTTTAACATACTGGTCCGTACTAATGTAACCATCCGGGGACACAGACACCATCGTGTCCAGAAAGTTAATCTTTTCTCTGTCATGATGCATTGTGAAGGTTAACCCAGGTCTAATGGTGTTCAAATCACTGAAGAAATGATTAAAGGACTCTAGATCCCCTCCCCAAAGAATAAAGACGTCATCTATGTATCTTTTCCATGAAATGATATTTGCAATCCATAATGGATGGCAGAACATGTGTGATTCCTCAAAATGGGCCATATATGCATTAGCATAGGGTGGTGCTAAATTAGACCCCATAGCTGTTCCCCGTTTCTGGAGAAAAAACTTATCTTGAAACATAAAAAAATTGTTCTCCAACACCAATCGTAACAAATCAATACATAAAGACTTTTGTGTAGGGGAATATGAGCTATATTTGTTAAGCAGCCAATTGGTTGCCAACAGTCCATCCTGATGCTCTATACTCGTGTATAGACTATTTACATCGATTGTCGCCAAAAGTGTGTCTGGTGGAACCGTGCCTAATCCACGTAAGTGGGATAAGAAATCGGAAGTGTCCTTAATGTAGGCTGGGATCTGTGGAATGAGGGGCGTCAAGATTTTTTCTACGGTCATGGCTAGTGGGGATAAAATCGAGTCAGTTGAAGCGACTATTGGGCGGCCAGGAGGTGTATTTAGGTTTTTATGGATTTTTGGTAATATGTAGAAAACCGGAATGATGGGATGCGTGTTAATCAAGAATTCTGCTAATTTGCTATCAATAATTTGTTGTTTAGAATGAAAATCCACTGTTTCCCTAATTAGGGTCATGATACGGGATGTGGGGTCTCTAGGAGTTGGTTGATACGTGGACAAATCATCCAGCTGTCTGTGGATCTCAGACATATAATATGTCTTGTCCATTACGACAACTGCCCCACCTTTATCTGCCGGTTTGATTACGATGTTTTTATTATTTTTCAAATTTTGTAAGGCCCTATTTTCATCAGTTGACATATTATTTTTGACTCTAAGATCGCCCTGTTCCACGGATTTCAGTGTTTTTTGTACATCATTGGAAACAAGGGAAATGTATGTTTCGATAGGATGATACAGTTTTGGTGGATTAAAAGAACTTGGAATTCTTAAATTCAGACCATGTAACGAAAAACCTTGTATATTGGTGGTTTGGGAAGATGGTGTATTCTCTCTATTCAAGAAATGTGCCTTGAGTCGCAAGGTTCTGAAGAACCGTTGTAACTCTTGATCCAATGAGAATGTGTCAAACCTGGGAGTTGGGCAAAATGACAAACCCTTTTGCAATACATTAATTTCCAATGGTGATAGATTACATGATGATATGTTATAAACTAGACTCATCGTACCTGAGACCGTGTCTGAACTTGATAGGGTATTGATGTCCCCGTGGCGCCTCCTCTTACTACGCCTCGTCTTCCTTTTGGGCCTTGTCTGGGTCCTAAAAAATGACTCGAGCGGGCCTGATATTGTTCTGAGTCTGAGCCAGATGAGTTGGAAAAGCGATTTGATCTGGTACGGTATCTGGATGAGTCCTCTGTAGAGCGCCATCTGTACACACGGTTGTTGTTATAATCCTCTTGATCTCTAATAAATTTTATTCTTTTTCTTGTTTGAAGAGTTTTTTGAAACTCCTCGATGATTTCTTAAGTCTTGGTCCTTATCTTGTCCCACTCTGTGCTTGGAAGCGTATTAGTCAGTTGTTCCTCTATAGAGACAATTTTGAGATTGGTAACCTCTATTTCTTTATGTAGATATCATGTAATATATCACCATTGGAAATTAATGTATTGCAAAAGGGTTTGTCATTTTGCCCAACTCCCAGGTTTGACACATTCTCATTGGATCAAGAGTTACAACGGTTCTTCAGAACCTTGCGACTCAAGGCACATTTCTTGAATAGAGAGAATACACCATCTTCCCAAACCACCAATATACAAGGTTTTTCGTTACATGGTCTGAATTTAAGAATCCCAAGTTCTTTTAATCCACCAAAACTGTATCATCCTATCGAAACATACATTTCCCTTGTTTCCAATGATGTACAAAAAACACTGAAATCCGTGGAACAGGGCGATCTTAGAGTCAAAAATAATATGTCAACTGATGAAAATAGGGCCTTACAAAATTTGAAAAATAATAAAAACATCGTAATCAAACCGGCAGATAAAGGTGGGGCAGTTGTCGTAATGGACAAGACATATTATATGTCTGAGATCCACAGACAGCTGGATGATTTGTCCACGTATCAACCAACTCCTAGAGACCCCACATCCCGTATCATGACCCTAATTAGGGAAACAGTGGATTTTCATTCTAAACAACAAACTATTGATAGCAAATTAGCAGAATTCTTGATTAACACGCATCCCATCATTCCGGTTTTCTACATATTACCAAAAATCCATAAAAACCTAAATACACCTCCTGGCCGCCCAATAGTCGCTTCAACTGACTCGATTTTATCCCCACTAGCCATGACCGTAGAAAAAATCTTGACGGCCCTCATTCCACAGATCCCGGCCTACATTAAGGACACTTCCGATTTCTTATCCCACTTACGTGGATTAGGCACGGTTCCACCAGACACACTTTTGGCGACAATCGATGTAAATAGTCTATACACGAGTATAGAGCATCAGGATGGACTGTTGGCAACCAATTGGCTGCTTGACAAATATAGCTCATATTCCCCTACACAAAAGTCTTTATGTATTGATTTGTTACGATTGGTGTTGGAGAACAATTTTTTTATGTTTCAAGATAAGTTTTTTCTCCAGAAACGGGGAACAGCTATGGGGTCTAATTTAGCACCACCCTATGCTAATGCATATATGGCCCATTTTGAGGAATCACACGTGTTCTGCCATCCATTATGGATTGCAAATATCATTTCATGGAAAAGATACATAGATGACGTCTTTATTCTTTGGGGAGGGGATCTAGAGTCCTTTAATCATTTCTTCAGTGATTTGAACACCATTAGACCTGGGTTAACCTTCACAATGCATCATGACAGAGAAAAGATTAACTTTCTGGACACGATGGTGTCTGTGTCCCCGGATGGTTACATTAGTACGGACCTGTATGTTAAACCAACGGATAGGAATAACCTTTTACATTTCTCAAGTTGCCATCCTCCGCACACCAAAAAGTCATTACCAATCTCACAACATACACGGGTACACAGAATCGTATCGGACCCGTTACAACGTGAAATAAGACAGCATGACATGGGCCAGAAATTTATTGCCAGGGGATACCCAAGTGATGTAGCAAATAATCGCATAGCTCGTAAGCCAGTTAGTAATCAGGATCTTTCTCCTAGGGTGGCCTGTGTAAATACCTACCACCCATATTCACCTTTGATCAGAAATACCATCCTTAAACATTGGCCCTTATTGAAACAAGCCTACCCTTCGATTAAGGAATTTTCCGTACCACCCTTGTTCTGCAATAAAAGGCCAAAAAATTTAAGGGATAACCTGGTACGAGCAGATATGGGGTCAGAAAAGATCCTCTCTCGTCAAACGTTCCTTGCAACCCCCAGAAAAGGCAATTTCCCTTGCCTTAGATGCTTACAATGTAACAACTTGACACGTGGTGACTCTTTCACTCATCCCTTGTCTGGAAAGAGCTATCCCATTTATGACTTTTTCACATGCGATTCATCCTTTGTAGTATACTTGATCAAGTGCCCTTGCGGTCTCGGATATGTTGGAGAGACAACCCAGCATATCCGAGACCGCGTTAGCAAACACAAATCGACTATCCGTTGTAAACAGACCCTACTCCCTATTCCCCACCATTTTGTCATGCATAACCACTCTGTAGCTCAACTCCGCTATCAGATTATAGAGCATGTACCCCCCTTAAGACGTGGGGGCAATAGGATACAAAGGCTTAAACACAGGGAAGCATACTGGATACATACTCTACAGACCCTGGAGCCCAGGGGACTGAATAGGGAATATGAGACCTTTCATTGAAACATGATCTATCTTCCGCCCATGTCATATCGCAGTTTACCATTTGTCCTCATCTAACTTGTTTCATTTTACAGATATATGATTTCCTCCTTTAACAGATGCCTCTCATGATCAGTAAATATCCCATTATCTGTATCTCTTATGTTATGTAAAGCTGATATATTGCCAAACACATATCATGGTCGTATGCTGCTTATTAATATATATTTTTGCTAAATCTTGTTTTTTCTCCTTTTAGGCTCATCCTTCCTGACCCCATCTCTTCACGTCACGCATCACAAGCACGCGGCTAATCCTGTCCCTGATGTTGCACGTACTGGCTTCACAAGTTCTCATAATGTTTCACATTGGTTCCTCTTGTATACTATGATGGTTTACTTTTGCGCATGCGTTGCCAATTACTTGGTGACGCATGCATGAGACTTATTCCATTCACGTTCCCCGTCTAGTTCCCACTTCATTCACACACGCAGCTAGTGAGCTGCCTTCTGCGCACGCGCTGCCCGATTACCGGACAGGGCATGTGCATGACGCACTCATCCCCTGCTTTCCCCTAAGCCTCTCACTTCACATGCCGAGTGATGTGCCCGATGCGCATGCGTTGCCTGACGTGGGCGGCGCATGCGCTGTGTGCGCTTCACTTGGTAATCACCTTCCCCACAGTGACGCCTGGTCCTGCCTGCCGCGCATGCGCCCTCCGGACACCACGGGAGGCGCCTGCGCGTCATGCGCTCCAAGCCTCACTTCTAATACAGACCGGAAATACACAAGTTACACGCCGGCTTCCTCATTAGCTGTAGTATATATATCCCACACGTGGCAGATCACCAGCCACCTCCAGGCACTCTTGGGCACAACGCTTATCAGGACAGACACAAGGTATGTTTTTGGACCAGACCCCCTAATTTCTTGTGTATTTTATATACACTAAACCCTATCTATCTTATCTTATATAACAGGCCCCACCTTCATACCTAGGACTTTTCCTATTATCTCACATCGTGGGTAAGCACTCTATCACCCCTGTTTTTGATAAAATGACCGGTCCATACCTTAATACTGTGTCCTGCTTATACCTAGGTGCCCTATTGTACCTATCCAGTCGAATCTTATTCAGCCCTTAATAGGTGCCATACATAGACAAGCCAACTACAGGTGATCATGTCAAACTGCTATTTGATGCAGATGCCCCCATTACACTGATGTGTTTTCTTGGTAATATGGCAGCTATCTATATTATAATTTTTCCTTATACGTTCTAGATTATGAGCTATAGGTATATCTACCTGTGGATTTAATCCAATTAAGTTGCTGATTCTCTCATGATTGCATTTTTTGCACATTGTGTAAAGCCGTGAGGAATATTACTTTCTCCCGTCTTGGATGGTTAGACGACCATGTACGTACATTTTTTGCACCTTATATGACAACATTCAATGTATTACTCATGTTGCTCATACATACATATGCCTTATATCTAATCTTTATGTCATTGGTTATACAGCTTCTTATTAAATCTAATCCACTAAAGAGGACGCTAGTCATCCTATCTACTTATGTGAGGGTATTAAGGTAATTACACTTATCCCCTATAGTGACATTGTCCTTTGATGACTTATATGACTTCATCTCCTGCTATATATCTAACCATATTCTCATATGATCACTGATTTGTCCTTCTTTTGGTCTTAGGCTATAAGAGTAACCTAAAATACACGCGAGTGAATATCTCATGTGATACATATCATACCATAACCTTTGAGGTTTGTGTTACTCAATAAACTTCCTTTGTTATTTTTCCTTGATTTTCCTCTCATTGAAAATTTGATGTATACTGCTGTAATGAAATATTACTGTTATTTTCATAAAAATCGTGAGTTCTTGTGGAGAAACTCGATGTAATCCCTGTTTTCTTTTTCTCTTTCCCATTGGGATATATATTTAATTTCCCCCTTTTATGAAAAATCATGCAATAGTTCTCCATGTAACTATATGTTCTAATTTTTATTTAATGTAAATTGTCTTATCTGACATATTGTTTTCTATCTCACAGTCCTTGAAACAGACCATATGTTTTGGTTGAAACGTTGGACTTGTACATATACCACTTTTCTGATATCCTCACAAGAACAATAAAATCATTGAAACGAAATATTATCTTTGGAAATCATTTCATTGAGTGTGCCGGATTCTTTACATTTACTGGACTTATTTTTTCCGAGCACCTAAAGTTTCTCATTCTTAGTGAGCCAGGCCTTTCTATTACATATACCCATTGAGAAGCAGAGAGAGCTATGTCAGCTCTGCTACATCAAGCAGGCTGACAGTGAGGGTATGACTCGTGCAGTCTCGCATTGCATCACTCTGCACCTGACACTCTCTGGACAGGAGCGCATCAGCTGCATGTAAATAATTGCCGCTGACTCGCTGCTGTATGGAGAGTGTGTGTCGTGTTGCCTTGCAACACTCGCACAGTGACAATTCAAGTTCAGATAACAGGACCTGTGAGACGTCATAGCCATGGGACCATTCTGTAGCCAATGAGGTAATACAACATTCACACCTGACTGGTCACATGGTTATGACATCACGGAAGGTCCTTTTAGTCAATGTTGGTTACCAGTAGGGCACAGCAATAATTGGACCCGGAAGCAGAAGTGGCCGGGAGACAGAGTCTGCAGGACGCATCGCGGGACCTGTAAGTACTATTTTAGTGTGCATACAGCTTTCTGATCCCTTTATTCTTTTTTTTGGGGGGAAGGCACTGGCGGACATATAGTCGCTGCAGCCGGTGTGACTGCACAGGGGCCCAGAGGGGAAAGAGACCCCCTTCACAACTAGGGTATAACTGGCCTGGCTAGACAGCGTGGACTCTGGGTCTTCAGCGAGTGCCTTGTGCTTGATATAGAAGGGCCCGCCGCCAATAACCACAGTTGTTTGAACGGGGCTATGGGCCATCAAACATCACTGCTATGCACCGAGCAGTGACGTCAGCATGCAGCACATAGCTGTGATGTTTAATGGCCACCGGCCTATCAACGATTGCGCGTGTTTGCAAGAAGTCTCTGATAGTACAGCAGCCGATTAAACATCCCTGCTAAGTGCCTGGAACTGCAATCAGCGTGCGGTGCATAGCAGCGATGTTTAACGGCCATCACTGCTTACTGCATCACACTGTGCCGCGGAGATTTCAATCGACTCAGCTTCAGACTGCAGAGACTGCAAGTACACAGTGTGAGAGAGACCCGGGTGGGTGGATCACATGGAAAATGGGGATCACAGTATTAAGAGGTGAAGGAACAGTATGAAAAAGAGAGAATTAGTATGGAGAGCTAAAAACATGGGGGCACAGTATGGATAAGAGGGAGCATGGGAGGGGCAGTATGGAAAAGTGGGAAAATAGGGGGATCAGTATAGATAAGTGGGAGCATAGGGGGATCAGTATAGATAAGTGGGAGCATAGGGGGATCAGAATAGATAAGTGGGAGCATAGGGGAATCAGTATAGATAAGTGGGAGCATAGGGGGATCAGTATAGATAAGTGGGAACATAGGGGGGACAGTATGGATAAGTGGGAGCATAGGGGAAATTGTAAGGAAAAGTGGGAGCATAGGGGGATAGTGTAGAGAAGTAGGGGAACTACTGTACATGTTGAGGTGGGAGCATAGGGGGCAGTATCGAGAGGTAGATCTGTTTTCTAGTAAAAACCTTTCCATTGTTAAAAAAGCCTCCCATTAAATTTTGTATTTACTGAATGTGTGCATGTGATGTAGTGTGATAATATACTTGTGGCGCCCTGGACAAGCCAGGTCATCACAGGTACTGCAACAACACACCCCACACCCCGAGATAGGCACATCAGTCACACACAAATCCTTGTTGCCTCCCTCCAGGGGCTGATGTCCACACCAGGTGGGGTGGAGCCAGGTGGTTGGCCCCACCCACTGAGGAGTTCACAGTCCTATAGGCGGGAAAAGAAAGTCAGTAGGAGTGCAGTTAAGAAGGAGTGAAGTGGTAGTAGAGGAGCAGACTGACCGTGTCCGGGTACGTGGCCCGGGCACCGAGAGCAAGGTTGGCAGACATACAGCTACTGCCACAGCTAGAGTTCCCAGGCCCAGAGCCTGTGGGCAAAAGGGGCTCCTCCGGCACATATCTAAGCTGGGGAGCGGGTTACCGGTGGGAAGCCATCAGGACCGAAGATACACAAAAGGTGCAGGGAAAGGCAGCCACCACCAACCGTCCGGGAGTAACCACAGCAGCCGGCTGCGGGACCCGTCCATCCAGCCGTTTGTTTTACCAGAGACTCTGTATCTATTCTTGGCTGAGTGAGTACCACCGTGCCATCTGGCACCGTGCTGCCCCCGCGACCCTGCACCTCGCCAACCCTGCCTCCCCGACACCTCACCGGGCCCCGGGACCACCAAACCCCCCTACCCACGGAGGGGAGCGAAACATCTCGGCTGCTCCCTGTCATCGCTCCCGGGATCCCCGTCCAGAGCAGCGGTGGTGTCCCAACCTCACCACAAACTGTGGGTGGCGTCACGGACCAACTCCCCAAACCCAAACTCTCCCCTCTTTCACTCACGGGCAAGGAGCGCCGCTCGAGTCCCCGGATCCGGCCCACCGCTGGAGCCACCGAGCAGCAGCAGCAGCGCCGGACCCAAGCGTGGTGAGCGCAGCGCCCTCCCCGCCCGCGACATACTCACCTACAGCTGCTCTCTCTGGTGTCCAGCTCTAGCCTCCTCTTCTCAGTAACGTCGCTGCGCTACAGACTCTCCAGGACAAGCTGCCCTGCCTGTCCCATAGCAATTCTATGTCATAGAGGACAGTATGTGATAGCTAGTCAGAGTGACTGGCTGCCAAAGAGTAGTTAGAGAGCCACGTCAAACTTTGATGTCCAGAACAGTAGCATAAACATCACACAAGTGGATAGTTGTAAAACAGGCCAAAGTCAATGAAATTTGAAATATAATTCCCCAAAAATAAGACAGTGTCTTATATGATATTTTTTGTTCTAAAAAATGCACTAGGGCTTATTTGACTGGTTATCAAGAGGCTATTTACTGCTGGATGGATGTAGAGATGTTGTGAGATCATGTCATGTCTTTCTACATTCTTGTGGTCATATGTTGGACACGAGATGTCCTGATTATATTGCGTGCCTAAATGGTATAAAATCATATTGGTTTAGCCTTTTTTGATTTATCTCCCATTGATTGGTTGGGACTGTTAAAGGGCCTAGGAGAACTTATTTGGCTTAAGGTCCCATCACATGCATCGATATGTTGTGCGATCGCATGAGCAATCGCACCCGCCCCCGTCGTTTGTGCGTCACGGGCAATTAGTTGCCTGTGGCGCACAAAGTTGTTTACCCTCGTCACACATACTTACCTCCCTAATGACGTCGCTGTGGGCGGCAAACATCCTCTTCCTGAAGGCAGAGGGACATTCGGCGTCACAGCGACGTCACACAGCGGCCGCCAAATAGAAGCGGAGGGGCGGAGATGAGCGGTACGTGACATCTCGCCCACCTCCTTCCTTCCGCATTGCCGGCGGGATGCAGGTAAGCTGTGTTTGTCGTTCCATGGGTGTCACACGTAGCGATGTGTGCTGCCCTAGGAACTACGAACAACCAGCGCGCAGAAGGAGGATCGACATTTTGAAAATGAACGACGTGTCAACGAGCAACGATAAGGTGAGTATTTTTGCTCGTTAACAGTCGTTCGGAGGTGTCACCGACTACGACATCACTAACGATGCCGGATGTGCATCACGAATTCCGTGACCCTGACGACATATCGTTAGATATATCGTAGCGTGTGACAGGGCCTTTGTGAATCACCTAAAATCTACGGCGTGAGTGAAATTATTTATAATTTTGGTTGTGGGATTTCATATTAGTATTTTTAAGCTTTTAATATAATAAAAAGTATTTTTTTTTAAATCTCACTTTTGCACTTTACATATAAGAGCGGAGGAATACTGGGACCTGAATATGTGTGTGTGTGTGTGTGTGAGGGTGGAGAGATACCGAAATCGATCTGTGTTAGAGTGAAAGTGCAGGGATAATTGACCCGATGTGTGTATGAGCAAAATGGTGAGGGAGCTAACAGCGACACAGATCACTGAGGGAGAGCCCATCAATCATCAGTACTTGCCAGTTGTAGTTGTTTGTGGTCTGGTGAGTGAAATATATTTTTGGGGGGCTGCCTGCTTTCATTTAGGGCTGTATTCTCTTTTAGGGCTGTCTTCTCTATTTTGCCCATGTCTTCTTTCTTTTGGCAGTGTCTGCTTTCTTTAATGAAGTGTCCTGCTGTATTCTTTAACTTTTTTTGCTGCATGGACACTTAATTATGGAACCATAACTAGGGCTTATTTTTAGGGTAGGTCTTATTTTTGGGGAAACACAGTAGTAACTAAACCAGAGTAGAAAGGCTATAACTGGCAGCCAGGGACTGGTTCTCCTAAGGAAGAAGTGTGACTACTTCGACACGCGTTGAAAAAAAACCCACTCTTCAACTGGACAAAATGCATTTGTTTCTGTTTCTTCCCAGCAGCGCAGTTATTACCACACTTTTTATTATGGTTCTTTTGCATAGCTGAGCAACAGCAAACATTTTGACCCTGATGCTTTGTTTGCAGGAGTTTTTTAAGTCACTTTTCTTATTTGATTTTGGTATTAGTTACAGTTTAGGCACATCATTTTTAAAAATGATATACGTGATTCATGGATTTGGTGCAATGTGAAAAATGATCTTTTTTTTTTTTTTAACTGGTTTTGCAATGTTGTTAATGTCAAAAGTTGCACATTTCACAAAATGACAACAAAATATTCTCTTAATTTACCTTTTGGTACTTAAAGTGAACCGGTCAGGTGCAATATGCACCCAGAACCATGAGCAGTTCTGTGTGCATATTGCTAATCCCTGCCTAACCGTCCCTGTATACACTAGCATAGATAAAAGATCTTTAGAAAAAGTATTTCTAAAGATCTTTTATGAGTATCTTATGCTAATGAGCGGAGGGACTAATCACAAGGGCGTTATATCCACCAACTAGTCCTCTTAGCATGTTACTACGCCCACAGGGGTGTACTAACATGCTATTCAATGCAGCATCACCAGCAGTGTCGCACGTACCTGTGTTTGCTGTGACCACGCTTCTGAATGCCGGGCACTTCCGGTCATGCGCAGTATGAAGTTGGGTGTACGTGTCGCTGCAGAAAGGTCTACTGCACATGACTAGAAGTGCGGTGACAGCGAACACAGGTACATGCATCACCGCTGGTAACGCTGCATTGAATAGCATGTTAGTACACCACTGTGTGAGTGCTAACATGCTAAGAGGGCAGACTAGTCAGGGGATATAACGCCCTTGTGACTAGTTCCTGCGCTCATTATCATAAGATACTCGTAAAAGATCTTTTCTAAAGATCCCTTTATCTATGCTAGTGTATACAGGGACATTTGGGCAGGGATTAGTAATATGCACCCAGAACTGCTCGTGGTTCTGAGTGTATATTGCACCTGATAGCTTCCCTTTAATATTACAGGGATGGGACTGGAGTGAAGTTGCATCAAAGTTGCAATTACTGAATCAGGCGAAGACATCTGATATTGAGAATCAATGCCCATAAAGTGAAAAAAATAGATTAATTGTCACGCTAGGTACGGGGAAGTACAAAGTGAACACCGAAAGGGAAGGAAAAGGAAACCCTGTGTCTAGGGAAGGGGGAGATGCTGACCCCTGACCAAGCCTACCACTGGCTTTCCTCACCACTCTAGGTAGGTTCCACACCTAGGTGCCGAGCCAAATACCTGGCCCTAGGCTGAACCTGAAATAGGCCCTACATAGGGAACGGATGGGATGAGCGCTTAGTCAACCCCACTAAGTGCTAAAGAAGACACAGGGATAACAAGCAGGGGTAAGTGAACGAACAACTTATCTCCAGATGACTCATGGAGAGGAACGGCAACAACCACAAAGATTCTCCAGATGTATGCAAACTGACAGCTTGCACTGAAGATTTGGTATGGGAATTAGAGCTATCACCAGCACCGAGTAATAGGAACTGAAGATATATAAAGACACCAAGGGAAGTGCTGATGAAAAGTAGCTGAAAGGCTGAGGAACTCTGCAGGGTCCTAAAGGGAAAGGGATGAAAACTAAACTGAAATAATAGAAGGTCAAGTAGCAATTTGCACAGCCAAAAGCTGTGACCTTCTATAGCCGGAAATTACAGAACTGTCTGTCACCCATGACACTCCTGTTACAATAATGAATTGGCTGCAAGCAAAAAAAAAAAAGACATAAAAGCACACAGAACTAGACAAAAACAGGATTGAATGTATAGTAGGTCTTTGCATACCTACTATACATGTACAGATGATGTCGCCAAGGAGTTAAATGCATGTAGAGCTTGTAACATAGTACCATAATATGCTATCATATTCTGTAATATCTGGTAATAATAACACCTCCAATATTAACCTTAGAGGAAACAGGGCAGAGACACGTGTAACTGCTCTGTCTGAATTCATTATCTCAATAGCTACAAAACACAGTTTTATGAAGCTTAAGGGAAAAAGAAATCAAATTCTTGATCACTACAAATCTATTAAGGTTTACGTGTAGTCAGAAAATTACATTGAGGAAAAGAGTAATTACATTGATTGCCCCAAGGTGTGGGATTAATACTCCCACTTTCCCTTAACTGTTCTTTTGCCAGAGGGACTGGATTACATTATACAATTTACCCATAACAAGGGGTAGTTGAAACCTAGAAATATATCACGCAGTAATATAATTGTAGGCCACTGTAAGGTATAGAGCCCACAGTCAGACACCTTCCTTCTGTCAATATTAAACGCTTTATTCCAGCAGCATTATGTGTTCCTAAGGCCTACATTAATTCAAGCATTCCATAAGGAAATAAGTGAATCGATTTAGCTAAAACTAGATTTTCCA
Source organism: Anomaloglossus baeobatrachus (assembly GCF_048569485.1). Lineage (NCBI taxonomy): Eukaryota > Metazoa > Chordata > Amphibia > Anura > Aromobatidae > Anomaloglossus > Anomaloglossus baeobatrachus. The sequence continues at coordinate 104,786,628 of NC_134354.1, read as the reverse complement.
TGTTTTTCTGCTTTGTTGTTTAACTGCTGATTTAGATGAAATGTGATTTAATCAAAGAAACAATAACAAATGATAATGCGGACTGTAGTTCTCGGAGACCTGAACCAATCTAAGCATTTATTACAATTATCCAGTCAGCCACCTAAAAAGACATCTGAAAACATTCTAATCAGAAACACACTTAAAGGGAACCTAACACATGGAAAATGCAGTTGGAAGGGCAGCATTTTATAAAGGAGAAGTATGAACATATATATATATATATATATATATATATATATATATATATATATGTAAGGTACAGACCAAAAGATTAGACACTCGTTCTCATATCTAGAACAACTGTTAAGAGGAGACTTTGTGCAGCAGGCCTTCATGGTGAAATAGCTGCTAGGAAACCACTGCTAAGGACAGGCAACAAGCAGAAGAGACTTGTTTGGGCTAAAGAACACAAGGAATGGACATTAGACCAGTGGAAATCTGTGCTTTGGTCTGATGAGTCCAATTTGAGATCTTTGGCTCCAACCACCGTGTCTTTGTAGAAAAGGTGAACGGATGGACTCTACATGGCTAGTTCCCACCGTGAAGCATGGAGGAGGAGGTGTGATGGTGTGGGGGTGCTTTGCTGGTGACACTGTTGGGGATTTATTCAAAATTGAAGGCATACTGAACCAGCATGCCTACCACAGCATCTTGCAACGGCATGCTATTTCATCCGGTTTGCCTTTGGTTGGACCATAATTTATTTTTCAACAGGACATTGACCCCAAACACACCTCCATGCTGTGTAAGGGCTATTTGACTAAGAAGGAGAGTGATGGGGCGCTACGCCAGATGACCTGGTCTCCACAGTCACCCGACCTGAACCCAATCGAGATGGTTTGGGGTGAGCTGGACCGCAGAGTGAAGGCAAAAGGGCCAACAAGTGCTAAGCATTTCTGGGAACTCCTTCAAGAATGTTGTAAAACCATTTCCGGTGACTACCTCTTGAAGCTCATCAAGAGAATGCCAAGAGTGTGCAAAGTAGTAATGAAAGCAAAAGGTGGCTACTTTGAAGAACCTAGAATATAAGGCATATTTTCAGTTGTTTCACACTAAGTATTTTATTCCACATGTTTTAATTCATAGTTTTGATGCCTTCAATGTGAATCTACAATTTTTAGAGTCATGAAAATAAAGAAAACTCTTTGAATGAGGTGTGTCCAAACTTTTGGTCTGTACTGTATATATACACCGCCTGTATATATACATACGCCTTGTGAAAGTATTTGGCTCCCTTGAATTTTTCAACCTTTTCCCACATTTCAGGCTTCAAACATAAAGATACAAATTTTAATGTTATGGTGACGAATCAACAACAAGTGGGACACAATTGTGAAGTTGAATGAAATGTATTGCTTATTTTAAACTTTTTAAAGAAATAACTGAAAATTGGGGCGTGCAATATTATTTGGCCCCTTTACTTTCAGTGCAGCAAACTCACTCCAGAAGTTCATTGAGGATCTCTGAATGATCCAATGTTGTCCTAAATGACTGATGATGATAAATATAAAGGCCCAGTCACACTAAACAACTTACCAGCGATCCCAACAACGATACAACCTGATAGGGATCAGTGGTAAGTTGCTAGGAGGTCGCTGGTGAGATGTCACACTTAGCGACGCTCCAGTGATCCCACCAGCAACTTGACCTGGCAGGGATCGCTGGAGCGTCGCTACACTTGGAAGCATGCTGCGCTTGGTAACTAAGGTAAATATCGGGTAACCAACCCGATATTTACCTTGGTTATCAGCGCGCACCGCTTAGCACTGGCTCCCTGCACACCTAGCCCCAGTACACATCGGGTTAATTACCTGATGTGTACTCTGCTACGTGCGCAGGCAGCAGGGAGCCGGCTTCTGTGGACGCTGGTAACCACGGTAAACAGCGGGTAATCAAGAAGCCCTTCCCTTGGTTACCCGATATTTAGCTTCATTACCAGCGTCCGCCGCTCTCAGCTGTCAGTGCCGGCTCCTGTTCCCTGTGCTCCTAGCCACAGTACACATCGGGTTAATTACCCGATGTGTACTCCAGCTACGTGTGCAGAAAGCAGGGAGCCGGCACTTACAGCTGAGAGCGGTGGACACTGGTAACGAAGGTAAATATCGGGTAACCAAGGTAAGGGCTTCTTGGTTACCCGATATTTACATTGGTTACCAGTGTCCGCAGAAGCCGGCTCCTGCTGCCTGCACATTTAGTTGTTGCTCTGTCGCTGTCACACACAGCGATGTGCGCTTCACAGCCGGACAGCAACAACTAAAAAATGGCCCAGGCCATTCAGCAACAACCAACGACCTCACAGCAGGGGCCAGGTTGTTGCTGGATGTCACACACAGCAACATCGCTAGCAACATCGCTGCTACGTCACAAAAGTTGTTCCTTAGCAGCGATGTTGCTAGCGATGTTGTTTAGTGTGACTGGGCCTTAATACTGTATGTATTCTTATCAGCAGCAGATAATTAACACAATGTAGTTTATTGCTTCTATAAAGTTTGCAAATCATAGTGCTCCTGATATTTATCCCTAAATAAGTATAGATTTACCATAATAGAAAGCCTCCTCAAACAGAATGATGTACCCACAGGTCCTTACACACTGTATGATGGCCCTACAGTTTACCCCAACAACAGACTGACAATTAAAAAAAATTAAAATTCAACTACTTACCCAGCCCTGTTGCACCAAAGCGCTGCTCTAGTATGTGCACTATGCTGTACTGAGACTTAAGGGTGCTTTACACGCTGCAACATCGCTACCGATATATCGTCGGGGTAACGTCGTTAGTGACGCACATCCCGCTGTTTACCGTGGTTACCAGCGTCCGCAGAAGCCGGCTCCTGCTGCCTGCACATTTAGTTGTTGCTCTGTCGCTGTCACACACAGCGATCTGTGCTGCACAGCGGGACAGCAACAACTAAAAAATGGTCCAGGACATTCAGCAACAACCAACGACCTCACAGCAGGGGCCAGGTTATTGCTGGATGTCACACACAGCAACATCGCTAGCAAGTTGTGCCTCAGCAGCGATGTTGCTAGCGATGTTGCTTAGTGTGACGGTACCTTAAGCCACCTGTGTGTAATCAAGTCTCCGTATAAATGCACCTTATCTGTGATAGTCTCAGTGCTCTGTTTAAAGCGCAGAGAGCATCATGAAGACCAAGGAACACAACAGGCAAGTCCGTGATACTGTTGTGGAGTCGTTTAAAGCTGGATTTGGTTACAAAAAGATTTCCACAATTTTAAACATCCCAAAAAGCACTGTGCAAGCGATCATATTGAAATGGAAGGAGTATCATACCACTGCAAATCTACCAAGACCCGGCCGTCCATCCAAACTTTTATCTCAAACAAGGAGAAGACCGATCAGAGATGCAGTCAAGAGGCCCATGATCACTCACATAACATTAAAATTTTTATCTTTATGTTTGAAGCTTGAAATGTGGAAAAAGGTTGAAAAATTCAAGGGGGCGAATACTTTCGCAAGGCATAGTATATATGTTTATGGCTTATATTTAAGGCTTTTACATTTGTTCTTCTGACCCTAGGAGTCCATTGGGGGGTCCTAACCAGTCATTGGTGGGAATCTTGGTACATAGTAATGTTCTCCAACTTCAGTCCTCAAGAGCCTCTAACAGATCATGTTTTCAGGATTCCTCTAGTATTGCCCAGATAATGGACTTATCACCTGAACAATAAGTAAATCCTAAAAACCTGCACTGTATGTGGCTCCTGAGTAGTGATGCCTGTACTCACATATACCCTGGATTGGTGGGTCCAACCAAGTTAAAGAAAGAAAAATACAGTTTGGGCCTGGAATTGATCCTGGATATCTGGCTGGACGCCGGACCCCATATAAGTCTATAAGTCAGGACCAGAATCAGGAGCTTAAAAATGGTGGCAGAAGGGATAGAGAGATAAGAGCAGGCGCTTTATACTTACCAATCACCACGCGGCTCTAATGCTATTTCCAGGGCGGCTCATTATCCTTCATAAATATTCAATGCTTCCCTATTCCACAGTAGACATCACCTTTAACCTGTTCAAGACCAAGACATTTACCCCAGTTCCTGACCAGGCTCATTTTCACATTTTTTATACATGTGGTTTAAAGACCTATGACAATTTTTCTTTTTCAGATATTCAAATAATTTTTGTACCTTTATTTGTGATATGTGGGGCCTATTTTATTTTCATACACTTTTTATTTTCTGTCAAACTCAGTGTGAAAATAAAGGAAATGTCTCTGTTCTTCATGTTTATTCATTTTTTTAGGCCCGTTACCGTGGCATTTATATATCTATATATATATATATATATATATATATATATATATATATAGATATATATATATATATATATATATATATATATATATTGGACACATCAGGATTTTTTTTTCCATGGGAGCAGGGCTAGTAACAGCAATTCGGATTGGACAAATATATTTTTAATTTATTTAATGCATTGTACCACCCAAAACGTTATAAAATACCTTTGAGGTGTATTTAAACATTTACATACTTTTTTTCATCCAGTTCTCCCTGTAACTGGTGCTGGATCCTTAGTTACAGGTGAAATTCAGCCTCCTGGCTGTATAGCAGAGCTAAATTGGTCTCCTAGGACTCAGCTGCTCCTGCTTCCTCCCTACACCCAGCGATCATATGATTACTGGACTATTAGCACTTCCTTATCTGTATACACACTTGTTCAGTGATGTGTATATAGCAATAGGGAATGTTAATAAACCATCTCTGTCGTCTCTATGTGGAGTCTGGCTGTGTGTGACAGCTGCACAATGTCATGCAGCTGTTGTGCTATGCAGTGACATTTTAGAACGCCACTGTAGTGCATAACAAGGACTGCTTAGACATTTATAGCTTATATGCAGTCCAAAAGTAGGTAAGGTACTGAATGTAAATTCATTGGCAGTGACCTATGGAGCCTTGTTCTGAGAATGTTCTCAGAACAAAGCTCCATAGGAGTTGATGGGCATAGTGGGACATTACTCTATTAGTTTACACCGGAACTTTCAGGATTTTTTTGTGATTAATAAATTGGTGGAACAGAGGGTGTGGTTGAGTGTTTATTCAAATAAACTGTTTACAGTTCGGGTTCGTTCGCGCATCCCTAGTCATCTGTTATTAAATACAGTGGTGTCCTTTACTTTTACATACAGCAGCTGAATCATTTGTTTGTGTCTTTTATATTTCTTTATTTGATCTGTAACGATGTGATATGTATTGTTTTGTGGTATGATAAAAGTTGATTTTATAAATAGATTGGGTATTAATATGCACAATTCATAATTGAATAATGAGGGAATGTGGGTGGCAATTTGCTTCATCTGACGAGGACATTAAAATCCCTGGTACTGGCCCGGCCATGTAATATGGCACTGAAGTGGAAATGGAAACTCCAACCAAAATCAGACTACACCGTGTGCAGAATTATTAGGCAAGTTGTATTTTAGAGTATTTTTTTTATTATTGATCAATAACTGTTCTCAATCAACCCAAAAGACTCATAAATATCAAAGCTTAATATTTTTGGAAGTTGGAGTGGGTTTTTTTAGATTTGGCTATCTTAGGAGGATATCTGTTTGTGCAGGTAACTATTACTGTGCAGAATTATTAGGCAACTTAATAAAAACCAAATATATTCCCATCTCACTTGTTTATTTTCACCAGGTAAACCAATATAACTGCACAAAATTTAGAAATAAACATTTCTGACATGAAAAAAAAAAACCCCAAAAAATTAGTGACCAACATAGCCACCTTTCTTTATGATGACACTCAACAGCCTACCATCCATAGATTCTCTCAGCTGCTTGCTCTATTTACGATCAACATTGCATGCAGCAGCCACCAAAGCCTCCCAGACACTGTTCCGAGAGGTGTACTGTTTTCCCTCCCTGTAGGTCTTACATTTTATGAAGGACCACAGGTTCTCTATGAGGTTCAGATCAGGTGAACAAGAGGGCCATATCATTATTTTTTCATCTTTTAGACCTTTACTGGCCAGCCACGCTGTGGAGTAGTTGGAAGTACAATATATGATGGAGCATTGTCCTGCATGAAAATCATGTTTTTCTTGAACGATACCGACTTCTTCCTGTACCACTGCTTGAAGAAGTTGTCTTCCAGAAACTGGCAGTAGGTCTGGGATTGAGCTTCACTCCATCCTCAACCTGAAAAGTTCCCACAAGTTCATCTGTGATGATACCAGCCCATACAAGTACCCCGCCTCCACCTTGCTGCTGTCTGAGTCGGAGTTGAGCTCTCTGCCCTTTACTGATCCAACCTCTGGCCCATCCATCTGGCCCATCAAGAGTCACTCTCATTTCATCAGTCCATAAAACCTTTGAAAAATCAGTCTTAAGATATTTCTTGGCCCAGTCTTGACATTTTATCCTATGTTTCTTGTTCAAAGGTCGTCATTTTTCAGCCTTCCTTACCTTGGCCATGTCTCTGAGTATGGCACACCTTGTGCTTTTTGATACTCCAGTAACATTGCAGCTCTGAAATATGGCCAAACTGGTGGCAAATGGCATCTTGGCAGCTTCACGCTTGATTTTCCTCAATTCATGGTCAGTTATTTTGCACCTTTTTTGCCCAACACGCTTCTTGCAACCCTGTTGGCTATTTGCCATGATATGCTTGATTGTTCGGTGATCACGCTTCAAGAAGTTTGGCAATTTCAAGACTGCTGCATCCCTCTGCAAGACATCTCACAATTTTGGACTTTTCAGAGCCCGTCAAATCTCTCTTCTAACCCATTTTGCCAAAGGAAAGGAAGTTGCCTAATAATTAAGCACACCTTATATAGGGTGTTGATGTCACTACACCACACCCCTCCTCATTACAGAGATGCACATCGCCTGATTTACTTAATTGGTAGTTGGCTCTCAAGCCTATACAGCTTGGAGTAGGACAACATGTATAAAAAGTATCATGTGATCAAAATACTCATTTGCCTAATAATTCTGCACACAGTGTACATGCCCAAATGAGACTACATGTAATATGCTAGATTAAACGTATCCTATAAGTTCAAATTTTGCAAAATACCATAATATTCTTGAAAATGTTGAAGTTTGCAATGTTTATTATAAAATAAATTATTAGGAATGCATAATATGGTTTTAATTGCTCAAATATTATATGCATTTACCAGTTTAATGTGTCAAATATAAATGAAAAAGAACTTGTCCTATTTCAAAAGCTCATTTTAATATTTGGGTGAAGTGTGAAAAAATTCACTGAAGGCAGTGATGATGTCTTATGCCCTGATTAGAAGACTGGAACCCCGTGGTGGTAACTCCATACAGCTAAGGCCTGTTTCACACATCAGTGAAAAACGTCCGTGTTTTTCACTGACGTGTTAAAAACGCATATATGATTCACGGCACACGTGGGTTGCCATATGCTATCTGTGAGCCGTCATCCGTGATCAATGATAGCACATGGAATTAAACTCACCTGTCCCCGCTCCTGCTGTCCGTGGTACTGAGTCTCTCCTGTGTCCGGCCGCCACTGTCTCCCCTGCTGCAGCTAATTCCGGGTCAACTGTTCCGTGCATAAATGAGTATGCATGAGAATAAGTAGCCGGACTAGAAGGAGAAGGCAGCAGAGGCCGAACACAGCGTCGCTGGAGAAGGTGAGTATAAAAAGCTTTTCATTTTAAATGTACATGTTTTTCTGGTACGTGTTTCACGGATCACACCATAGTGGGGTCCGTGAGACATCAGTGATGCCAGAAAAAAATAGACATGTATCTGTGCGGAAAGAACCTACATTGACCTCCATATAATATAATCATACTCACTTATGAAAAAACAATAATCATATTTTTAGTTTTTTAGAAAATGTATTTATATAGTTCAAAGGGATACAAAAAGTGCAACACAGAGTGCAATGTGCATAAAAACATGTGCTGACTAGAGATGAGCGAACCGGTCCCGGTTCGGCTCGAGGCGGTTCGCCGAACGGGGGGTCTGGCTCGAGTTCGGCTCGTCGAACGTTCGACGAACCGAACTCGAGCCCATAGGAAACAATGGCAGGCAATCACAAACACAGTAAAACACCTAGAAAACACCCTCAAAGGTGTCCAAAAGGTGACAAACAACTCACAACACAACACAAACACATGGGAAAGTGACAAGGACATGTACTCATGCGAAAACAAAACAGCTGGACAAGGAAAAAGAGGAGGACACACAGATATAGGCATGGCACGCCCTTCTAAAGTCATGTAAAACACCGCAAGGTGACTCCAAGCGGAGTCTCCCTTTTTTCCAAAAATTGGGCCCCACACACCCACCCCTTCAGTGGCAGCAGTTGTGCCCCAGTTGTACACTTCACAGCTAGATTTGCATCAAGCACATTCAAAAATACGCCATTCTTATCCGTCCCCAGGATGACACCGGGGTAGGTAGCAAAGTCTTTCCTGATCCCAGCTCTGTTCATCTTGGCTTCTTTTAAAAACACAGCAAGCAAGGGTTACTCCAAGCGGAGTCTCCCTTTTTTCCAAAAATTGGGCCCCACACACACCCACCCCTTCAGTGGCAGCACTTGGGCCCCAGTTGTACACTTCACAGCTAGATTTGCATCAAGCACATTCAAAAATACGCTATTCTTAACCGTCCCCAGGATGACACCGGGGTAGGTAGCAAAGTCTTTCCTGATCCCAGCTCTGTTCATCTTGGCTTCTTTTAAAAACACAGCAAGCAAGGGTTACTCCAAGCGGAGTCTCCCTTTTTTCCAAAAATTGGGCCACACAGACACCCACCCCATCAGTGGCAGCACTTGGGCCCTAGTTGCAAACAGGATGTTTTGATTTGCATCAAGCACATTCAAAAATACGCTATTCTTAGCCGTCCACAGGATGACACCGGGGTAGGTAGCAAAGTCTTTCCTGATCCCAGCTCTGTTCATCTTGGCTTCTTTTAAAAACACAGCAAGCAAGGGTTACTCCAAGCGGAGTCTCCCTTTTTTCCAAAAATTGGGCCACACAGACACCCACCCCATCAGTGGCAGCACTTGGGCCCTAGTTGCAAACAGGATGTTTTGATTTGCATCAAGCACATTCAAAAATACGCTATTCTTAGCCGTCCCCAGGATGACACCGGGGTAGGTAGCAAAGTCTTTGCTGACCCATGACTTGTTCATCTTGGCTTCTTTTAAAAACAATGTAAGCAAGGGTTACTCCAAGCGGAGTCTCCCTTTTTTCCAAAAATTGGGCCACACAGACACCCACCCCATCAGTGGCAGCACTTGGGCCCTAGTTGCAAACAGGATGTTTTGATTTGCATCAAGCACATTCAAAAATACGCTATTCTTAGCCGTCCCCAGGATGACACCGGGGTAGGTAGCAAAGTCTTTGCTGACCCATGACTTGTTCATCTTGGCTTCTTTTAAAAACAATGTAAGCAAGGGTTACTCCAAGCGGAGTCTCCCTTTTTTCCAAAAATTGGGCCACACAGACACCCACCCCATCAGTGGCAGCACTTGGGCCCTAGTTGCAAACAGGATGTTTTGATTTGCATCAAGCACATTCAAAAATACGCTATTCTTAGCCGTCCACAGGATGACACCGGGGTAGGTAGCAAAGTCTTTCCTGATCCCAGCTCTGTTCATCTTGGCTTCTTTTAAAAACACAGCAAGCAAGGGTTACTCCAAGCGGAGTCTCCCTTTTTTCCAAAAATTGGGCCACACAGACACCCACCCCATAAGTGGCAGCACTTGGGCCCTAGTTGCAAACAGGATGTTTTGATTTGCATCAAGCACATTCAAAAATACGCTATTCTTAGCCGTCCCCAGGATGACACCGGGGTAGGTAGCAAAGTCTTTCCTGATCCCAGCTCTGTTCATCTTGGCTTCTTTTAAAAACACAGCAAGCAAGGGTTACTCCAAGCGGAGTCTCCCTTTTTTCCAAAAATTGGGCCACACAGACACCCACCCCATCAGTGGCAGCACTTGGGCCCTAGTTGCAAACAGGATGTTTTGATTTGCATCAAGCACATTCAAAAATACGCTATTCTTAGCCGTCCACAGGATGACACCGGGGTAGGTAGCAAAGTCTTTCCTGATCCCAGCTCTGTTCATCTTGGCTTCTTTTAAAAACACAGCAAGCAAGGGTTACTCCAAGCGGAGTCTCCCTTTTTTCCAAAAATTGGGCCACACAGACACCCACCCCATCAGTGGCAGCACTTGGGCCCTAGTTGCAAACAGGATGTTTTGATTTGCATCAAGCACATTCAAAAATACGCTATTCTTAGCCGTCCCCAGGATGACACCGGGGTAGGTAGCAAAGTCTTTGCTGACCCATGACTTGTTCATCTTGGCTTCTTTTAAAAACAATGTAAGCAAGGGTTACTCCAAGCGGAGTCTCCCTTTTTTCCAAAAATTGGGCCACACAGACACCCACCCCATCAGTGGCAGCACTTGGGCCCTAGTTGCAAACAGGATGTTTTGATTTGCATCAAGCACATTCAAAAATACGCTATTCTTAGCCGTCCCCAGGATGACACCGGGGTAGGTAGCAAAGTCTTTGCTGACCCATGACTTGTTCATCTTGGCTTCTTTTAAAAACAATGTAAGCAAGGGTTACTCCAAGCGGAGTCTCCCTTTTTTCCAAAAATTGGGCCACACAGACACCCACCCCATCAGTGGCAGCACTTGGGCCCTAGTTGCAAACAGGATGTTTTGATTTGCATCAAGCACATTCAAAAATACGCTATTCTTAGCCGTCCCCAGGATGACACCGGGGTAGGTAGCAAAGTCTTTCCTGATCCCAGCTCTGTTCATCTTGGCTTCTTTTAAAAACACAGCAAGCAAGGGTTACTCCAAGCGGAGTCTCCCTTTTTTCCAAAAATTGGGCCACACAGACACCCACCCCATCAGTGGCAGCACTTGGGCCCTAGTTGCAAACAGGATGTTTTGATTTGCATCAAGCACATTCCAAATCCACAAGCATTTACTCTCCCCAGGATGACACAGGGGTAGTAAATTCCTTCTGGATCCATGACTTGTTCATTTTGATGAACGTCAGTCTGTCCACATTGTCACTGGACAGACGCGTGCGCTTATCTGTCAGCACACACCCAGCAGCACTGAATACACGTTCAGAGACAACGCTGGCAGCTGGACACGACAAAATCTCCAAGGCGTAAGTTGCGAGCTCTGGCCATTTTTGTAGGTTTGAAGCCCAAAAGGAGCAAGGCTCCAGTTGCACAGTCATGGCATCGATGTTCATTTGGAGATACTCCTGTATCATCCTCTCCAGCCGTTGACTATGTGTCAGACTTGTTGTCTCTGGTGGCCTTGCAAAAGAGGGTCTAAAAAAATTATGAAAAGATTCCATAAAATTGCTGTTACCGGCACCAGAAAAGGTCCTACTGGTACGGGTAGACTGTTGAAGATGACGAGACCGTCCCATGTTTGTCAAGTTACAACTGGGAGATTCACTCCCTGCACCTGCACGGTTGTTTGGTGGAAAAGCCGAGCTAAGATCTAGTAACAGCTTCTGCTGATACTCCTGCATACGTGCGTCCCTTTCTATGGCTGGAATTATGTCACAAAATTTGGACTTGTACCGGGGATCTAATAGTGTGGCAATCCAGTAGTCATCATCACTTCTAATTTTGACAATACGACTGTCATGTTGGAGGTAGTGCAACAAAAAGGCACTCATGTGTCTTGCGCAGCCATGCGGACCAAGTCCATGCTGTGTTTGTGGCATAGAGGTGCTACCCGTTCTTTCTTCCTCTGACATCTGACCCCAACCTCTTTCAACTGAAATTTGACCAAGGTCTCCCTCATCCGCTGAGTCTTCCATGTCCATGGACAGTTCGTCCTCCATTTCTTCATGTTCTCCTGCACCTTGCTCAACATTTCGCCTGCTACTATGCGCCCTTGTCGATCCCTGTCCCCCATGGTCCCATGCCTGCTGCGTTGGTGATGATGAACGTCTGGACCTTCGTGATGTTGTTGTCCCTTGCGCATATGAATCCTCCTGTAGTTCCTCCCCTTCATGTTGTCCCACCCCCTGACTCCGAATAGTGTTTAGCGTGTGCTCCAGCATGTAAATGACTGGAATCGTCATGCTGATAATGGCATTGTCAGCGCTAAACATATTCGTCGCCATGTCGAAACTGTGCAGAAGGGTGCATAGGTCCTTGATCTGAGACCACTCCATCAGGGTGATCTGCCCCACCTCTGCATCTCGTTGGCCCAGGCTATACGTCATGACGTATTGCACCAGGGCTCTGCGGTGCTGCCACAGTCGCTGTAACATGTGGAGAGTTGAATTCCAGCGTGTCGCCACATCGCATTTCAGGCGATGAACCGGCAGGCCGAAAGACTTCTGGAGCGATGCAAGTCGCTCTGCTGCGGCGCTTGAACGGCGGAAGTGAGCTGACAGTTTTCGTGCCCTGTTCAGAAGGCCATCTAGGCCGGGATAGTGTGTTAAAAATTGCTGCACGACAAGGTTCAACACGTGAGCCATACAAGGTACGTGTGTCACCTTGCCCAGGCGAAGTGCCGCACCCAGGTTTGCAGCATTGTCGCACACGGCCTTACCAGGCTGCAGTTTGAGTGGAGACAACCATTTATTAAACTCGGACCGCAAAGCTGACCACAACTCCTCAGCTGTGTGACTCTTATTACCAAGACATGTCAAGCTAAAGACCGCCTGATGCCGTTGCGCTCTGCTGCCAGCATAGTAATGAGGGGTGCGTGATTCCTTCTGCGCAGTGAGAACGCTGGTGGCCTGACCAGGCAGGCTTGGGGCGGAGGTGGAGGACCCAGATGAGGTGGAGGATGCAGAAGCAGTGGCGGAACTTGGACAGACAGAGGATTGACACACAAGTCGTGGGGACGGCAAGACTTGTGCAGCAGACCCTTCACCATCTATCACCATAGTTACCCAGTGCCCAGTCAGCGACATGTAACGTCCCTGTCCATGCTTACTGGTCCAAGTATCGGTGGTGAAATGCACCCGTTCACACACAGAGTTTCTCAAGGAAGCGGTGATGTTGTGTGCGACATGCTGGTGTAGCGCGGGCACACCTTTCTTAGAGAAGTAGTGGCGACTAGGCATCTGGTACTGGGGCACAGCGACAGACATAAGGTCTCTAAAATCCTGTGTGTCCACTAGGCGGAAAGGCAGCATTTCGGTAGCCAACAGCTTACAGAGGGATAGAGTCAACCTCTTAGCTTTGTCATGGGTCGGAGGAAGTGGCCTTTTATTTGACCACATCTGAGGGACAGAGATCTGGCTGCTGTGTGTAGACGGTGTTGAGTAGGGTGTCCCTGGAAAAATGCAGGTTTGTGAGGAAAGTGCAGGCGGAGACATGATGTTGCCTTCATCCAACGTTGGTGCTATCGATGTCTGAGAGAGCTGTACACACTCACTTGTTTCCCCTTCCAAACCAACTGACGACCTTACAAGCAAACTGCCTGTTGCGGTTACAGTGGTGGAAGTTTTGCGTGGAAAAACAGGTGTGGCAGCTGTCCCCACAGTCCTAGAAGATGAAGAGCGCGCGGATGCAGTGGAAGGGGCGGGCGGTGGATGGTTCGCTCCGCTAGGCCGCATTGCAGCACGGTGAGCTTCCCACCGGGACTTATGATATTTATTCATGTGACGATTCATGGAAGAAGTTGTCAAACTGCTGAGCTTTTGACCTCTACTAAGAGAATCATGACAAATGTTACATATCACATGAGTTGGGCGATCTTTTTCGATGTGAAAAAAGGACCAGGCTAGGCAAGGCTTAGAGGCCATGCGACCTGTTGATCCACCCCGAATAATGCTCATAGGCAGAGTGGTGGCTGAGGATGCAGTTGTAGACGTGCTACCAGTGCTCCGACTCTGTCCAGGAAGGCGCAAGGTAACTTCGTCGTCGGTTGCATCCTCCTCCACCGCCTCTGTTGACCTCCTCGAGTGCCTGACTGGGGGTTGACAGTAGGTGGGATCTAGAACGTCATCATCAATTGTTGTGTTTGCACTCCCCTCCCCCTCAGACCGAGCCTCTTCTTGCCCTGACGGAATATTTAAGTTGTCATCCCAATCGGGTATCTGCGTCTCATCTTCATCAGTATGTTCCTCATTGTCTATAACCACAGGTGTTACAGTTTGTGACAAAGGGTCAACATTATGCTCAGAAACTTGGTCCTCACGGCCTGAATCTGAGTCACAAAGGTTCTGGGCATCACTGCAGACCATTTCCTGTTCTGTACTCACTGTAGCTTGGGAGCAGACCTCTGATTCCCAGGCTATAGTGTGACTGAACAGCTCTGCAGACTCAGCCATCTCAGTTCCACCATACTGTGCAGGGCTGATGGAGACTTCAGAGCTGGGAGAAATCAAGTGTGATTGGGATGACAACTCAGAGGACTGGTGTTTTTTGGATGCGGTACTTGAAGTGGCTGAGAGGGCACTTGTTGGACCACTTGAGATCCATTCAAGCATTTTCCTTTTTTGCCCATCATCTACCTTTCTTCCTGTTGTTCGTGTCCGTAAAAAAGGGAGCACATCGGATTGTCCACGGTAAGTAGTAGACATCTTACTTTTGCTGGTAGATGGTCTATCTTCAGCAGATGATAATGGAGCTTTGCCACCTTCCCCACGGACAAAACCTTTTTTGCCTTTTCCACCACGCCTCTTCCCCTTTCCACCAGCATCTGTCATTTTGCCACTCATGTTGATTGCGACAAGATTGTGGACTGAAAATGTGGTAGTAAAAATTGAGAGGTGGTGAAGATTGCAGTGGTGGTCTAGCTTTATTAACAGCAGAATAATAAAGAATAAATATCCCTGACAATGCAACTTAGTTATAATTAGTTGGAGTGTGCAACGCAGGCAGACGTGCTGCAAATGTCTTTGCACTAGTGGGACTATAGCAAAGTCCAATAGCCACGTATAGGATGCCACTAGGTACACTGAGTGTTTGCTAGTATAATGGCTTGGTTAGAATGAGTTGTAGTGTGCAACGCAGGCAGACGCGCTCTGCAAATGTCTTTGCACTAGTGGGACTATAGCAAAGTCCAATAGCCACGTATAGGATGCCACTAGGTACACTGAGTGTTTGCTAGTATAATGGCTTGGTTAGAATGAGTTGTAGTGTGCAACGCAGGCAGACGCGCTCTGCAAATGTCTTTGCACTAGTGGGACTATAGCAAAGTCCAATAGCCACGTATAGGATGCCACTAGGTACACTGAGTGTTTGCTACTATAATGGCTTGGTTAGAATGAGTTGTAGTGTGCAACGCAGGCAGACGCGCTCTGCAAATGTCTTTGCACTAGTGGGACTATAGCAAAGTCCAATAGCCACGTATAGGATGCCACTAGGTACACTGAGTGTTTGCTAGTATAATGGCTTGGTTAGAATGAGTTGTAGTGTGCAACGCAGGCAGACGCGCTCTGCAAATGTCTTTGCACTAGTGGGACTATAGCAAAGTCCAATAGCCACGTATAGGATGCCACTAGGTACACTGAGTGTTTGCTAGTATAATGGCTTGGTTAGAATGAGTTGTAGTGTGCAACGCAGGCAGACGCGCTCTGCAAATGTCTTTGCACTAGTGGGACTATAGCAAAGTCCAATAGCCACGTATAGGATGCCACTAGGTACACTGAGTGTTTGCTAGTATAATGGCTTGGTTAGAATGAGTTGTAGTGTGCAACGCAGGCAGACGCGCTCTGCAAATGTCTTTGCACTAGTGGGACTATAGCAAAGTCCAATAGCCACGTATAGGATGCCACTAGGTACACTGAGTGTTTGCTAGTATAATGGCTTGGTTAGAATGAGTTGTAGTGTGCAACGCAGGCAGACGCGCTCTGCAAATGTCTTTGCACTAGTGGGACTATAGCAAAGTCCAATAGCCACGTATAGGATGCCACTAGGTACACTGAGTGTTTGCTAGTATAATGGCTTGGTTAGAATGAGTTGTAGTGTGCAACGCAGGCAGACGCGCTCTGCAAATGTCTTTGCACTAGTGGGACTATAGCAAAGTCCAATAGCCACGTATAGGATGCCACTAGGTACACTGAGTGTTTGCTAGTATAATGGCTTGGTTAGAATGAGTTGTAGTGTGCAACGCAGGCAGACGCGCTCTGCAAATGTCTTTGCACTAGTGGGACTATAGCAAAGTCCAATAGCCACGTATAGGATGCCACTAGGTACACTGAGTGTTTGCTAGTATAATGGCTTGGTTAGAATGAGTTGTAGTGTGCAACGCAGGCAGACGCGCTCTGCAAATGTCTTTGCACTAGTGGGACTATAGCAAAGTCCAATAGCCACGTATAGGATGCCACTAGGTACACTGAGTGTTTGCTAGTATAATGGCTTGGTTAGAATGAGTTGTAGTGTGCAACGCAGGCAGACGCGCTCTGCAAATGTCTTTGCACTAGTGGGACTATAGCAAAGTCCAATAGCCACGTATAGGATGCCACTAGGTACACTGAGTGTTTGCTAGTATAATGGCTTGGTTAGAATGAGTTGTAGTGTGCAACGCAGGCAGACGCGCTCTGCAAATGTCTTTGCACTAGTGGGACTATAGCAAAGTCCAATAGCCACGTATAGGATGCCACTAGGTACACTGAGTGTTTGCTAGTATAATGGCTTGGTTAGAATGAGTTGTAGTGTGCAACGCAGGCAGATGCGCTCTGCAAATGTCTTTGCACTAGTGGGACTATAGCAAAGTCCAATAGCCACGTATAGGATGCCACTAGGTACACTGAGTGTTTGCTAGTATAATGGCTTGGTTAGAATGAGTTGTAGTGTGCAACGCAGGCAGACGCGCTCTGCAAATGTCTTTGCACTAGTGGGACTATAGCAAAGTCCAATAGCCACGTATAGGATGCCACTAGGTACACTGAGTGTTTGCTAGTATAATGGCTTGGTTAGAATGAGTTGTAGTGTGCAACGCAGGCAGACGCGCTCTGCAAATGTCTTTGCACTAGTGGGACTATAGCAAAGTCCAATAGCCACGTATAGGATGCCACTAGGTACACTGAGTGTTTGCTAGTATAATGGCTTGGTTAGAATGAGTTGTAGTGTGCAACGCAGGCAGACGCGCTCTGCAAATGTCTTTGCACTAGTGGGACTATAGCAAAGTCCAATAGCCACGTATAGGATGCCACTAGGTACACTGAGTGTTTGCTAGTATAATGGCTTGGTTAGAATGAGTTGTAGTGTGCAACGCAGGCAGACGCGCTCTGCAAATGTCTTTGCACTAGTGGGACTATAGCAAAGTCCAATAGCCACGTATAGGATGCCACTAGGTACACTGAGTGTTTGCTAGTATAATGGCTTGGTTAGAATGAGTTGTAGTGTGCAACGCAGGCAGACGCGCTCTGCAAATGTCTTTGCACTAGTGGGACTATAGCAAAGTCCAATAGCCACGTATAGGATGCCACTAGGTACACTGAGTGTTTGCTACTATAATGGCTTGGTTAGAATGAGTTGTAGTGTGCAACGCAGGCAGACGCGCTCTGCAAATGTCTTTGCACTAGTGGGACTATAGCAAAGTCCAATAGCCACGTATAGGATGCCACTAGGTACACTGAGTGTTTGCTAGTATAATGGCTTGGTTAGAATGAGTTGTAGTGTGCAACGCAGGCAGACGCGCTCTGCAAATGTCTTTGCACTAGTGGGACTATAGCAAAGTCCAATAGCCACGTATAGGATGCCACTAGGTACACTGAGTGTTTGCTAGTATAATGGCTTGGTTAGAATGAGTTGTAGTGTGCAACGCAGGCAGACGCGCTCTGCAAATGTCTTTGCACTAGTGGGACTATAGCAAAGTCCAATAGCCACGTATAGGATGCCACTAGGTACACTGAGTGTTTGCTAGTATAATGGCTTGGTTAGAATGAGTTGTAGTGTGCAACGCAGGCAGACGCGCTCTGCAAATGTCTTTGCACTAGTGGGACTATAGCAAAGTCCAATAGCCACGTATAGGATGCCACTAGGTACACTGAGTGTTTGCTAGTATAATGGCTTGGTTAGAATGAGTTGTAGTGTGCAACGCAGGCAGACGCGCTCTGCAAATGTCTTTGCACTAGTGGGACTATAGCAAAGTCCAATAGCCACGTATAGGATGCCACTAGGTACACTGAGTGTTTGCTAGTATAATGGCTTGGTTAGAATGAGTTGTAGTGTGCAACGCAGGCAGACGCGCTCTGCAAATGTCTTTGCACTAGTGGGACTATAGCAAAGTCCAATAGCCACGTATAGGATGCCACTAGGTACACTGAGTGTTTGCTAGTATAATGGCTTGGTTAGAATGAGTTGTAGTGTGCAACGCAGGCAGACGCGCTCTGCAAATGTCTTTGCACTAGTGGGACTATAGCAAAGTCCAATAGCCACGTATAGGATGCCACTAGGTACACTGAGTGTTTGCTAGTATAATGGCTTGGTTAGAATGAGTTGTAGTGTGCAACGCAGGCAGACGCGCTCTGCAAATGTCTTTGCACTAGTGGGACTATAGCAAAGTCCAATAGCCACGTATAGGATGCCACTAGGTACACTGAGTGTTTGCTAGTATAATGGCTTGGTTAGAATGAGTTGTAGTGTGCAACGCAGGCAGACGCGCTCTGCAAATGTCTTTGCACTAGTGGGACTATAGCAAAGTCCAATAGCCACGTATAGGATGCCACTAGGTACACTGAGTGTTTGCTAGTATAATGGCTTGGTTAGAATGAGTTGTAGTGTGCAACGCAGGCAGACGCGCTCTGCAAATGTCTTTGCACTAGTGGGACTATAGCAAAGTCCAATAGCCACGTATAGGATGCCACTAGGTACACTGAGTGTTTGCTAGTATAATGGCTTGGTTAGAATGAGTTGTAGTGTGCAACGCAGGCAGACGCGCTCTGCAAATGTCTTTGCACTAGTGGGACTATAGCAAAGTCCAATAGCCACGTATAGGATGCCACTAGGTACACTGAGTGTTTGCTAGTATAATGGCTTGGTTAGAATGAGTTGTAGTGTGCAACGCAGGCAGACGCGCTCTGCAAATGTCTTTGCACTAGTGGGACTATAGCAAAGTCCAATAGCCACGTATAGGATGCCACTAGGTACACTGAGTGTTTGCTAGTATAATGGCTTGGTTAGAATGAGTTGTAGTGTGCAACGCAGGCAGACGCGCTCTGCAAATGTCTTTGCACTAGTGGGACTATAGCAAAGTCCAATAGCCACGTATAGGATGCCACTAGGTACACTGAGTGTTTGCTAGTATAATGGCTTGGTTAGAATGAGTTGTAGTGTGCAACGCAGGCAGACGCGCTCTGCAAATGTCTTTGCACTAGTGGGACTATAGCAAAGTCCAATAGCCACGTATAGGATGCCACTAGGTACACTGAGTGTTTGCTAGTATAATGGCTTGGTTAGAATGAGTTGTAGTGTGCAACGCAGGCAGACGCGCTCTGCAAATGTCTTTGCACTAGTGGGACTATAGCAAAGTCCAATAGCCACGTATAGGATGCCACTAGGTACACTGAGTGTTTGCTAGTATAATGGCTTGGTTAGAATGAGTTGTAGTGTGCAACGCAGGCAGACGCGCTCTGCAAATGTCTTTGCACTAGTGGGACTATAGCAAAGTCCAATAGCCACGTATAGGATGCCACTAGGTACACTGAGTGTTTGCTAGTATAATGGCTTGGTTAGAATGAGTTGTAGTGTGCAATGCAGGCAGACGCGCTCTGCAAATGTCTTTGCACTAGTGGGACTATAGCAAAGTCCAATAGCCACGTATAGGATGCCACTAGGTACACTGAGTGTTTGCTAGTATAATGGCTTGGTTAGAATGAGTTGTAGTGTGCAACGCAGGCAGACGCGCTCTGCAAATGTCTTTGCACTAGTGGGACTATAGCAAAGTCCAATAGCCACGTATAGGATGCCACTAGGTACACTGAGTGTTTGCTAGTATAATGGCTTGGTTAGAATGAGTTGTAGTGTGCAACGCAGGCAGACGCGCTCTGCAAATGTCTTTGCACTAGTGGGACTATAGCAAAGTCCAATAGCCACGTATAGGATGCCACTAGGTACACTGAGTGTTTGCTAGTATAATGGCTTGGTTAGAATGAGTTGTAGTGTGCAACGCAGGCAGACGCGCTCTGCAAATGTCTTTGCACTAGTGGGACTATAGCAAAGTCCAATAGCCACGTATAGGATGCCACTAGGTACACTGAGTGTTTGCTAGTATAATGGCTTGGTTAGAATGAGTTGTAGTGTGCAACGCAGGCAGACGCGCTCTGCAAATGTCTTTGCACTAGTGGGACTATAGCAAAGTCCAATAGCCACGTATAGGATGCCACTAGGTACACTGAGTGTTTGCTAGTATAATGGCTTGGTTAGAATGAGTTGTAGTGTGCAACGCAGGCAGACGCGCTCTGCAAATGTCTTTGCACTAGTGGGACTATAGCAAAGTCCAATAGCCACGTATAGGATGCCACTAGGTACACTGAGTGTTTGCTACTATAATGGCTTGGTTAGAATGAGTTGTAGTGTGCAACGCAGGCAGACGCGCTCTGCAAATGTCTTTGCACTAGTGGGACTATAGCAAAGTCCAATAGCCACGTATAGGATGCCACTAGGTACACTGAGTGTTTGCTAGTATAATGGCTTGGTTAGAATGAGTTGTAGTGTGCAACGCAGGCAGACGCGCTCTGCAAATGTCTTTGCACTAGTGGGACTATAGCAAAGTCCAATAGCCACGTATAGGATGCCACTAGGTACACTGAGTGTTTGCTACTATAATGGCTTGGTTAGAATGAGTTGTAGTGTGCAACGCAGGCAGACGCGCTCTGCAAATGTCTTTGCACTAGTGGGACTATAGCAAAGTCCAATAGCCACGTATAGGATGCCACTAGGTACACTGAGTGTTTGCTAGTATAATGGCTTGGTTAGAATGAGTTGTAGTGTGCAACGCAGGCAGACGCGCTCTGCAAATGTCTTTGCACTAGTGGGACTATAGCAAAGTCCAATAGCCACGTATAGGATGCCACTAGGTACACTGAGTGTTTGCTAGTATAATGGCTTGGTTAGAATGAGTTGTAGTGTGCAACGCAGGCAGACGCGCTCTGCAAATGTCTTTGCACTAGTGGGACTATAGCAAAGTCCAATAGCCACGTATAGGATGCCACTAGGTACACTGAGTGTTTGCTAGTATAATGGCTTGGTTAGAATGAGTTGTAGTGTGCAACGCAGGCAGACGCGCTCTGCAAATGTCTTTGCACTAGTGGGACTATAGCAAAGTCCAATAGCCACGTATAGGATGCCACTAGGTACACTGAGTGTTTGCTAGTATAATGGCTTGGTTAGAATGAGTTGTAGTGTGCAACGCAGGCAGACGCGCTCTGCAAATGTCTTTGCACTAGTGGGACTATAGCAAAGTCCAATAGCCACGTATAGGATGCCACTAGGTACACTGAGTGTTTGCTAGTATAATGGCTTGGTTAGAATGAGTTGTAGTGTGCAACGCAGGCAGACGCGCTCTGCAAATGTCTTTGCACTAGTGGGACTATAGCAAAGTCCAATAGCCACGTATAGGATGCCACTAGGTACACTGAGTGTTTGCTAGTATAATGGCTTGGTTAGAATGAGTTGTAGTGTGCAACGCAGGCAGACGCGCTCTGCAAATGTCTTTGCACTAGTGGGACTATAGCAAAGTCCAATAGCCACGTATAGGATGCCACTAGGTACACTGAGTGTTTGCTAGTATAATGGCTTGGTTAGAATGAGTTGTAGTGTGCAACGCAGGCAGACGCGCTCTGCAAATGTCTTTGCACTAGTGGGACTATAGCAAAGTCCAATAGCCACGTATAGGATGCCACTAGGTACACTGAGTGTTTGCTAGTATAATGGCTTGGTTAGAATGAGTTGTAGTGTGCAACGCAGGCAGACGCGCTCTGCAAATGTCTTTGCACTAGTGGGACTATAGCAAAGTCCAATAGCCACGTATAGGATGCCACTAGGTACACTGAGTGTTTGCTAGTATAATGGCTTGGTTAGAATGAGTTGTAGTGTGCAATGCAGGCAGACGCGCTCTGCAAATGTCTTTGCACTAGTGGGACTATAGCAAAGTCCAATAGCCACGTATAGGATGCCACTAGGTACACTGAGTGTTTGCTAGTATAATGGCTTAGTTATCAGTTGGAGTGTGCAGAGGACAAGAGGGTACAGTGGCAGGATTGTGGTGCTCTGGGTAGAGGAATGGAAGACTGCCTTTCTATTCCCTCCTAATGGTGAAATGCAGGTAGGAAATCCCTGACCTGGGCTACACAGACGCTGTTGCTGTTTGCAGGACCTGTCACCTATGGCTCTCTGACCCTGCCGGTTGGAGCCCTTAAAAGGACTGCTATAAAGTGCTCTCCCTAAGCTGTCTAACGCTGTGTATGCAGCGCATACAGCTGTATCGGCTATAGGACTCAGGAAGACGGAGCTGCGACAGTGATGTCTGACACCAAAGACGCAGAAGGCAGATAATGGCGTCCGTGAAGAAAATGTCCGGTTTTATAATGCAGGGACATGTGACATGCAGATCCTATCACACATGCCGTTGCTTCTCTGGCTCAAAGTCCACTTAGCTGTGTGTGTGTCTGGGATTGGCTGACATGCTGGCCCGCCCCACAAGACGCGCGCGCTTAGGGAAGGAAGACAAGAAAAAAAAAAAAAAAAAATGGCGATCGCCATTATAGAAACAGCAGTGATCTGAAGGCGCTGTTCACGCACACTATACACTGAAATGTGATAATAGTTTGATTCACAGAGTGACTTACACTATTACAGCAGAAACCAAGCTATGATTTAGCTGTTTTTTGGCTGCTAGAACCGTTCTCGAACGTTTCTAGAACTACCGAGCTTTTGCAAAAAGCTCGAGTTCTAGTTCGATCTAGAACATGCCCCAAAATCACTCGAGCCGCGAACTGGAGAACCACGAACCACGAACCGCGCTCAACTCTAGTGCTGACAGTCAGGGCAGCATGTCAGAAAGGGGCAGACTAAAATGATCAAGAAAAGCCTTGCAAAACAGGAGTATACAAACAGTGTATATAGTCAGAGTTCATACAGTATAAGCATAATAATGAACACCCAAATATAGCACAGTGAAACATCAAAAGCAGCCTAAATAGACATGTGTGGTGGTCACATGAGACCTGACAAAGAGTAGGAGTATATGAGGAGTGTATATAATCCAAGTTCATGCACAATAAGCAGAATAATGAACAGCCGAATATAACATAATAAAACTCCACAATTAGCCTAAATAGACATGCTTATCTAGGAGTTACCAAGGTAACCCACCAGGAACACTCATTTGTATAGCCACCAAGATTATCCACAATATGCAAGGGTTACACCAGGAAGGTATGATAGCCCACCAGGATAAGAAGTCGCAGCCTGCCTGATATGCCGCCCTGCACCTCAGACGCGTTTCGCCACCCGCTTCATCGGTGAGGTGCACCTTGGATTATATACACTCCTCATATACTCCTGCTCTTTGTCAGGTCTCATGTGACCACCACACATGTCTATTTAGGCTGCTTTTGATGAACTCTGACTATATACACTGTTTGTATACTCCTGTTTTGCAAGGCTTTTCTTGATCATTTTAGTCTGCCCCTTTCTGACATGCTGCCCTGACTGTCAGCACATGTTTTTATGCACATTGCACTCTGTGTTGCACTTTTTGTATCCCTTTGAACTATATAAATAAATTTTCTAAAAAACTAAAAATATGATTATTGTTTTTTCATAAGTGAGTATGATTATATTATATGGAGGTCAATGTAGGTTCTTTCAGTTTATATTTGGTGACTTTCCATGTCTGTAATGAGTAATATGGACTGGAATATTCAGTGTTGTTTTCTTATGTATCTGTGCGGAGCACACGGACACGCATGTATGCTGCACGAGACACGGTCAGTGAAAAATCGCTGATGTGCGCAAACGCATTCATTTTAATGGGTCTGCATATGCCCGTGATTCTGGTGGCGTCATGATTTATCATTTCCTCGATTTAATTTAATTTTAAACAGCACCGCAAGGGTCAAAGAGTCGGGCCCTGCTGCCGTGACCTCCCTAAAAGCAAGAACCGCGGCCCGGTTCCAGGTGCCCCCCAAACAGCCCTGGTGGGCATGTCAGCTGCACAGGTTGCACCAATGATATGTCTGCACTTGCATGTACTTATATTCCCATTTCTAATATTTCAATTTTTACAGAATTATAGAAACCAGTCAGTAAGACAAACATGCAATAATAAAGGACATCTGGCAAAGTATTTTTTTCCGATCACAGTATCTTCCAGCCTGTGATATTGTGATTAATAATCATCATAATAATTTTCATAGTAAACTGTTCAAGTGGCTTTAAGTTTACATCTTCAGCCGCCTCCGTGCATTAATTGTGCACTACAAACATCATTAGTAAAAGTGTAGTAATAACCAGCACGTTTCAAGAAGAGCGTGTTGAAGTGTCTGCAGATGTCTTCTGTTTGCCTTATTGCACTTTTAAAGGTTCTGTTGACTATGCAATATCTCAAAAAGAAAAACTACACAAATCTGCCATGTAGAGGTAAGGGAGGAGATACAAGTGGTATATTTATGTAGAATGAAGTCCACAGCACTCACTGATTTTTTGGGTATGTGCACATGGCTGTATAGTTTTACCCACCTGAAAATTTCCAAGCAAACTATAAAAAGAAAATACATATACAGCAGCAATGTAACAACTTAGTTATGTTTAGTCCTTGGAGCTTTTTGATTCATACATACTAGTATCCTGGTGTATTTGTCCTCCATCCATGTACACAGTGCCTACAAGTAGTATTCAACCCCCTGCAGATTTAGCAGGTTTGATAAGATGCAAATAAGTTAGAGCCTGCAAACTTCAAACAAGAGCAGGATTTATTAACAGATGCATAAATCTTACAAACCAACAAGTTATGTTGCTCAGTTAAATTTTAATACATTTTCAGCATAAAAGTGTGGGTCAATTATTATTCAACCCCTAGGTTTAATATTTTGTGGAATAACCCTTGTTTGCAATTACAGCTAATAATCGTCTTTTATAAGACCTGATCAGGCCGGCACAGGTCTCTGGAGTTATCTTGGCCCACTCCTCAATGCAGATCTTCTCCAAGTTATCTAGGTTCTTTGGGTGTCTCATGTGGACTTGAATCTTGAGCTCCTTCCACAAGTTTTCAATTGGGTTAAGGTCAGTAGACTGACTAGGCAGCTGCAACACCTTGATTTTTTCCCTCTTGAACCAGGCCTTGGTTTTCTTGGCTGTGTGCTTTGGGTCGTTGTCTTGTTGGAAGATGAAATGACAACCCATCTTAAGATCCTTGATGGAGGAGCGGAGATTCTTGGCCAAAATCTCCAGGTAGGCCGTGCTATGCATCTTCCCATGGATGCGGACCAGATGGCCAGGCCCCTTGGCTGAGAAACAGCCCCACAGCATGATGCTGCCACCACCATGCTTGACTGTAGGGATGGTATTCTTGGGGTCGTATGCAGTGCCATCCAGTCTCCAAACGTCACGTGTGTGGTTGGCACCAAAGATCTCGATCTTGGTCTCATCAGACCAGAGAACCTTGAACCAGTCTGTCTCAGAGTCCTCCAAGTGATCATGAGCAAACTGTAGACGAGCCTTGACATGACGCTTTGAAAGTAAAGGTACCTTACGGGCTCGTCTGAAACGGAGACCATTGCGGTGGAGTACGTTACTTATGGTATTGACTGAAACCAATGTTCCCACTGCCATGAGATCTTCCCGGAGCTCCTTCCTTGTTGTCCTTGGGTTAGCCTTGACTCTTCGGACAAGCCTGGCCTCGGCACGGGTGGAAACTTTCAAAGGCTGTCCAGGCCATGGAAGGCTAACAGTAGTTCCATAAGCCTTCCACTTCCGGATGATGCTCCCAACAGTGGAGACAGGTAGGCCCAACTCCTTGGAAAGGGTTTTGTACCCCTTGCCAGCCTTGTGACCCTCCACGATCTTGTCTCTGATGGCCTTGGAATGCTCCTTTGTCTTTCCCATGTTGACCAAGTATGAGGGCTGTTCACAAGTTTGGGGAGGGTCTTAATTAGTCAGAAAAGGCTGGAAAAAGAGATAATTAATCCAAACATGTGAAGTTCATTGTTCTTTGTGCCTGAAATACTTCTTAATACTTTAGGGGAACCAAACAGAATTCTGGTGGTTTGAGGGGTTGAATAATAAATGACCCTCTGAATAAACTTTTCACAATTTAAAAAAAAAATAAAAAAAAGAAATAACATTCTTTTTTGCTGCAGTGCATTTCACACTTCCAGGCTGATCTACAGTCCAAATGTCACAATGCCAAGTTAATTCCGAATGTGTAAACCTGCTAAATCTGCAGGGGGTTGAATATTACTTGTAGGCACTGTATATGTCTCTGCTCCTGGTATATTTGTCCCTCATCCTGCTATACATGTGTTCCGCTAGGTACGGGGACGTACCAAGCAAACAACAAAGGGTAGGGAATGGAAACCCTATGTCTAGGGAAGGAGGAGATGGGGACCTCTAACCCAACCTACCAGTGGCATTGGCTTCCCTCCCCATACTAGATAGTTTCCACACCTATGAGCTGAACCGGATACCTGGCTGACCCTGACATAGGTCCTAGGTAGGGAACAGATGGGATGGAGAGCTTAGTCAGCCCCACTAAGCTCTAAGAACACACTGGGGAAAGTAAACAAATAACTTATCTCTAGATGACTCAGGGAGAGGAACTGCAACAGCAAAGTTTCTCCAGATGAATACTAGCCAACTGCTTGCACTGAAGACTTGTTAAGGGTATTAGACCCTTCACTAGTACAAGGAAAGAGGGAAAGTGGGTGTCACGCTGTACTAGTGGGGCACTGAGAAACACTAGAGAAGCTGTTCTAGATGCAGTTAGCAGACTACGCACTAGAGGGCACAAAAACAATAGAATACTCAGGAGGCCGAGTCAGTACCAAGATGTCAAGTAAAAACCAGGGGAGAAGCAAATCGTGGTCAGGTGCTAGCCAGAGGTCAGGAACCAGGAAGTAATGGCAATGCCAGAAGGAAGAAGCGGAGCCGAATTCAGGTACAAAAAAGAAAGGTCAGAGGCCGGGAGATCAGAGCTACAAACAGGGACGGGAGAGTCAAGACCAAGAAGTAAAGAGAAGCTGGGCAGACAGATGGTATAGGGAGATGAAGGAACAGGAGAGACACGGGATGGGATTGGGAAGTCAAGAGGAGCTGGGCAGACAGACAGTACAGGGAGGGTTCAGGTCAGTATGGGATGTAGGATGGATCAGGGAGCACTCACGGGAGCAAGACTCATGTGCTGTAGAGCAGGAACTATTATTGGCGATGTTCCAGTAACATGTTCCAGGCAGATTGGAATAAGCCCCTCCCCTGAACTGTAACCCTGTGGAGAAATTTCAGCAGTGCCTGAGCCTGGCCCAGATCATGACAATGGGTATTTAAAAACATAAAGGAAAGTGTTGAACATTAACAGTTGAAAAGGTGAGGAAATCTGCAAGGTCCTAAAGAGAAGGGGATAACTCCAAGCAGAGAAAAAGGGAAAGTCAGAGAGCACCTTGTGTAGTCAAACGTTGCGACCTTCTACAGCCACAAACTACAGGACTGTCTGTCATGCGCTACTCACCCGTGGCAATATGTTCCCTAACCAGGGCCCCTTCCTGATTGATATATATATATATATATATATATATATATATATATATATATATATGTATATATATATATATATATATATATATATATATATATATAAAAATATATATATATATCCCTAATTCTGGTATATACATTCCCCGTCCTGGTATATATGTCCCCCTTCCTGGTATATATGTTCCCCAGTCTGGGCTACTTCCTGATATATACAGTTGAAATCGGAAGTTTACATACACTATCTAAAAAGACACATCTGCATGTTTTTCTCACCATCTGATATGAAATCAGGATAAACCTTTCCCATTTTAGGTCAGTTAGGAAACAAAATTATTTATATTTTTCAAATGCCAAAATAATTAGAGAGAATGTTTTAAGGCATTTTTATTACTTTCTGCAAAGTCAAAAGTTTACATACATTTCAATAGTATTTGGTACCATTGCCCTTAAACTGTATGACTTTGGTCAATCATTTTGGATAGCTTTCCACAAGCTTCCCACAATAGTTGGTAGGAATTTGGGCCCATTCCTCCTGACATAACAGGTGTTACTGAACCATGTTTGTAGGTCGCCTTGCTCGCACCAGTCATTTCAGCTTTGCCCATAAATTTACAATAGGATTGAGATCTAGGCTTTGTGATGGGCGCTCCAAAACAGTGACTTTGTTATCCTAAGCCACTTTGTAACCAGTTTGGATGTATGTGTCGCGGGCGGAGGAGGGGACGCTGCGCTCTCCCACTGCTCGGGTCCGGCTGCCGCTGCTCCGCGGCTGCTGCTGCTCGGTGGCTCGAGCGATGGGCCGGATCCCGGGGACTCGAGCGGCGCTCCTCGCCAGTGAGTGATAAAGGGTGGTTTGGTTTTAGGGATATTGTCCGTGAAGCCATCCACGGTTGTGGTGATATTGGTGACACCACCGCTGCTCTAAACGGGGATCCCGGGAGCGATGACAGGGAGCAGCTTGGTTGTTATTTCTCCCCTTCGTGGGTAGGGGGTTAGTTGTCCCGGGGCCCGGTGATGGGGTAGGTAGGGATGATGGCAGGCGGGTTGCGGGGCCTGACGAGGTGCATGGTCGCAGGGGCAGCGCTGTGCCGTACGGCACGGGGGTACTCACTCAGCCTGAGACGATGACACAGTTCTCGGTAAAACACACGGTTGGATGGACGGGTCCCCCAGACGGCTGCGGTTGCTTCTTCCCCGTAGGTTGGTGATGACTGTCTCTCCCTGCACCTAAGTTCAATGTTGGTAGCGATGGGTTCCCACCGGTAACCCGCTCCCCGACCTGGACGTGGGCCAGAGGAGCCCCTTTTGCCCGCAGGCGCTGGCCCTGGGAGACGGTTGCCCTTGGCGGTGGCGGTGTCTCCCCTTCTCGGTTGGACGGTTGCCTCCTGTCGGGACGTGACTGTTTGGAAACCCGGAGGTCCCCTTCACTAACAGATTTGGCAAATTCACGGCGACTCCAAGCCTTGCCGGGATCCGAAAGGCCCCTGCCAATGGTGCTAGCTTCTCTTTGTATACCGGTCCGGTACCGCCGGGTCACCACCCGTCCACGGTTCTTACGGCAGACTCCAATCGGCCTCCACTGCAGATGGTCACCACCGCCTGCCAACCTTGCTGTCCTGTCCGGGCCACACACCCGGACCAACTTCAGGCTCTTAGCTCTCACTTTTCTCCTCTCACTTCACTTTTCCTCCTTCCACTTTCACTGTCCAAACTAGACTCTCACTCCTTCACTTCCCTAGCTTAACTGCCTGTTTTTCCCTCCTCCAGGACTGTGAACTCCTTGGTGGGTGGAGACCAACCACCTGGCTCCACCCCCTGGTGTGGACAACAGCCCCTGGGGAAGGCAACAAGGATTTTGTGTTTTGACTTTGATGTTGCTACAGGGAGTGTGGGGTGTGGTGGTGTTGTTACCTGTGGCCCCTGGCTTGTCCAGGGCGACACATATGCTTCAGGTCATTGTCCATTTGGAAGACCCATTTCCGCCTAAGCTTCAAGTTCCTGGCTGATGTCTTGAGATGTTGCTTCAGTATTGCCACATAATCTTCTTTCCTCATGATGCCATCTATTTTGTGAAGTGCCCCAGTCCCTCCTGCAGCAAAACAACCCCACAACATGATGCTGCCACCCCCGTGCTTCACAGTTGTGTTGATTATGGGTATGAGGAGCAGTGAAAATTAATGTCCTTTTAATGGGGAAACAACTATTCACTGCTCTTGCCTCCTGTAACTCCACTCCACCTTTGCTGCCGCCCCCCACAGCGAGCCAGGTACATTTAGACTATAAGATACACTGACATTTTCCTCTCAAATTTGAGGGGAAAAAATGGCATCTTATAGTCTGAAAAATACAATTCCCTAAAGAAGGAGTGGGCAATTGTTAATTTTCCCAAGCGGCCACATGAGAGATGGTGACTGTTGTGGAGGGTCAA
This sequence comes from Anomaloglossus baeobatrachus, assembly GCF_048569485.1. Taxonomy (NCBI): domain Eukaryota; kingdom Metazoa; phylum Chordata; class Amphibia; order Anura; family Aromobatidae; genus Anomaloglossus; species Anomaloglossus baeobatrachus. Next base: position 104,756,479 of record NC_134354.1, on the reverse strand, counting down.
ACTTAATTCAGCTCATTGTTTGTATCACTTTTATGTTGAGCAGAATTAAGTATGTTGACTAACTACTACAGCTAATACAAGATACGATAGGGCTTATTGTAAAGGTACCGTCACACTAAACAACTTACCAGCGATCCCAACAACGATCCAACCTGATAGGGATCGCTGGTAAGTTGCTAGGAGGTTGCTGGTGAGAGGTCACACAGTCAGACGCTCCAGCGATCCCACCAGCAACCTGACATGGCAGGGATCGCTGGAGCATCGCTACACGAGTTGCTGGTGAGCTCACCAGCAACTAGTGACCAGCCCCCAGCCAGCAGCGATGCACTGAAGCAATGCTGCACTTGGTAACTAAGGTAAATATCGGGTAACCAACCCGATATTTACCTTGGTTACCAGCGGACGCAGCCACACGTGCAGAGAGCAGGGAGCAGCGCACACCGCTTAGCGCTGGCTCCTTGCTCTCCTAGTTACAGCACACATCGGGTTAATTACCCGATGTGTGCTGCAGCTACATGTGCACAGAGCAGGGAGCAGCGCACACCGCTTAGCGCTGGCTCCCTGCTCTCCTAGCTACAGTACATATGGGGTTAATTACCCGATGTGTGCTGCAGCTACATGTGCACAGAGCAGGGAGCAGCGCACACCGCTTAGCGCTGGCTCCCTGCTCTCCTAGTTACAGCACACATGGGGTTAATTACCCGATGTGTGCTGTAGCTACATGTGCAGAGAGCAGGGAGCCGCACACTGCTTAGCGCTGGCTCCCTGCTCTCCTAGCTACAGCACACATCAGGTTAATTACCCGATGTGTACTCTGCTACACGTGCAAGGAGCAGGAGCCAGCACTGACAGTGAGAGCGGCGGAGGCTGGTAACGAAGGTAAATATCGGGTAACCAAGGACAGGGCTTCTTGGTTACCCGATATTTACATTGGTTACCAGTGTCCGCAGAAGCCGGCTCCTGCTGCCTGCACATTTAGTTGTTGCTCTGTCGCTGTCACACACAGCGATGTGTGCTTCACAGCCGGACAGCAACAACTAAAAAATGGCCCAGGCCATTCAGCAACAACCAACGACCTCACAGCAGGGGCCAGGTTGTTGCTGGATGTCACACACAGCAACATCGCTAGCAACATCGCTGCTACGTCACAAAAGTTGTTCCTTAGCAGCGATGTTGCTAGCGATGTTGTTTAGTGTGACTGGGCCTTAATACTGTATGTATTCTTATCAGCAGCAGATAATTAACACAATGTAGTTTATTGCTTCTATAAAGTTTGCAAATCATAGTGCTCCTGATATTTATCCCTAAATAAGTATAGATTTACCATAATAGAAAGCCTCCTCAAACAGAATGATGTACCCACAGGTCCTTACACACTGTATGATGGCCCTACAGTTTACCCCAACAACAGACTGACAATTAAAAAAAATTAAAATTCAACTACTTACCCAGCCCTGTTGCACCAAAGCGCTGCTCTAGTATGTGCACTATGCTGTACTGAGACTTAAGGGTGCTTTACACGCTGCAACATCGCTACCGATATATCGTCGGGGTAACGTCGTTAGTGACGCACATCCGGCGCCGGTAGCGACATCGCAGCGTGTGACACCAAGGAGCGACGATCAACGATCGCAAAATCATCCAAAAACGGTGATCGTTGACACGTCGCTCCTTTCCTTAATATCGTTGCTGCTGCAGGTACGATGTTGTTTGTCGTTCCTGCGGCAGCACATATCGCTGTGTGTGACACCGCAGGAACGACAAATGTCGCGGGCGGAGGAGGGGACGCTGCGCTCTCCCACTGCTCGGGTCCGGCTGCCGCTGCTGCTGTGGCCTCTGCTGCTCGGTGGCTCGAGCGATGGGCCGGATCCCGGGGACTCGAGCGGCGCTCCTCGCCAGTGAGTGAAAAGGGGGGGTTTGTTTTGGGGGGATTTATTGTCCGTGACGCCACCAACGGTTGTGGTGATTGTGTGGACACCACCGCTGCTCTGCATGGGGATCCCGGGAGTGATGGTATGGAGCAGCTAGATGTTGGCCCTCCCCTCCGTGGGTAGGGAGGTTGGTGGTCCCGGGGCCCGATGATGGAGAGTTAGGATGGTTGACAGGCGGGTTATGGGGCCTGTTGAGGTGCAGGGGCGCAGGGGCAGCGCTGTGCCGCACGGCACGGAGGTACTCACTCAGCCTAAGGATGATGACACAGTTCACGGTAAACAAGCGGCTGGTTGGACGGCTCCCTCGGACGGCTGCGGTGTTGATGTTCCCTGCAAGTTAGCGGTGACTGTCTCTTTCCTGCACCTAAATACGGTTGTTGGTAGCGATGGATTCCCACCGGTAACCCGCTCCCCAGCTTGGATATGAGCCGGAGGAGCCCCTCTTTTGCCCGCAGGCGCTGGCCCTGAGAAACTGGTGCCTTGGCGGTGGCGGTGTCTCTCCAATATGGTTGGACGGTTGCCTTCAATCGAGACTTTGGCTGTTGGGAGACCCAGGAGGTCCCCTTCACTGACGGATTTGGCAAATTCACGGCGACTCCTAGCCTTGCCGGGATCCGAAAGGCCCCTGCCAATGGTGCTGGCTTCTCTTCGTATACCGCTCCGGTACCGCCGGGCCACCACCCGTCCACGGTCCTTTCGGCAACCTCCGATCAGCCTCTCCTGCAGATGGTCACCACCGTCTGCCAACCTTGTTGTCTCAGCCCGGGGCACACACTCGGACCAACTTCAGGCTCTGTTGCTGTCACCTTCTCTTCCACTTTTACTCCTCTCTAGCTCCTCTACCACTTCACTCTAACCTCAACTTCAGCTCCAACTAATCTGCTCTGGTTTTCCCGCCTCCAGGACTGTGAACTCCTCGGTGGGCGGAGCCAACCGCCTGGCCCACCCCCTGGTGTGGACATCAGCCCCTGGAGGAAGGCAACAAGGGTTTTGTGTTCTGACCTTGGTGTTCCTGCAGGGAATGTGGGGTGTGTGGTGGTGTCATGACCTGTCACCCCTGGCTTGCCCAGGGCGTCACATTCCCCCTTAGCAAAACGCAGACCGTCCTCGGGCTTCCCGTCCAACACCGGTTTTATTTTTCTGAAAAAGATAAGAAAAACAAGACATACAAGTATAGTAACATCATCCCACAGCGGGAGGCACTTTGCTTAAACGTCACGGTAACATTTCAACGGTTGCTGCTGCCTTACTCTGATTCTTCAGCTGAGGCGGATCCTTCCTCCGCCACCAGCATATCAAACATGCACTGACATGCCTGCTGTGACAGGGGTGCCCGGTACCCATTCCCACCAGTGCGCGGGGTGTAGAAAACCACTGGGTCTCCTTCATAGCGGGGACGCTCACTTGCCCCTTCAAACTCAGCGGTGGGCCCGGGGCCGGAGTCATCATCAATTATTCTTGCGTCAGGCGGGTTGCCGCCAGCTGCCGCAGCCTCCTGGCCTCCAACATCCAGCGCATCAGATCCTTCTGCAGTAGCACGGGGCAGCAGGTCAGGCGAAACACTGAGGCGCCCCATAAGTAACGGCAAGGGTGATGCATCGGTCGAGACTAGGCCGGGCCCCTCAGCTGCAGCGGCCGGTCCTGGTAGGACATAGGGACGTGGGTCACCAGTCGACTCTATTACATCTGTTCCCCTCCCGTACATCGGGGCAGTGGTAATCAGCATCTCCACCTCGTTGGTCCACTGCTCCATCATCCGGAAGATCTGATCCTGTTGATGTTGGTGGAACGCAATCACCCGGGCCTTCATCCATGCTACGGTCCCGGGCTCGGGGTCGGGCGCAATCACCGCCGGGACTTCTGGCACATTTCTATTAAGGGGCCGCGGTCCTAGCGGTTCCCCCGGGAACGATTCGGGGACGTCCTGAGTGTCTGCAGCCGGTTGGTCCGCCGGGGCGGATTGGCAGGGTATCGCTACCGGTTGGGCAGGTAGCGGGCCTAGTGGCGGAGCGGCAGCAGCTAACACGGGTAGCGGGGCGAGAGGCAGGGTGAGCGGAGGCAGGCCGGGCTCCTCAGCTTCAATGGCCGATCCCTCGGGAATACAGGGGCGTGGGTCTCTTACCCGGTCCTCCAAATCCTCTTCCACCTCGCGTCTCCGCATAGCAGCCACCACGTCCGCCATGTCGGTCTCCCACTCCTCCAGGAGGAGTTGCATGTGGGCCTGCAGACGGTTACTCAGCGGGACGGTCCGGTCCCTCAACCACGTCGCCGTGCCGGGCGCGGGGGCTTCCTCGTTGGGAGTTGGGTTATGCATCTTGGTGACGAGGTCTTCCAGGAACCCAATATCGCTGCAGAGTCCTGGCGTCCCTGCTTTTATAGCCGCGGCTACATGCGACCAGTCGCCATTTCGTCCCCCTTAGCCTTTTTCCGGCTCCTCCTCTATCTGGGCGGGGTTTTGGCCTTCGCGCCTCCACTACTCGAGAAGACGCTCGAGCGGGGACTTTTCGCGCCAAAGATGGCGGCTTCTGAAATTTTGCGGCCGGACACCTCCGGCGGTAACAAGGCGCACCTCTACCAGACGGCAGAGCGGTAAGATCTTGTTCATGACGCCAAGTTGTCGCGGGCGGAGGAGGGGACGCAGCGCTCTCCCACTGCTCGGGTCCGGCTGCCGCTGCTGCTGCGGCCTCTGCTGCTCGGTGGCTCGAGCGATGGGCCGGATCCCGGGGACTCGAGCGGCGCTCCTCACCCGTGAGTGAAAAGGGGGGGTTTGTTTTGGGGGGATTTATTGTCCGTGACGCCACCCATGGTTGTGGTGATTGTGTGGACACCACCGCTGCTCTGTATGGGGATCCCGGGAGTGATGGTATGGAGCAGCTAGATGTTGGCCCTCCCCTCCGTGGGTAGGGGGGTTGGTGGTCCCGGGGCCCGATGATGGAGAGTTAGGATGGTTGACAGGCGGGTTATGGGGCCTGTTGAGGTGCAGGGGCACAGGGGCAGCGCTGTGCCGCACGGCACGGAGGTACTCACACAGCCCAAGGATGATGACACAGTTCATGGTAAACAAGCGGCTGGTTGGACGGCTCCCTCGGACGGCTGCGGTGTTGATGTTCTCTGCAAGTTAGCGGTGACTGTCTCTTTCCTGCACCTAAATACGGTTGTTGGTAGCGATGGATTCCCACCGGTAACCCGCTCCCCAGCTTGGATATGAGCCGGAGGAGCCCCTCTTTTGCCCGCAGGCCTGGCCCTGAGAAACTGGTGCCTTGGCGGTGGCGGTGTCTCTCCAATATGGTTGGACGGTTGCCTTCAATCGGGACTTTGGCTGTTGGGAGACCCAGGAGGTCCCCTTCACTGACGGATTTGGGAAATTCACGGCGACTCCTAGCCTTGCCGGGATCCGAAAGGCGCCTGCCAATGGTGCTGGCTTCTCTTCGTATACCGCTCCGGTACCGCCGGGCCACCACCCGTCCACGGTCCTTTCGGCAACCTCCGATCAGCCTCTCCTGCAGACGGTCACCGCCGTCTGCCAACCTTGCTGTCTCAGCCCGGGGCACACACCCGGACCAACTTCAGGCTCTGTTGCTGTCACCTTCTCTTCCACTTTTACTCCTTTCTAGCTCCTCTACCACTTCACTCTAACCTCAACTTCAGCTCCAACTAATCTGCTCTGGTTTTCCCGCCTCCAGGACTGTGAACTCCTTGGTGGGCGGAGCCAACCGCCTGGCCCACCCCCTGGTGTGGACATCAGCCCCTGGAGGAAGGCAACAAGGGTTTTGTGTTCTGACCTTGGTGTTCCTGCAGGGAATGGGGTGTGTGTGGTGGTGTCATGACCTGTGACCCCTGGCTTGCCCAGGGCGTCACACAAACATCTCCTTACCTGCGTCCACCGGCAATGAGAAAAGAAGAAGGTGGGCGGGATGTTACGTCCCGCTCATCTCCGCCCCTCCGCTTCTATTGGATGGCCGCTTAGTGAGGAAGCACCTCACCCTTGAAGGAGGGATTGTTTGGCGGTCACAGCGATGTCGCTGCACAGGCATGTGCGTGTGACGCTGCCATAGCGATAATATTCGCTATGGCAGCGATCACCAAAGGTCGCACATACGACGGGGGCGGGTGCTATCGCGCTCGACATCGCTAGCAATCAAACCCTAATACGAACAATCTGAATGGTGAAAGAGGAAACCGACAGCTCCTACACAATTGTATTTCTCAGTATCTGCATCTTAAAGATGCAGATACCAGTGAAATTAAGATGCCAGGCAGGTGGTCGGGGTTAGGGGGGGACACACGTTGTGGTGCCATTTCCATCCTCTTGTTTTTTCCCCATTTGGACCATACTTTGCCCAGGTCTGCCCTAAAGGATATATCTTCCCAGACTTCAAAATACAAACTTCATACCTTCATGCCTTCACACAGCAACCAATTTTCATTTTTGCACTAGTTTTTTCCTACCCTTCTAAGAGCCATTACTTTTTTTTGTTGTACTTTTAGTTTTAAATTACTGATGGCACATCCTACCTTTCTAATGTGAACAGGTGCAAACTGAACATGAAACATAGTAGGTTTTTTAACCCAAAGAGATATTCAATTTTTACATGTTTTTCATAGCAGTAATGCATGTCTATATAAACTTATTCATTGTTCCATATATCATAGCACTACAGAGTGCAACTGTCTCCTTTTTGTCACTATGTTTCATGTTCAGTTTGCACCTGTTCACATTAGAAAGGTAGGATGTGGCATCAGACTTTTTCTTAGATAACAGGGTCATGACTTCTGATTGAGCACTCCTGCTTTTCAGCCTTAGGCAATGTTAATTCTCCATTTGCAGGTTTTTGTCCGCCCTTAAATCGTTTGTTTCTTTAACCCAAAGAGAGGCATTAGCTTAATTGGGACCCAACAAAAAAAAGTCACCTTGCTGTTGGTTGTTTGGCTCACATAAAACTGGCCATTTTTGTGTGCTAAGTATCTCAATTTACCATAGTAAAGAAGGGCAGTGAGCCCCATAGGGGTGAGCAGGCCCATGACGATCGGGAGGGTGCAGGGTAGTAAGGAGTTAAAGGTTTTGGTTGGGGATGAGGGAGATAGATGGGGGCATGGGATTGGTGGTTGGTACTGCAGGGGGGATTGGTGGAGAGCAAGAAAGGGGTGGGGGCGTAGTTTGAGGTATAAAGAGAATGTAAAGTGTGTTACCTCCCCTTTCGTCGCTTGAACTTTGTGCCCCAGGACGTCTGTGCTGCAGCCCACTGCGATGGCTGACCTGGCCGCTTTACTGGATTTAGTGCGTGGGGCTGCTGAGGTCCCGGGTGCTGACGTACTGCGGGATCAGCTGGCGGCGGTTTGCGGTGCTGGAGCGGTGATTCCTGCTGATCCTGCGCCCGGGCCTGTTCTACGTGCTCGGCGGTCACGGCCGCCGGTGCGCTACTCCCCCAGTGGAGGGGGGAGAAGGAGATCAAGGAGCCCCTTCGGGGACCCTCCGGCACGAGGGAGCCCCGCGTCTGCTGTAGTGGAGCTGCCGGCTGCCGGGAGGAATCCTCGCCGGAGATCCCGCGGGTCGGAGGTGGGCGGAGCTTCGGCGAGGCCTACTTCCGGTCCTCGGCCTGCAAGGTCCCGGAGCGGAGTAGCGGCAACCCCCGGTGATGTGCGGGCCGGGGGTGGAGCCCAGCATATCGGATTGGCGGTGGAGACTCCCTGCAGACGGCAGGGGAGCGACTCAGGACGGATAGTGGAGGTGGAGTGCGGCGGCGGGCAGAGACGAGCGGGAGAAGAGTGCGGTGGCCCGGTGGGCATGGTGCGGTCCCGGATTACGGTCCCCTCCGGCGAGGATCGTGCTGGGGGGGGTTCCCGGCGTTTGTCAGAGGCGGGACGGCGATCCCGCAGTCGGCAGGGAGGGAGCCCAATGAGCAGGGAGGACGCAGCAGCGGCGCAGCAAGGATACCGGAGGCCAGCAGGGATGGACGGCGGTACGGCGCCACGTCGTGCCAAGAGACTGAGGTCCAGCAGGAGGCGCCCGGAGGAGCGGGGTGCGGTGACCGTGGGGGTCGACGGCCGCCAGGTGCGGGCTGTCCCCTCGCTGGTCCCCCCTGTGGCCGGCAGCGGCAGCTCGGACTCCGGAGGGGATGAAGAGTCGATGGCAGCGACAGGTCGGACGGAGCGACAGCAGGATGATCGGGGCACGGCTGTGCCGACGTCGGTGCCACGGCAGCCTGGTGAGCGAGGGACAGAAATGTTTAATGCTGTGGGTAGTGCGGGCGGGGGAGGGGGTTCCTCCGCGGGAAGTGTTGCGCAAGGGGCGAGTGCGGTCGGTCAATCTGGTCTACCGGGCCCGGAGTTTTGGGGGCAGCTTTTGGGGGTGTTGCAGGGGTTGTCGGCGGAACGGGGTAGTCGGATTGGGCCTGGGGCCCCGGTGGGGGCGTGGGTGTCCCCCTCGGAAGTGGTGCAGACAGAGGCGCCGGTGCGTGAGGTTGCGGCGCGGGACACTACCGCGGCGGTAGATGCGGGACAGGCGGCCGGTGGGGCGGCTGACGTGGGTGCGAGTAAAGAGGCGGAAAAAGAAAAAGAGAAAGAGGATAAGGTTGTGCGGTTGGATGAAAGGGCGCGGAGTGAAATTTATGTGTGTTTTGAAGGTCAGTTGGGGGTTCATTTAAAAAAGGAAGTGAGGGACAAGATTTGGAAAGGGGAGTATGTGGAAATTTTTTCCCTGCTTCCCCTGGAGAAGTTTAATTTGGATAAGGTGAAGCCCAGTGATACAAAAAAGGAGAAGGAGGACGAGGAAAAACGGAGGTATAGGTTGATCCCGAGGACCTTTACCAATTGGCTGCAGGCCTTTGCGATCTTGGCTAGCGTGATTGGGGAAAAGGAGCCGGAGCATTGTTCTGCTCTATTTGGTTATATGGACGCGATAGGGGAGGCGTATAGAGTATACGGCGGATTAGGGTGGTTAAGATATGACGAGCAGTTCCGGCAACGGAAGGCTCTGCGGCCTGGTGTTCAGTGGGGAGACAAAGATATTTCTTTGTGGATGCGGCTAATGATGGCTCCGGCTCAGCCCTTTCGAGGTGGTGCCGGGAGCCCGGGTGCGAGCGGCGGGTCCCCGGCTGGACAGAAAAAGGGGGCTTGTTGGCAATATAACGAGGGCCAGTGTAAGTTCGGGGCCTCATGTCGTTTCAAACATGAGTGTTCCGGATGTGGAGGTTCTCACTCCCTGGCAAGGTGCTTTAAGAAAGGAAAAGGAAAGGCGGGGGAGGGGTCTGGAAAAAGGGAGGACGCCAGTGAGGGTAGAGGCGATGCTTCCCTATCTAAATAGGTACCCGGATGTTAGAGCGGCGGAATTGTTGGCACGGGGTTTTACGGAAGGTTTTCGGATTCCGTTTGAATCTGAGGCGCCGGTGTTTCGCCCGGGGAATTTGAGGTTGAGGTCCGCAAAAGAACATCCAGCGGTGGTGAAGGAAAAGCTGCAAAAGGAGGTGGAGTTGGGGAGGATGGCGGGTCCATTCCAGGACCCGCCATTCTCCAATTTAAGGATTTCCCCCCTTGGGGTGGTGCCTAAGAAGGAGCCGAACAAATTTCGGCTCATCCATCATTTATCTTATCCGGCGGGATTGTCGGTGAATGATGGGATATCACCAGAGTTGTCGGCAGTTTCTTATGTATCCTTTGATAAGGCATTGGAGCTGGTAAGGGCTGCCGGGCGGGGGGCCCTAATGGCAAAGGCGGATGTGGAAGCAGCTTTTCGTTTACTTCCGGTGCATCCAGAGAGTCTTCATCTCTTAGGGTGTATGTGGGATGGGGAATACTATGTGGATCGCTGCCTGCCGATGGGTTGTTCCATTTCGTGTGCACATTTTGAGGCATTTAGTACCTTTGTGGAATGGGTAGTCAAGGACGTGGCAGGGGTCCATTCAGTGATTCACTATTTGGATGACTTCTTTTGCGTGGGTCCGGCGGGCTCTTCGGTTTGCTCCTTGTTGTTGTTTACGTTAGAGCGGATTGCGCGGAGCCTGGGTATTCCGTTGGCAAAAGAAAAAACAGAAGGGCCGGTGACTGCTCTATGTTTTTTAGGTATTGAAATTGATACACTGGCAATGGAATGCCGATTGCCTGAGGGGAAGCTTCTGGATTTGAAGGCGTCGGTGCGGTTTTTGTATCAGGCCAAGAAGGTGTGGTTGCGGGACTTGCAGTCAGTGCTCGGGAAATTGAATTTCGCTTGTCGCATCATGCCGATGGGGCGGATATTTAATAGGAGGCTGGCAAGTGCAACCGCGGGGGTAAGAGCTCCGAATCACTTTGTCAGAGTGACAAAAGTGATGAAGGGGGATTTGTTGGTTTGGGAGAAGTTCTTGGACCGGTACAACGGTCGGACTCTTTGGATGAGCAAGGCTTTGTCCAATAGCCAGTTGGAGTTGTATACTGATGCGGCTGGAGCGACAGGTTTTGGGGCAATTTTTCAGACGCACTGGTGTGTTGGAAAATGGCCAAAGCTTTGGGTGGAAGCAGGTCTGGTGAGGAATTTGGCGCTGCTGGAATTGTTTCCCATAATTGTAGCAGTGGAGTTATGGGGCCCCGTTTTTTCCGGAAGAAGGGTTTGCATGCATTGTGACAACATGGCGGTGGTGCATTCCATCAATGCGCTGTCGGCAAAATCCCCGCCGGTTGTGGGGTATTTAAGGCACTTGGTGTTGCGTTGTTTGGAGTTGAACATTTGCGTGGTGGCTCGGCACGTGCCAGGGTTTCGAAACGAGGTGGCTGACGCGCTATCACAGTTTCAGTTTTGCAGGTTCAGGAAGCTGGTGCCGGGAGCGGACGCGGATGGAGAACCTTGCCCGGACGGGCTGTGGGACCTGGCATCGGTGTAGCTTTTGAGGGGATTAGGAGATCGGTGTCTGAGGCTACTTGGTGCCGATATCAGGCGGGGTGGAAGGAATGGTCAGAGTTGGAAAGAAGGGACTTCGTGGAGTCGGGTTACAAAGACCGAGTGTTGGGGGTCCTGATGTTAATTAGTGGGGATTTTTCGGCAGGTCGGTCCGTTTCGGTGATGGGTGGCAAGCTGGCGGCATTGGCCTTCCTGTTTCAGATGCAAGGGGTCCGGGATGCGACTAAGGATTTTCTGGTGCGGCAGGCAATGAAGGGTTTTCGGAAAGGGGCCCAGTCGCGTGACATGAGGCGGCCGGTGTCATTGCCTTTGTTGGGGCGTTTAGTGGGATGTTTGGGGGAATTGTGTTCGTCTCCTTTTGAGAGGGGGTTGTTTTCGGTAGCTTTTGTATTGGCGTTTTTTGGGGCCTTTCGCATTGGTGAATTGGTCAGCCCGACTAAGCAAGCAATGGGTGGTTTGATGATGGAGGATGTAATGCTGGGGGAGGATAGAGTGGAATGTCGGCTTCGTTTTTCGAAGACGGATCAGAGGGGGCGGGGGCGCTTAGTGGTGTTGTTTGCGTTACCGGGACACCAATTGTGCCCGGTGGTCCAGGTTTCGGAGTTTTTAAAGGTGCGAGGAGGTTACCCTGGCGTTTTACTGCGGCATGCGGACGGATTGGCTTTGTCGCGTTACCAATTCATTGCGGTGCTGAAGATGGCCTTAGCTCGGGTGGGGGAGGAGCCAAGTGAATACGGGTCTCACTCCTTCCGGATTGGGGCGGCAACGGAAGCCGCCAGGTGGGGTTTGAGTGAGGATTGTATCCGGCGGATTGGGAGGTGGGAGTCTTCCAGGTTTCGCTTGTACATTAGGCCTCATTTGGTCAGATGATGATTCGGGGGTGGGGAATTCCTGTTTTGTGTTTTGATGCTGGTATGTGACAATTTTCTTGGCTGTTGCTGTTTTATTCGTGGTGTTTATATTTTGTAGGGCCATGCCTTGAGTGGATCCTCGGGCACTCCTACGTGTATTGGGGAGCGTTGCGGGCGGATGTGCGTCACGATGGTCGGCAGCTTGGAGTGTCGGTGACGGAGGCCCGAGTAAAGTGGCTGGGAATTCGGGGCATGACCTGGGGTAGGGTGCGCCCAGAGGTGGCTTATTATAGCCGTATGGATCGTGACCCGGATGTGTTAATTTTACACGTGGGTGGGAATGATTTGGGAGTAAGGTCGGCAAGGGAATTGAAAAGGGACATAAAGTTGGACCTGTTACATTTGTGGAGGGCGTTCCCGGGCATTGTGATCGTTTGGTCGGACATCATAGCTCGGACGCAGTGGCGTTTTGGTAGGTCGGTGGACCGTATTAATAGGGCTCGGAGTAAGCTGAACCGGGCAATTGGCAGGTTTGTGGCACGGAATGGTGGTTTGGTGGTGTGGCCTAGAGAATTGGAGGAGTCCACGGAACAGTACCTAAGGGGAGATGGGGTTCACCTGACCGATGTGGGTCTGGATTTATGGATGCTGGGTTTGAGGGATGGCCTGGAGCAAGCACTTGGGGTGTGGGGGGCCCGGGCCAAGTAAGGTTGTCACTTGGCCAGTCTGTGGCGGGGGGATAGGTCCGTCTGAGAGGTTGGGAGTACCGACAGTCGGTTTGTTGGTACGAAGTCGCTCAAGGGGAGTGGCTTCGGAGTGGATGAGAACTTGCAGGTGGAGGTCCTGCAGGTTCTGGGTGGGGGTAATTAACGATGGAACGTTATTACCCCTCACCTTGGGCCGGTTGGTCACGGCCGAGGTGGTCCTCTGGGCCGGTTGGAGGTTACGGCCGGGGGGTTAAGAATGATGGTTGTTTCCCTCTCGGATGGATCTATCGGTGGTTTTGGTTATAAGGGTATATATGTATAAAGGTTATGTTTAACAATGGGTGGCATGTTGAGCCACGAGTTTGGTATACATATATACGGTTAAATAAAAGCTGTGGCCATTCCTTGCAATAAAGTCGTAGTTATCGTCTTTATTTAAGTAAATAGGGTATGGGGGGTAGAACCTGTTAACCTGCTTATCCCTTATAGATGCGTCAAGCATTGGGAACTGGCAAGGGAGTGGATGGGTTGACAGACGGAACAGTAAATAGATATAAACACGTGGTATTTATGGGGTTAGATGATCAAAGACCACCTTTTTTAATCTTAAAACAAATGCCCTGTGTCTAAATTTGCTTCCATACCTTTGTTTCTAATCTTCTGATTGCCATTGCTTATCCTTCTGCATTTGATCTTGCTAAATTGAATGGAAAGAATTTCACTTTACTTAAAATTCAAGAATCATTGCCCATTTATTTAAATTTTGCGAAACTACAGCAATTTCCTTAGTAGAGAATGTAAAAAACTATGTTTCTTTTCCTGTAATTTTTTTTCACAATGCGTTGTAAATATGTATGTTCAAATTAGATTACACAAGGGGAAAAAAAGCCCTTTCTTTTATTGTTGCCACAACTGACACTTTGGAAATTGTGAGGACCATCACTGAGACGCACAAGTCACAGCATGTTAAAGAGGTAACTATCTGAGACAGCGTGAGTCACAATACACTGCAAAATCATGGAGGCACATCAACAAAGGACTATTTGTATGTGCACAATGCAAACAAGTCCATGAAGGATGATGAGAATTAGAAGCACACATACAACCACACAATTACCATTTTCCAGGTTTGTCATATTGAGCATAAATGAGTCTCATCATCAAAACCCGCTTCAACCTAATTGTTCAGCAAATACAAGCCCAGTGAGTCTTGCGCCTCCTGCTTATGTACATCACGCATGGCCAGTCTTATCTGCCATTTACAATCTCATGGATATTTATGATCTACTTTGCTACATGGAAAACATTGGCCAGAATTCTGAGTAGTAAATACTGGATAAAATATATTTGAAAATGAATAATTCAAAGACTTAGCGCACGGAAATAAAGGATTGTCAAATTCTTCTTGTCAATAGACCGTTTGGTCCATTTTAAAAACAAAAAATGTTTTTCTTCTGTATGTAAACAATTTTTATTGTATGCATCATATAATGCCTTCTCCGCCATGACCGACCACAAAAAAGTAACCAATAGATGACAATGGAAAAAGTATATTTCAATATTATTTATATCCTAGCTGTAGTACCCATCCTTGACCAGGATAGTAACTAAGTGTCTCTCTGTCTCTCTCCCTCTTTCCCCCTCTCTCACTCTCCCTCTCTGACTTTCTCTCTCCCTCTCTCTGACTGTCTCCCTCTCTGTCTATGTCTGCCTCTGTGTGTGTGTGTGTGTGTCTGTGTGTGTGTCTGTCTCTTTGTCCATCTCTGTGTGTCTGTCTCTACGTCTGTTTCTGTGTATCTGTGTCTGTGTGTGTGTGTGTCTTTGTGAGTGTGTCTCTCTCTGTGTCTGTCTTTGTGTGTCTCTCTCTGGATGTCTCTTTGTCTGTGTGTGTCTCTTTCTGTGTATCTCTGTATCTGTGTCTCTCTGTGTTTTTGTATGTCTCTGTCTTTATGTCTGTTTTTGTGTGTCTCTGTTTCTATGTGTCTCTATGTGTGAATCTGTGCATCTCTGTCTCTGTGTGTCTCTGTCTCTGTGTGTCTCTGTAGGAAACAGGGTAATTGCCAGCTCACCTGCATAGGAACATGCTCCTTGGGAGGAAGAACGGACAACACTTTGCTAGTGGAGATCAGTAAAGAAAAATATATCCAGCTTCCAGTAGTAAAAAAGGGCTTTCTTTATTCCAAATTATTATTTCAGAGCTCTGATGAAGGACACCTTGTGTGAAACACGTAGCTGTGTTTATTTAGGCTTTTACACTCTGGGAATGCTATTTGTCTTGGATTTTAGCCTTGGAATAAGGAAAGCCCTCTGTCTCTGTGTGTCTCTGTATGTCTATCTCTGTGTGTCTCTGTCTCTGTATGTTTTTTTCTCTGTGTGTCTGTTTCTACCGATATCATTTTACCTCACACATAAGCTTCTTATTCTAAGAATATCCTTTGTTGCCTATAACAACTAATCAGAGCTGCTATTAACAACCTGTAGCTCCCAGCTCCATTGACTTTAATGTCAGCAAGTTTGTTGGTGAATAACTGTAAAGTGCGGGATTCTCCCTTCAAAACATAGTCTATGACATTCCCTGAGTCAAATGAGGCATCTGTGCAAACATTTGTGATTGTAAATGCGATGGTGCAGATTCCTTTAGTGGACACACACACACACACACACACAGACAAACACATACACTCAGGTTTTTATATTAGATAAGAATTTTACTTATTGTGTATATATTTTCAAAATGTAAGTTCTATTAGACAATTCAGAATGCAAAATTGTTATTTTGATGTCAACTTAATTATTCATTTTTAAGCCTCATTCATGCATGTTACATGTGTGGTACCCGTTTTTTTCATGGATAGCACACATACCCATTACAATCTATGGTGTTATTCATGTCTGTGTTTTTACACTTATCGTGTCTGTGCAAAACACAGAGACATATATCCGTTTTTTCTTGCAGCACAGATGAGAAAGGTCAATAGGTCTATAGGTCGGTGCAAAACATGTACAGCATCTATGTGCCGTACATATTTAACATAGCAAAGTATGGGATGATGATCCAAACTTGGTATTAAGGATCTAGCCGTAAAAAACACTGATGACACTGATGGTAAAAACGGACACCTAGACAATACACCGATGACACACTGATCCAACACTGATGACACTGGTATCATTTTTATCACCTACATATTTTTTTTTTTACAGACGTTTGATTGAGGCCTTAGGAAAAGTCACTTTTGCATAGAAAATTCTTAAAGGGAACCTGACACATTGAAAAATGCTATTAACCTGCAGATAAGGGATTAATCTGCAGGTTAATAGGATTCTGAACCTGCCCGACACCGGCACATTAAACCCTGCTGCCAGGAGGAAATTAACTTTAATCCTCCTGGCATTGTTCTGGTTTCAATCATGGAGGCAGACAGTGCTGGCATGTATTGAGTCACTGTAAGTAGAGAGGTGGATGTTACCCTGCCCCCGTAGTGACTAACAACAGCTGATCATTAAAATCAGCTGTCAGTCAGTACAGGGGGCATGGTTACAGCTGCCAATCTCCATACACAGATTGAACCTGTGCGGGTGCTGCTTCCATTACTGAAATCAGAACGCTGTCTTTAGGATTAAAGTTATTTTCCTCCTGGCAGCGGGGTTTAATGTTCAGGCACTGGGCAAATTTATAATGCTACTAACCTCCAGATTAACCACATATCTGCAGGTTAATAGCACTTTTCCACATGACAGGTTCCCTTTAAAGCAACCTTGGATAATATTGGCCTAAAAATAAAAAACACCTTTTCAGATTTTGATCTGACATGTTTTGAGCTGATGTTTTTGCAGTTGATTTTTGACTTGCCCTTACTTTGTTTCTATATAATGTAGTGCACGGCAGAACAGGCAATTGATAATGGCTCCGTCAATAAAAGCACAACTATATAGCGGGTGAAATAAGTATTGAACATGTCACCAATAATCTAAGTTAATATATTTCTAAAGATGCTATTGACATGAATTTCTCACCAGGTGTCGGTAACAACCCATCCAATCTGCACAGGCAAGTAAATCAAAGCATAGATGATCATACATTTATTGATGTGTAATAATTAGAAATAATACAGGAAAAAAGTATTGAACACATGAAGAAAGACAGGTACAAAAATCCATGGAAAGGCAGGACACCACCTGAAATCTATCAATTAGAAAGCAATCCTGCCACTAAGTGAAAATAGACAGCTGGTTCAAGTAATGTGAATAGCCAAGAACCAGCCAAAAAGAAACAAAAAATAAATATGTATATTAAATATATATAATATATACCTAAACAGCTATTCAACACTTTCAATTCTCTCCTCCATCCTCCAGCACCACCTCCCTCTCCTCTCATGTCAGCTGAAGACTTTGCATCTTTCTTCAAGCAAAAGATTGACATCATCAGATCAAGCTTTGGCCCACAATCACCACAGCCCCTCATCATTGCTACTCAGCCCTCGTCCTCCAAATTCAGCTTCTCCACCATGACAGAAAACAATATTTCCACTCTACTCTCAAGATCACATCTAACCACCTGTGCACTTGACCCGCTCCCATCGCATCTCATCCCCAACATCACCGCAGTCCTCATCTCAGCCCTAAACCATCTCTTCAACCTATCACTAATAAGTGGTGTATTCCTCTCATGCTTTAAACATGCCTCCATTACACCCATCCTCAAAAAGCCCTCCCTTGACCCATCCTCTGTGTCAAACTATCACCCCATATCCCTTCTCCCCTATGCCTCAAAACTACTGGAACAGCATGTCCATCTTGAATTGTCCTCATACCTCTCCTCCTGCTCCCTCTTTGACCGGCTACAATCTGGCTTCTGACCTCATCACTCTACTGAAACTGCCCTAACCAAAGTCACCAATGATCTACTAACCGCCAAAGCCAAGCGACACTACTCTGTCCTCCTCCTCCTGGACCTTTCCTCTGCCTTCGACACAGTAGACCATTCTCTCATACTACAGATTCTCTCATCTCTGGGCATCACAGACTTGACCCTATCTTGGATCTCCTCATACCTAACCGACCGAACTTTCAGCGTCTCCCATTCTCACAACACTTCCTCATCTCGCCCCCTATCTGTCGGTGTCCCCCAAGGCTCAGTTCTTGGACCCCTGCTGTTCTCCATCTACACCCTCGGCCTGGGACAGCTCATAGAGTCCCACGGCTTTCAGTATCATCTCTATGCAGATGACACCAAATCTACCTCTCTGGACCTGACAATACCTCTCTACTAACCAAAATTCCACAATGTCTGTCTGCTATTTCATCCTTCTTCTCTGCGCGATTCCTAAAGCTAAACATAGACAAAACAGAATTCCTTGTCTTTCCTCCTCCTCACTCATCCCCTCCAAGAAGCCTTTCCATCAAACATGATGGTTGCTCACTCTCCCTAGTCTCACAAGCTCGTTGCCTTGGAGTAACCCTCGACTCTGCTCTATCCTTCAAGCCACACATCCAAGCCCTCTTCACCTCATGCAGACTACAACTCAAAAATATCTCCCGGATCCGTGCTTTCCTTAACCAAGAATCAGCAAAAAACATTAGTGCATGCCCTCATCATCTCCCGCCTCGACTACTGCAACCTCCTGCTCTCTGGCCTCCCCTCCAACACTCTTGCACCCCTCCAATCTATCCTAAACTCTGCGGCCTGCTTAATCCACCTCTCCCCTTGCTATTCCCCAGCCTCTCTACTCTGCCAATCCCTTCACTGGCTTCCCATCGCCCAATGACTCCAGTTCAAAACATTAACCATGACATACAAAGCCATCCACAACCTGTTTCCTCCTTACATCTGTGACCTAGTCTCCCGGTACCTACCCACACGCAACCTCAGATCCTCAAAAGATCTCCTTCTCTACTCCTCTCTTATCTCCTCTTCCCACAATCGCGTACAAGATTTCTCCCGTGCCTCCCCCATACTCTGAAACGCTCTACCTTAGCATATCAGACTCTCCCCTACCGTGGAAAGCTTCAAGAGGAACCTCAAGACCCATCTCTTCCAACAAGCCTACAATCTACATTAACCCTCAGTCCAGTACACCACTGTGCAACCAGCTCTGTCCTTACCTATTGTACCATCACCCATTCCCTATAGACTGGGAGCCCTCGCGGGCAGGGTCCTCTCTCCTCCTATACCAGTCTGTTTTGTACTGTTAATGATTGTTGTATGTATACCCTCTTTCACTGTAAAGCGATAATATAATAATAATAATAATATATAAATATTGAAATATTTTTCAACTGCAAAAATACAGTAATATACATAAAATTTAGAAATACATCAATATTAGGTAAGATTCGTAAAGCAGGGTCCACATATGAAACGAAATCCATGACCAGCTGAGGGAGTATTCTCCGGTCGTGATGTCTGTGTTACCAAAACCCTTATCCTAAAAATAAACACACGGACTGCATGCGACTTGGTTCAAAATGGCCACAGCAGCCTTTTATTGCCTATTGTTCACAAACTAAGCACCTTAGGGACGCCGTCCAACGGGCGACCCAGAACAACAACACACAGATAACAATAGGCAATGCCAATTACATGACCCTCCCGGTGGCAGGCCCAGTCCATAACTACTACTCCCCTTGCCCCTGGCCGCAACACACCGACCCAGAGACGAGGTGCCAATCACCCACGGATTGACACCCCCACACTTTGGCAGAACCCCGTGCCTGCCACATCCCGGAACCGAGAGCCACCATACCGAGACAATGACTCCCGGTCCAGTTACCAGTCACTTCCAACCTCTGGACCAGACCTACACCCCCGCCGCTGTGACAAATAGCATCCCAACATCCCAAACCACGTCCCCCAGATGACAACACAAAAAGGGAGGGTGGGCGGGGATCCCTTGGCGTCCGGAAGAAGAGGAGGTAACCCCCTCCTCTCCCAGACTAACCCTTTCCCTACTCCTCCTCTTCCTCCCAAGCTAAAACCACCACTTAATGCCATATTAGGCCTACCTACCAAACTGTCCCTATTAACCCCATCACTCCCTAACTCCCCCTTGGTCATGTCGCCCCTCCTCCCCAAGGGGGGATCCATGGCTTTCTTAATAGACAAAGACATCAATAAGCCAGAATAATGTTAAAAATATGTCTTCATTGAACACTATAATATATAAAAACAAGGGAACAAGGGGTTAAAAATGAGTCAAACAAAGCTGAGGCCACGTTGACAGCAGGAGGCAATAATGATTGTAAAAAATGTACTGCATTCAGATGAGGGGTATTGAATGAATGCATAGTAGAAGGTAAAGTGCTGTACCTGATATTGTAAATTGAGAAATGGTACAGTAAATAAATATAAATGATTGTAAAATAGATCATAGCAAATGCAGTGCAAAATTGACCCCCTTAGGTGAGACAATATATAACAATGATCATATGAAATATATTGCAATATTTAGTAAGAACAATGGTGGTATAAAAATATTCAAAAAGATTTAGGAAGTATAACCCATGTGGTTCGCCTCCTGCTGGAATGGTGTGACGCCCTGGCCTATCAGGTCGTCACAGGGTATTGTGCAACCTGCCCTTCTGCACAGTATCCACCCTTCTTACTTAACGGATCCCAGTCCTCAGGTGTTGTTGACAGCTAGTCCAATAAAAATCCTAGGAACACTTCCCACTTGAACCTACCAGACACACCATTGGGGGGCCTGAAGGGAATAAGGCCGCCCACATGGGGGGTTGGTGAGGAGAAAGTGAAGACAGTGACAGTTGAGCAAGAGAGTTGAGTTCAGACAGTGGAGAGTGGAGGAGGTGAAGTGACTCTCTGCGAGGGAGAGGTCACGGAGCAGGTCTCCTGCGTACTAGGTGGCAGACGTTGGTCTGGGCCTGGTAGAAGCTGGAACCCCGGTCGCAGGGGATTGTGTAAAGGGGCATGGACTGCCGAGGAGGGCAGCCGGCGGGCTTGAGCTATCACTGGGCAGGGGCTAGGGCACGACGGGGTACGTGGACCCCAGGCCGGAAAGTAGCTTCACGCGTTCTGGTAATTTACCCGACGGGGATGAAGACTTCAAGTGTCATCCCCAACCCGCTCCAAAGTCGGGGTACTAGCGCACCGATGGGATAGGACTTTCCCACTACAGTCCAAAGAAATCCTATGCATAAACCCTGAGAGCAAGCTCACTCCGTTAGCCATACGGGTGAGCGGGACCCGGAGAGTTTCATACCAACGGGACCAAGTGAGACTAGAGTGCCAGGGATAGGGCCACAGACCAACAACAACACCGACGGCACGGATCCAGGCGTGCTCCCCGCAGACTACGGTGGTGTTCGGAACTTTGGTTTACAAGCTGTCGGTGTGGTTATTCTAAGACTGAGTGAGTACATTGGAAACCCCCTCTGCACCTATCCCTCAACGGCACCCAAACTCCACCATCCAACACCAACGGGCCCCGGGACACCAACCCCCTACCCACGGAGGGGTTAAACATCAGGCTGCCACACCATCGTCACCGGGCTCCCCAACGGCAGCGGTGGTCCCTCACATTACCACGCACCATGGATGGCGTCACGAACTTTCCAAACTCCCCCTGTACATATCTTCCCCCCCTCCTTTTAATTGAGTGGCCGCGTGACCCCCGGGTCCGGAGACCCGTCGAGCCATCGCGGATATGGATCCGAGCGGCGGCAGCAAACAGGCTGCTCGCCTGGGGACGGTACAATGGCACCAGAACTTTCGGCTTCACCCTAAGTCAGGGGTTGGAGTCAGACCAGAGGAGAGCATCTTATAAAGGGACCATGAGCCAATGAAAAAAAAACAGATGTAGTGGTGCATGTACCGGTCACATACAGCTGCGGACAGTGCTGGAACATGTCATCTGGAGCTAATATCAAGTCACATTAGCCACATCAACCCATGTTGGAATCAATGCAGGGGATGCTGGTCACATGATCTGAATAGATGTGAATAGAGACGAATCACGAGTCAGGACAGACGGCTGAGGCCAACAGAGGATGTGTAGCAGCCATATTTAAACAGGGATCACATAGACATACAGTTAAGTCCAGAAATATTTGGACAGTGACCGAATCTTCGTGATTTCAGCTCTGCAGGCCACTATTTTTAGTTTAAAATGAGACAACTGAGATGCAATTGATGTGTAGACTTTCAGGTTTAAATAAAGGAGTTAAACAATAAGATCCTGTGAAATGTTTAGGAATTGCAACTATTTTTCTACAAAGCCTCCTCATCATAACAAGGCTCCATAACTTTTGATTGACAAAATAAGGGAAGATTGTGGGAAATGTTAGACTATAGGCCACTTTACACACAGCGACATCGCTAGCGATGTCGCTGGTGAAAGCAGCCGCCCCCGTAGGTTGTGCGTCACGGGCAAATCCCTGCCCGTGGCGCACAACATCGTTAGCACCTGTCACACATACTTACCTGCCTAGCGACGTCGCTGTGCCGGCGAACCGCCTCCTTTCTAAGGGGGAGGTTCGTTCGGCATCACAGCGGCGTCCCTAAGCGGCCTAGAAGCGGAGGGGCGGAGATGAGCGGTATGTAACATCCCACCCACCTCCTTCCTTCCTCATTGTCGGTGGCCGCAGGTACGATGTTGTTCCTCGTTCCTGCGGTGTCACACATAGCGATGTGTGCTGCCGCAGTAACGACGAACAACCTGCGTCCTGCAACAGCAATGACATTCGGGATTAGAACGACGTGTCAACGATCAATGATTAGCTGAGTAATTTTGATCGTTAACGGTCGTTCATGCGTTTCACACGCAATGACGTCGCTAACATGGCCGGATGTGCGTCACAAATTCTGTGACCCCAACGACATCTCGTTAGCGATGTCGTTGCGTGTAAAGCCCCCTTAAGTTGGACCTTAGTGGGAACTTTGCTTTCGGCTCTTATTTTTATATCTCTCTTTTCTTTCCCTGGACTACATCGTACATGCATTGTTTGCTATTTAAAAAATAAATAGGTAAGCCAGGAGAAAAGTTAATAGTATTTTGTGAAATAAACTATTTTTTTTACTTACTGTGTTAGAAATGGAGAAATCTGATAAAAATCTCTCCATTACTAACACCAGGACATGATGCCAGCTGTGTTTCACAGCTGACATCAGCTCCGACTATAATAACCAGATTGCGAATTCACCAAGGAATTAGGAAAAGCCGAGGTAAGCGATAGAATTGGCACATCTAATGATTACAACGTGTAGCTCTATTCTCTCATCAAGTGCATCTACTCACTTTGGGATATGCCCTATATTATTTGATTTGGCAACAGCTGCCTGACGATACTGTCACTCCCCCTATGTCACTCTACATAGGGGGAGTGGTCTGTTTTCGCTGTAGAGGACCAGTGGAAGTACCAGGAGGTACGAAACGGCCGTTGTCTTTAGAGAGCCTGCACCCGGCTCTCTTACACTGTTTTATATCACTCCATGGATTGAATAAAGAACAGTATTGGATTTTTCCTGTGAGTCCCGTGGCTTTCTTTCTACTTGGGACTACAGTTATTCAATTGACCCTTTGGTTATGAGATGGTCATTTGATCAATTAATATCATAACTGCTTAACCCATGAAATCTGGAGCAGACCATATCATTGGTGCAAGCTGTGAAGGAGCCCTCTTCCATATGTGTCTGCCAGTGCGCAAAATAATATTTTGCATGTGCATGCAATAAAATCTATGAACATATTTATTATAAATGAGAATACTACAGGTTATACAGATGTGTCTTTATCTCTCCTCTTGACTGAACATATCTCCAGAAACGTGTTGCAAGAAACATGATATTTTGCGATGCGCTGTCTTGATATGTCTCTAACGTGTGTCTCTATATGTGGCCACCTCCTGTGATGTGCATTATGAGCATGTCAAGAGATTTGCTAGCATGTCTTCATATTGTACTGAATGTGTTTAGTGATAAATTGGGGGTCCTTAAGAGGATTGTCTGAGCACAACGTATTGATGACCTTTTCAGGAACACAAGTCATCAATATAAAATCAATGTAGGTCTGACATTTGGTACCCCCCACCAATCTGTCGCTTGATGTAAACACTTTGAATTTGGCTACAAAGCACAAAAGCAGACTTCCACTCACTATATAGTGTACTGATATATACGAAATGTATATATACAGTGACAAGTAAAAGGATAACAATGTTTTGAACTTTTGACTTTCAGGCTCCATATCCCACCTTCCATTAAAGCTGTTATTGTGAAACTATCTTCAATTTATAGATAATCTATCTCATACATAGATTTGACTTGCAACTATTTAGCATATGATTAGTTATCCAGATTCTTGTCATTTCACTGCATTGTTACTGTTTGGCTCCTGGTGTTTGAAAAATCTATTTCTTCCTTTATACTACAAATTACAATCTGTTATCACATTCCCTAATAGCTCAATGTGTAATTTGGTTGATTTTCAAGTGAAATGTCATTGGTTCTAATCGAAGAGCAGCCATTAAGACGATTTCCCAAGAAGAGAGAAGCAGCATCATCCAGCTAATCGATAGCGGTCTCTCGGCCAAGCAAATTGCCAAACTGCATCATGTGAGTGCCAGGGCAGCTGGAAGATACAAAATGAAGTCTGTCCATCCATTCAAAGGCCAAGAGGTGGACAATCAGGCAAAATATCAAAGTCAATAAACCAGTTCATCAAAAGATCTATCAGTTCTGGTATGACAAACACAGCAGTGGAGGTGGCTCGTATGCTTCATAATAGTGAGATAACAGACATCCATACGAGCACTGTGTGATGCATATTACACAAGTTGACATGACTTCAATATTGTCATTAGCAGCGTCAGCTCGAATTTCAAAAAAGTATGAAAATTGGACAGTAGAATATTGGAAGCAGGTGATTTGGAGTAATGAGACGATAAACAATAGACTAGGCTTTGATGGGTGCAAATAGGTCTGGAAGAAACAAGGGGAAAAGGGGCTAACGGATTGAGAGATTGAAGGAACTGCCAAGTTTGGTGAAGGAAGCCTGGTGATATACGGTGGTTTCAAAGCCAAAGGTGTTGGATTGGATACTTAACCAGGATGGATGGTGGTCTCAATGATGAGCTATATGTGAGTATCCTACAAGATAAGTTACTTCGTACAGTTGAGTACTATGGGTATGAAAAGGATGGCATAGTGTTAAAGCAGGACAACAATCCAAAGCATGTGTCAAGATTGGCAAAGCAATGGTTCGATGACAATGAAGTAGAGGTGCTGGATTGGCCCCCATAGTCCCCCAGACCTCAACCCAATCAAACACTTCTGAGTAGAGTTGAAGAAAAATCTGTATACATACCCAAGTGAGTTAAACAGTATGCACCAACATTGGGAACATGTAGAAGAGATCTGGGATCAGACTACGGATTTAGACATGCTTGAATGGGATTGAGAGCATGCCCAGTAGGATTCAGGCATGGTTGAAAACCAAAATTGGATTTGCAAAACATAATGGTCTAAACAAAATGAAGGTAGTCTCACAATAGAAGGTGTATGGTGAGATATGGAGACTGAAATTCAAAATTTCAAAATAAAGTTACACTTTTGCTTGTAAACGTATATATACATTTATAACAGCTGTTTTGCAGTATCTGGCAGCAACTGTTACTCAGTGAATTGATCACAGTGGAGTTCAGGTCAATGTATTTATATCTAGCAGCAGAAGGAGCAAATTACATGATTGTTTGGGAGTGCCCCTGTAATCACTAGCAATACAGACAAGAACAGCACATGGGCCCTTTGCAGTCCAATAACTCAGCATAATGCAAAATTCCACCTGATTTTGAGGTGTAAATGGACCCACTTATTTTTTTGGGTCCCTGGTTAGCTGCACACTTTGCCCCATCCACAATCTGATATTGATAACCTATCTTATGGATAGATCTCAAATACATTGAGCATGCAAAATCACTTTAAACAAATATAATTACTTAAGTTTATTCATGTGTTTAGGGCTAAAATATTTTTAAAAGGTCCATTAATTTTGCATTCATGATATGTTATTTTATATATGCGTAGAGTGGTGGGGCGGTAGTCATGGGAGAGAGCTTGACATCGGATGCCCTGGACTGCTACATGCAAGCCATGGTCCTGGATGGGTGTGTGGACTTGTATCGTGTGGATTGTATGCATCAAGTAGGCCACATTTTGCTGTTGACCTCGGCTGGCCAGGACCAAATAAAGACTCACTTTCACAAGACCACCAGTTCAGTTTTAACAACTCTTCTTTACTTAATGGTTCATCATCATTAACTCTATACACAAAATAGGGAGCACCCGTCTTCTAGTACATTACAGTTCCTGCTGGATTTTTTTCTGTTTTGCTGATCCAGTGAGTCCCAGCACAACCCAATTCGTCACAGTCACTTTCCCTTTCTGCAGCTGCCTGTCTCTTCTCCTTGTAGAGGAGGGGTAAGGCTATGTTCACACAATGCATCTTTTCTTAACCACAAAGATACAGCGTTTTTGGACCCAAAAAATGCACCAACAGCAAAAACGCATAAAAAACGCATGTTTACCGCATTTTGCCCAAAGCGTTTTTTTAAGTCAAATTTATTGACTGGAAGGGCTCAAAAATGCAGAAAGAATTGACATGCTACATCTTGGCTGCATCTTCAGAAACACAGCCAAAAAAAGATGCACTGTGTGGACAGCAAAATAGAAATCTCAGACTTTGCTGGGGGAAGGAAATGCATGCATTTAGGTGCATGTTTGTGACCTCAAAAATGCACCAAAATTGCATTAAAATATGCAGTGTGTGAACATACCCTAAGGGATTTTGCCACTATGGCCAGAGTAGAGCCTTGTGTTCCCAGATACTTCAGAATCCACATATCAATTCTCCATAGAGGATGTGGTAGTGGATAGCCAGTAGTGTCAGAGTAAAGTCTTGCACTCCCAGATGCTTGGGGAGACTTGGCCCGGGAAAACCAGCTTCACTCACCCATTGTAACTTGCTACCTTTTAGGCTTGGGGCCTTATCGTTAAAGTCCCATCCTCCGGAATCTGTTGTATGGGGTCACACCATTGGAAAGCTGGCCTCTAGCCTTAGAGATGACTCGCATTCTGTGGCTTGGTGAACTCTCAAGGATCTCGCTATCTTGACTCTAGTCTCCTCTCTCTTTCTTCTACCACAAGTCACCCACTGTATGCGGTCTTAACAACCTGCAGAATACATAACTGTATCTCTCACAAACTGGATCTCCACTAACTGTCTAGAAGGAACCGTCTCTTTCGTATGAACTAACCCCTCCCATTGTGGAATAGTTCCAACACTTAACTACTACTTATACTATAAAGTGAAAGAAGGTAGAAAGGAGCTGCTGACGTTCCTAATTGTGGAATTGTTGAACGCACATGTGTGACAGAAACGCGTCAGGGTCACGTGGTGTGTGCTTCGGCACCATGTTTTAAAATTTTGTCTATGTTTTGAATGAAGAAAAAGATACTCTTTTTATCCATACAGGATGTGCAGGATTTGTTAATTTTTTGATACTTACACTATAGTCTGGTAACTACATATACAAGTGCTATGCAATATATATTAAATCATTACTCTATTGCATTATATAATCTTACTGTACATTACACAGAAACCCATCATAATGCATCACATTACCATCACAGTTCACGTTACAATATTTACACAAGATGCATAACGCAATTCACATTACACTACACGACAATACAACAACGCGATTGGTGTCTTCAGGGAAAGGAACGGGACAACAATCAGGCCACCTCCTTAGGATTATTTTTCTTAGTTTACAGTGTTAAGTCATTAGAATTATACATTTACATTGATAAACAGCCTAAAAACACCAACTAATCATAGCATGATATAGAAATAGATGTTTTTGAAGAAAGCACCTTATCAATGGAGAAGTGAAGCCTTTAGCTGAACCCATCAAATCTATATTGTGCAAATATCCCAAATAGTGAAAAGAACAAGAAATTTCTCTGTAAAATCAGCATAGAAAGGGATATTTAGCATGTGCTGGAGTTACTTATTTACCCCTTGAGGTGGGGAAATAGAAAAATAGTAGAAATACACTGTAAGGCATTCTTGTTTTATTAGCTGACAACTGGGATAATGTAGGATCCTGCCTCCTGTGGTTTCTGCTGAACGCCCTGTGGCAGCTGATTTAATGAGACATACATGTACGGTAACATACATACTGTGCCCTGCGCAGGCAAGATTGCAATATGGATTTCATCACAGTGCCCTATTAAAGCAGTAATATAAGGTAACCTGTAGGGCCGATATCTAGAAAAGTAAATCAAAGGCACATAAAGGAATTCCTAAGTAGCGTGAGGCAGTTCAAACCAATTTATCAAGCAACTTTTTTTTTTGAGAATTTCGAAAACTTTACTTTTTCTCATGTTAATATCTGTAGTTAATTATACAATGTATTTTAATTTTATACACTGCATAGTGCTGAGGCATATCCAGGGGGGGGCAGGCGCAAAACATTTTTCCCAGGCATAGCTAGCATGAGGGTGCCGTTGGGCAGCCTGATGCTGCAGTCCGAAGTGTCTCCCCGGAGGTTGCATTTTACTGACTCATGTAGTGCGATTCGGCAGTTCTCTGAGCCGGCTATCACCTTGAAAGTGCAGTACGCCGGCTCCCAGTGATCAATTGTACTTGAGTCTTTCAGACTCATGTAAAATTGAAGCCCTGGCCACCAGCACTTGCGGACTAGGGCAACATCTGCAGCATGATCAGATGATCTGATCACGCAGCTGAAATCACTCGCACATGGTGCAGACTGAGGCACACACAATGTTGGTGGTTAGCTCTCCAATGGAGCTGAAGATACTGATGATTTATTGTAATTGGTTGGTTATTTGAAGATTTGGGGGCAATGGGTGGTATTTGGGTGCTGACACAGAATGAGGAGTGAGGGGAAGACACAAAATAGCGATGGGGTTTTTGAGGACACAGTCTGGGAAGTGAAGGAGGTAATGGGTGCAGACAGTATTGGGAGTCAGGGGGGATGGGTACAGAAAGTAATGAGATCGAGGGGGATGTATTAGGACACAGTATGTGGAGTGAATGTGGGGGATGGATGTGGACTCAGTACGGTAAGCAAGGGGAGGATGAGTGCAGACTCAGTAAGGTGACTAGAGTGACTGCAGACTTTCAGCACAAACCTGAACAAGCCCTTTAATAATACAATTAAGCCCTGTAGCATGCTCAATCCTAACAGCGTGTAATATACTAACCGTAAAGATTCAGCTCTGCTTACTGCTTCCAGCAGTCATCACATGGTCGCTGCGCTCATATGTGATTTTCATACTTATGGTCACTTGGACATCTAGCTGTTCTTACTGCTTCTCTCTATGAAGCAGAGGCTGTAGTTTTCCACTGAACATTTAGAGAATTGTGAAGAACAGCTCGCCGATACATGACTATAAGTGTGCAAATCACATATAAATGAGAGGTCACATGAAAACTATGCAAACTGTGTGTGTGTGTGTGTATGTGTGTGTGTATGTGAGAGAGAGAGTGTGTGTGTGTGAGTGTGTGTGTGTGTGTGTGTGTATGTGTGTGTGTATGTGAGAGAGAGTGTGTGTGTGTGTGTGTGTGTGAGTGTGTGTGTGTGTGTGTGTGTGTGCATGTGTGTGAGTGTATGTGTGTGTGGCAGTGGGATGCCAAACTGAATCCTTGCCCTGGGTGCCAGAAAACCTAAATAATGAGTACTTTAGCTGCACTGCTCCTGTGACTGCGGTCTCCATTATTTTACCGCCATTATTACCTCTTAGAATCTAATTTCACACTGTGCTCTCTGGTCATCAGGTCATCTAAAATCTCTGTCAAGCACCCTCTCCATTCTCTGGCAAAGACATCATTCCAGGAATACATCTGATATTACAGGTTAGTAATAAACAGAGAAAAGCCAGTAATAGCATTCAAAGAGAAAAAATATAACATCTAAAATTGATATTTCACAAGTCTGTACATACATGGTGCTACTCAGGGGCGTAACTACCGCAGTCGCAGCGGTCGCCATTGCAACTGGGCCCAGGAGGTTAGGGGCCCGCGGCCGCCCGGAAGATGAGCAGTCAGCTCCTTTCTGTGAGAGGAGCTGCGCTGTTCTACCGCAGACCATGCAGCACGGTGGCCGCTCAATGATCCGGTTGCCTCCCGTCACCGCGCTCCTGTCAATGTGTGTCGCCCTGGGCAAGCCAGGGGACACAGGTCACAACACCACCGCACCCCACATCCCAGGTAGGCACACCTAAGCTGAACCAAAAATCCTTGTTGCCTTCCTCCAGGAGTCTGATGATGCACACCAGGGGGTGGGCCAGGCGGTTGGCTCCGCCCACCAAGGAGCTCACAGCTCTGGAGGCAGGAAGTGTCAGGCAGTTGAGCTCGGGGCGAGCTTGGGTAAACAAGTTCAGCCCAGGCAGGGCAAGAGTAAACAACTAAGTGACAGAAAGAGAAAGAGAAGTGGTAAAGGAGGAAAGCAAGAGTGGTGACAGAGAGAGAGCGAAGCCTGAAGGTCCAGCTTTGTGTAGGGCCAGAACAGCAAGGTCAGCGACGGCGGTGACTGTCCGGAGGGGGACCGTTTGGAAGTTCCTGGAAGGACCCCGTTGGCTGTGTGCCCGGTGGTCTGGAGCAGTGTTCCGAAGGACAGTCAGCACCAGGGCAGGGGCCTCTCGGACCCCGGCAAGGCTAGGAGTCGCCAAATTTGCCGAATCCGTCAGTGAAGGGGACGTAGATTCCCCCAACAACCAAGTCCCGATTGAAGGCAACAGTCCAACCTGTACAACAGAGGCACCGCCACCGCCAGGGCACCAGTCTCTGAGGGCCAGCGCCTGCGGGCAAAGTGTAGTGCTCCTCCGGCCCAGCTTGAAGCCGGGGAGCGGGTTACCGGTGGGGACCCATCGCAACCATTCGTACATACAGGTGCAAGGAAGAGGGACATCACCGTCACCTGCCGGGAAAGCAAAGCAGCCGTCTGTGGGACCGTCCTACCAGCCGTTGGTTTACCGTACAAACTGTGTCCGTGTCTCAGGCTGAGTGAGTACCACAGTGCCGCAAGGCACAGCGCTGCCCCCGCGTCCCTGCGCCCACCAGGCCCTGCACCTCACAAGCCACCACCGGGTCCCGGGATCACCAACCCCTACCCACGGAGGGGCAACACAACACCTGGCTGCTCACCATCACCATCCCCGGGATCCCCGCATTGAGCAGCGGTGGTGCTACACATCACCACAACCGTGGGTGGCGTCACGGACATTATCCCAACATCCCAAATCCCCCCCTTTCACTCACGGGCGAGGAGTGCCGCTCGAGGAAAACCCCCGGGATCCGGCCTACGTCTCGAGCCACCACTGAGCAGCCGGACCCGAGCAGAAGGGGTGAGCGCGGTGTGCTGACACCCTCCTCCCCGCCCGCGACAAATGCGCTGCCGTCACAGCGCTCGTGCTCCCGTCACTGCGCTCCCGTCACTGTGCTCTCATCACCACGCTTCTGTCACCGCACACTGCTTGCTTTGATATTGCATAGAGCGGCCGGCACCGCTCTATGCATCATCAGTCTACCCCCGTGCCTGCGCGTTGACGTCACTCCTGTGCGACTGCTGTGTGTGGTGAGAGCACAAAGCACAGGAGGATGCCGACTGGAGCCATGGGGGAACGAGGACAGAAGTGAGGACGAGCAGCGGTGAAATAAGTAGAGGTGAGGACAGAGCTGTGGTGGAAGGAGAAGAGAGGTTAGTACTTGTCTTTTTATTTCTTTTTTTATAAATCAGTGAGTACACGGGGAGGCTGGCTGCAGTACACATGGAGTCCTTGGGGGGGCCCTGGCTGCAGGACACATGGAGGCCCGGGGGGGGGCTGGCTGCAGGACACATGGAGTCCTTGGGGGGGCCCTGGCTGCAGGACACATGGAGGCCCAAGGGGGCTTGCTGCAGGACACATGGAGGCCCTGGGGGAGCTGGCTGCATGACACATGGAGGCCCTGGGGGTCTGGCTGCATGATACATGGAGGTCTATGGGGCTGCATGATACATGGAGGTCTATGGGGCTGCATGATACATGGAGATCTATGGGGCTGCATAATAAACATGAAGGACACCTTATAAATGCACTATATGGGATGCATTATACATGGAGGAATATGGGGCTGCATAATACAATATGAAGGTTTATGGGGCTGCATTGTAATATATATAGGACTATGGGGGCTACATTATAATATATGGAGGACTATGGAGGCTACTTTATACATGGAGGACTATGGGGGTGCGTTATAAAACATGGAGGACTGTGGTGAAGTACTGTATAATATATGGAAAACTATGGGGTGAATTATAATACATGGAGGACTACGGCAAATGCATTATTATACATGGAGGACTATGGAGGTGCATTCTAATATATGAAGGGTTATGTGGGACCCTTTATACTATATGGAAGGCTATGTGGGGGCCATTATAGTATTTGGAGAACTAAATACAAGGCGGAACAAAGATACAAGCATGGGATGGGAATGTTTTGTGCTAAGGAAAAAAGGCTCTTTCCCTCAGCACCCAGCTTTCCCATGCTCTGCTATACATCTCTCAGCACCTAGCTTTCCCATGCTCTGATATGGGAAAGCTGGGTGATGAGGGAATGATGTATAGCAGAGCATGGGAAAGCTGGGTGCCGAGGACAAGATGGATATCAGAACATAGGAAAGCTGTGTTCTGATAGAGAGATTTCAGAACATGGGAAATCTGGCTGCTGAGGGTAAAGGCCACTTTACATACAGAGATATATCTTTGGCAGATCTGTGGTTGCAGTGAAATTGTGGACAATCAGTGCCAGGTTTGTGGCTGTGTACAAATGGAACAATATGTCCATGATTTCACTGCAACCACAGATCTGCCAAAGATTTATCTCTGTTTGTAAAGTGGCCTTAAGAGCCAAGTGTCAGCATCATTATCCTGTACCCTGAGTGTCGGTGTACGTGGAGGGCGGGCCCCGATCCAAATTGCACCAGGGCCCATCAAACTCTAGTTACGCCACTGGTGCTACTTCATATACCATGGAGGCCATGTATTATGCATGGAGCCATACGTTGGACAGCATGATTTTTATGGCAAGTATCCAACATGCTATTGAGCAGCATAAGCTAGGATGTTCCTAAAGGCCACATCTCACTAAGCGATATCGCTAGCGACATCGCTGCTGAGTCACGGTTTTTGTGATGCAACAGCGATCTTGCTAGTGATGTCGATGTGTGTGACATCCAGCTATGACCTGGCCCCTGCTGTGAGGTCGCCGGTCGTTGCTGAATGTCCTGGACCATTTTTTGGTCGTTGCTCTCCCGCTGTGAAGCACACATCGCTGTGTTTGACAGTGAGAGAGCAACGATCTGAATGTGCAGGGAGCAGGGAGCTGGCTTTTGCGGACGGTGGTAACCAAGGTACACATCGGGTAACCAAGCAAAGCACTTTGCTTGGTTACCCGATATTTACCTTGGTTACCAGCGTCCGCAGCTTCTAAAAGCTGGCTCCCTGCTCACGTAGTCAAGGTACACATCGGGTAACTATAAGCAAAGTGCTTTGCTTAGTAACCCAATGTGTACCATGGTTACGAAGCGCAGCGTCGTTACACGGGTCGCTGGTGGCTGATCTCTGATCGCTGTGGAGATCTGCCTGTTTGACAGCTCACCAGTGACCATGTAACGACGCTCTAGCGATCCCTGCCAGGTCAGATCTCTGGTAGGATCGCTGGAGCGTTGCTAAGTGTGACGGTACCTTTAGACACATATGGTACACACGTCTGGCACATTATCTACAGATTGTGGGGCAAGATAAGTTAAACTATTATATAAAAGGCATGAGTAAAGCAAAGAGAACTGTTAAATTAATGAAAATGTGGGACTAAATGGGCCACTATCACAAAATCTTGAAAGCTTGCTATTATTACCATCTTTTCAGTTAGCCATTAAAAGGTATAAACCACTGAGGACTTCAGTTCTTTTCAATATTTTTTTTTAATCTCTACTGGCTAACACGGTACAAAGATATATTTTACCTGACTGCAACCAATCAGAGGCACTGTCTGCAGGTCACTATTGTGGTATAAAAATAAAGAAATAAAGATATTGGTGAAGAATCCCCCCCCCCCGTATTATGATACCCAGCACAGATAAACCATACTGCTATAGGTTTCAGCCCTCAGCTGTGCATTTATCTTGCCTATGTATCAAAATAAGAGGAACCTCATGCATTTTTTTTTTGTTTTCACTATTTAAGTAAATATTTTTAGAAAACGGTGTGTGGTCCCCCATATTTTTGACACTCAGCCAAGATAAAGCCCCACAGCTGGGTGCTGGTATGCTCAGGCCGAGAAAACCCATGGTTATTGGCCCCCCAAAAAAATCCTTTTTTTAAATAAGAGACAAAAAAAGCCCCCTATTTCACCAATTTATTAACCCCCAAAAACATCCAACTCTGACGTAATCCACACGAGGTTCCACGATGATCCTGCCTCTGCTACATCTGAAGGTGTAGCGAGCGGCAATAGAACATTACCAGATGCTGTGGATTTCAGGCAGAGAATGACTTAGCCACAGCGATCAGCAGTGACGTCACCGTTAAGTTACGGTCATAGCTGGAGGTTCTCACGGTCCTCCACCTGTGACCACAGGTAACTTGACCTCAGGTGACTTCATTAAACATCGAGGTCCCCTGAGGTCAGTTTACCTGCGGTCACAGGTGAAGGACGGTGAGAACAGATGAAGTGTTGAACAGGTAGAGGAACACTTAAAATGCAATGTAGCAAGTTCTACTGTACATATATACACAGTTGCACTCCACTTGGGTCACATCACTGCATAAACATTTTAACTTGGAAAGACCCTTAACACAAAGACTCTGATTCATCAAGACCAGCAATCTTCACATCGGTCTTGATGAGGAGGCATGGTGAAGTTAGACTCTCTTGATTCATTAAGAGGTGCATGCCTCCTAATAAATCAGGAGCATATAAAAAGTGATGTTTGTCTCCATGCGCCATGCTACAAATTTTATTCATGTCAGGGTCTGGAGAAAAATTCCTGGTTTAAGATATGCCACAACTGTCAATAAATTAGACAAGCTGTGGCATCACGTTCCATAACGTGCCCCCATCCCACCTCAGCTTATGAAAATGCCAAATGTCACAACCTTTTCAGGACTTTTTAAAGTGATTTAGGCCAGAATTCTGATGTGTTCGCTTTGATGAATAGAGTCCAATGGGTATCACAGTCAGTTTTACTTCTTCCTGTCTCTTCATTTCTGCAGTCACCGCATCTACAGTGTTATCATCACTGGTCTTAAGACACAGCTTAAGACTGCTTTCAGAGACACTAGCTATGTCCATGGCAGGGAATCCAACTCACACCCTTAGCGAGAAGATGTGCCACCAATGGCTAGATACATCCACTATTCCTAACGGTATCGTTTCACATCTTTGCTGGCTTTGCCTCTTTTTTTCTGAGTAGGTGACACATGACCAATATTATCACTTTCATCATTGGGGCCATCACCTCCTTCTTGACCAACTCCCTCTTTAGTATCCACGTTGATGTAGCCATTTCAGCATATAGCAATAGGCTTACAATGAGAAAAGTGCAACCACCGCCTGTTCACACATCCGCACTACACTTTTTACTGTAACCAGGATGCCTGTAATGAGTAATACACATCACCCAGCATTCCCCAAGCACCTGGTAGGTACTGCTTTGAACACTAGCATAAACATGGTAGTAGCACAATCAGGCTATACTTTCTCTTTTTGAGGTTGGGGGTATTTATAGCGCAGAGAGGAACAAATTTATTATATTTTAGATTCAATATACAAAAAACAAGGTACACTGTAAAAGTTACAACAAATAAAATAATAAATAGGTGTACACAAGCAAAAACAGTATACAATGTCAAAATAACGGAATGTCTTACAAATGGGATCTGTGAGCATTTCAGGAAGAAGTGATGCTGCAGAAATTTGGACAGAACTAACATGCATGTGGTTGTCCTTGGGTGTGACCATGAGATGCTCTAGATCAGATGTTAAAAAGGGTCTACCAGGTCCATCAGCCTTCCCGTTTGTGAGGTAGGAAAGAATGGTTAATTAACGCAAGGATGACCACCATTTTGGACATAATTCTACTGTAGGTTATATTTTCCCAAAGAAACTTCCCAGTGAAATAGTGGATTTTGACTATGATATATCTATAATTTTGGGTGATATCGTATTTCTGTGTGTAATGCTCACTGTTGTGAGTGGGGAGTGGACCCTCTGGACTGCAGCACAGAGTATACTTGAGGGGCGTGACTAGAGCCTTTGATGGTCAGGGTAGACTTGGCTGCCGGTAGCCACCAGGTAGCACTCAGGGAGAATTGGTGCTACAACAGTTGGCTAAGGCTGGAGTCATACTTGTGTGTTACTCACACGAGGATCGCATCTCATCACCTGCACCGTCTGCTCGCTCTCAGGACAGAACGTTCTGATCTAGCGTGAAGAGGAGCGTGGTTTAAGGGCCTAGTGGCAGTAAGAAGAGGTGCTAAGGACCATACGGGGAACAGCCTGCAGCTCAGGAGGTGGGGAGGTCAGCGGACAGATGAGTATTAGTTTTTTATGGTTTTTTATCCTTTGCCAGCTGTCATCTAGCTAAATTTTTGTAGAGCCAATTACAAAAACCCTACATTCTGGATTATACAGATTTTTCTTAAGTTGAAGTGGAATTTAATGCTAGTCAAATACATTTGCACAACTCTACAAATGAGGCATTACGTATTCTGGGTGTGACAAATCACTTAAATAGTAGTTGTCACCAGGGTTGTGCCATATAATCTGAAGAATTTGATTGCAGGAACAGAGATTCTGATTCCTGTGATGTGTCACTTACTGGGTCTTTTGTTGTTGTTTTGGCAAAATGACTGATTTATCATCAGGAGAGTGTCACTAGAGGATGGGATGGCATTAACCTGGTGACAGATTCCTTTAAGGGAGTCTCTGCCTCCTGAGGTTGTTTCCTCACCCAGCGCTGGTCTATTGAGATTGATTGATAGCTCACTGTCTAATTTCCTTGTCTGTGCCTGATGTATCAAATACAGTAAGCTATCAATCAAGATAAAGAGGCCGGTGCAAGGAGGGAAAACAACCTCAGGAGGCAGAGACTAGGAATGTGTTCTGTCAAGACCAGAGCACTTAATATCTCAATTGCATATGAATTAAAGTGTTGATTTATTGGGAATGCAGTAACAGATTGAAGATATAAAGGTGTCCATTTATTTAACTTTTAAAGACTTGCATGCCCTTGTAGGTGTTTTAGTGCAGTGGAACTTATTGATAGATTCCCTTCAAAAACTTGTACAATAAATTTATCATTTTTTTTACGATGATTGATGTATGTTGTTACAAATTTTCTGTATTTTTGCCAAATTAAAAATTAACGACATGATTTCTTATTTAGAATGAGTCAATCGATTCAAAGCATATTGCATTTGTTTAGAATTTTTTTACAAATTCACTCAATTTGGCAATGTCAAACAAAATGACCACTGCTTTTTTACATATTGCAAAAGATTGCAAAAGCCATAGAGGAGGAGGACATGACCTCAGGCTGGCTTCCCCATAATGCCTAACAACTAACACAGCACATGGTTTAGCACAGCCAATCAAGAGAGACTATCAGAGTCTGTATAAAATTAGAAGCAGGGAATACAGCAGCCGTTTTGTGGTGAATATGGATTATTCAACTCACATCTTAGTCACAAATATAGAGAGAAAACCTTAAAACACTGAGGAATCTGTGTACTGTGAAAAAGATTAGGTTGTGTATAGAAAAAAAAATGTTATACATGTTTTTCTAAGGAATTCAGAAAATTTGGATTAAAGGCAAATTGAGTCACTAAAAATCCAAATTTTGGGAAGAAATTGTCAAGTCTTGTATATTTGAATGTCATAACATTTTCTCTTCTCTAGTTATCAGTTCTTTGACTTTTACTTCCCTTTATTCAGATTTTTTTTTTTATTTTTCTGTTGACAAAGCTATATGAGGGCTTGATTTCGCAGGCAAGGTGTGGTTATTAATGATATCATTCACTTTATCATTCAATTCCGATGAATTGACAGCACAAATTTGCAATAGTATTTTTGGCTTTATTTTAGCTGTATTCATTGTGTAGTAAAAAAACTTCTTGTGAATATGATTCTCAAGGTCAGTATAATTACAGATATACTGTATATATGTGTATATATATATATATATATATAATATTTTTTTTTAATAACCTATTTTATTCATTAATTTTGTTTTTGGTCTTTTTAGGAGACTTGAACTTGTGATCATCTGATTGTGTGTTCTATATACTTCTGTATCACAGTGCTGCAGAATATCAAAATATAGCAAAAATCATGGTCTCCCATGAAGCTGAGCTTCAAAGGAGTACTAAAGTTGCAGTCTTTAGCGACTTCACCAAGTCCCCAGCTGAC
Source organism: Anomaloglossus baeobatrachus (assembly GCF_048569485.1). Lineage (NCBI taxonomy): Eukaryota > Metazoa > Chordata > Amphibia > Anura > Aromobatidae > Anomaloglossus > Anomaloglossus baeobatrachus. Next base: position 104,718,620 of record NC_134354.1, on the reverse strand, counting down.
AGGGTAATACACCAGCAAACTGCAATTGCATCTTGGTTGGGGTACATACAGTAGGTGCCTGAAATGGTCCACCCCTGGAACTACACACTTTAAATGCTGCTGTTAGAGGTCAAATGAAGCAATCAGAGGTTTTGGTATGATTGCTGCTTCTACAGGCAAGTGCCAAGTGTATAAAGTAGTCAGTATCTGTTGGGTATGATACAGGCTCAGCCCCTGAGCCAGCTCTACACATACACCTGTATCCGATATGTACAGTACATGCACAAGTTAACCCTAAAACGCATACCTGGAGCCTCGCAGGCCTGCTAGGTTACTTGTTTTCTATGGTTGATTTCTAAGGTTGCGCGTTCTAGGGTTAAGAAATGGTTAAAAGATCAGGTGCATAGATGCAAAAACATATGACTCCTTCCCCCCCAAAAAAATAATTTACATACAATACTAAGCAAAAATTTTTAGGAAGATATTGAATTTGCTGCAAAGTGAGAGTGTTTTTCACCAAACATTGATTTTATTTAGATTCCTCTCTTCTTTCCTTTGTATTTTGATCATTGTTAAAAATAATCTGTGTGAGACTGTGACCGGGGTTATCTATGACGGCCGGTATGTCTCGCCCCGGTTGTGCTCACTCCATGATAGAAAGCAACTCCACTCCAGGGTTAATGCTGTTTCCCTACAGGCTGAAAGAAGGGTTAAAAGGAAACAGGAACAAGGGCGGGGGGTGTCGAGTGTGAGGGAGTGAACACAACTCCCTGAGTTCTCTGCCGGAGAGACCCATGTGTACTGTTGTGGACTTTTGTTTGGATATTAAACCGTGTGCTGTGACCCTTGGTGCCTGGATCCCGTGTCTTCTGCTGCGCAGCCGACCACGCTACCTCACATATGGTGGAGAATCGGCGGGCATACCAGCCGGTGAGGTGTAGCTTCCATTTCTGGTGACCCGGTAGCACATGTCCTGGATTCAAGCGGCTATACTACAGCCCAAACCCGGAGACACCATGGAGGAAATACTAAAGCAGCAGCAACAGATCAATGCACACCTGCTCCGGTCGTTGGATCATCAGCAGCAATCTTTGAAATTGCAGGAACAAAGGCACCAAGAACAGATGGTTCTACTGGCCAAGTCGATCCGTGCCGGACCGGCAGCAACAACCCCGGGACTTGGTGACGACGACAGCGTCCGGAAAGCGGTGAGACAAGCGTTGCAAAAGATGACCCTGGGGGATGATGTGGAAGCGTTCCTGGCGGTGTTTGAGCGGGTGGCCGAGCGGGAAAAGCTGCCGACCCCCCAGTGGGCTGAGGTATTGTCGCCCTATCTGACGGGGGAGCCCCAAAAAGCGTACCTGGACCTCTGTACCGAGGACGCCATAGAATATGCGACTTTGAAAGCCGAAATACTGGCTCGGTTGGGGGTGAATACCTATGTACGGGCTCAGCGGGTAAATCAGTGGTTCTATGAGGAAGCCAAACCCGTACGCTCCCAGGCCTATGACTTGTTGCATCTCGTAAAAAAGTGGTTGCAGCCTGACACTCTGAGCCCGGCGCAAATGGTGGAAAGGGTAGTAGTTGATCGTTTTGTGCGCACTTTACCCGTCACCATTCAACGGTGGGTAGGAGAGGGCGACCCGAGTACCCTGGACCAATTAGTGTCCCTGGTAGAGCGGCATGTGGCTACGCAGGACTTGATACGGGACACTGAGACTTTGCGTACCGCCCGTCGGTCCGGCCCCTCCAAGCCTAGGGCCAAGGACCCACCGCCGACACCGGTGCAGAAGTCCACTACCGTCCCGTCTGAGGCCACGCCCGCCGTCCCTGAGGTCCGGAAGGTTCTGTACCCTAAACGACAACTCGTCAAGGGGGTTTCCTTCCCTATTAGATGTTGGCGGTGCCAGCGGGTGGGACATATGGAAGCCCAGTGTCCACTCACCACGGAGCCCATGGATTGTGGGGTTACCCGGCGGGGTTCAATGTATGCTCAGGTGGTGTGTACCGCTGACCTGGTCTCCCCAGAGACTGAGCCCCACTTGTGCCAAATACAGGTGAATGGATGTCCGGTTACAGGCTTGTTGGATTCCGGAAGCTTAGTGACCCTTGTGCGATCAACCCTAAGGGCTAAAGTAAAGGCCACAGGACATACCGTGGGGGTGGTTTGCATACATGGGGACCGCCGAGACTATCCTACGGGGATTGTCACCATCACAGCACCTTGCGCTCAGGTGCAACATGAGGTGGGACTTATTAACACCCTTCCCTATGGCGTGATCCTAGGAAGGGATCTACCCTATTTTTGGACTTTATGGAAGGGACCTCCTAAGTCCCCTCAGATATTGGTCAGTCCGGGACCTGAGCCCTACAATCCTGAATCCGGGACGCCTGCCGTAGGGGTTCCCATGATAGGGACAGAATGTGAACCCGATAGGTCACCCCTAGAGGTATTGGCAGGAGAGGCTGAGACAGTCGAGCCCATCCCGGAGTTGGAGGCGTCCCCGGATACGTTTGGGACAGCCCAACTCCAGGACCCTACATTAATACATGCTCGGAGTCGGGTGACAGTAGTTGACGGGGTGGCACAGCTGCCTGGTGCCCAGGTAAGGTACCCCCATTTCGCTCTTAAGCAGGATTTACTCTACCGGATAGATGAAATACGGGGCGTGGGGGTAGAGCAGTTGGTGGTGCCCCAGCCGTATCGCCAGCGGGTCCTCGACTTGGCTCATAAACACCTGATGAGTGGCCACCTAGGGGTCAAGAAAACGCAGGAGCGAATATTGCAAAGGTTCTATTGGCCCGGGGTCTTTGGGGAGGTAAAACGGTTCTGCGAAACCTGCCCGGAGTGTCAGCTTACCGCACCCCTGACCCACTTTCGCAGTCCGTTGGTACCGTTACCCATTATAGAAGTCCCTTTTGAACGGATAGGGATGGATCTGGTGGGGCCCCTCGTAAAGTCTGCTCAAGGGCACCAACACATCCTAGTGATTGTTGACTATGCCACCCGGTATCCAGAGGCGATACCTCTCAGACATACTGTGGCGAAGCTTATAGCTCGGGAGTTGTTTGCTGTGTTCTGCCGGGTGGGGTTGCCCAAGGAGATCCTTACGGATCAGGGGACCCCATTCATGTCTAAAGTGACCAAAGAACTATGCCGGCTACTCCAGATCAAGCAGTTGCGTACGTCTGTGTATCATCCTCAGACGGATGGGTTAGTAGAACGATTCAATAAAACCCTGAAAACCATGCTCAAAAGGGTGATCTCCAAAGATGGGAAAGACTGGGATATGATGCTTCCCTATTTGATGTTTGCCATACGAGAGGTGCCACAGGCATCCACGGGGTTTTCGCCTTTTGAGTTGTTATACGGGCGACATCCCCGGGGATTGTTGGACCTGGCAAAGGAAACATGGGAGCAAGAGCCCACCCCCCATAAAAGTGTGATTGAACACATTTTAGGAATGCAGAACCGCATAAGCGCGGTCATGCCAATTGTGAAGGAGCATTTACAGGAGGCTCAGGCCTCGCAAAGCGGCCGCTACAATAGACAAGCCACCGTGCGGACCTTTAAACCCGGGGATCGGGTGTTGGTTTTAATCCCCACGGCGGAGAGTAAATTCCTGGCTCAGTGGCAAGGCCCCTACGAGATAAAGGAAAGAGTCGGGGTGGTCAACTATAAGGTATTGCAGCCCGGTAGGCGGAAACCTGAACAAATATACCATGTCAACCTATTAAAACCTTGGCAGGAACGGGAAAGCCTGATGGTTGTTTTTTCCCCATCTCCCTCCTCTTCGGGTCGTTCACATCCCGCTCCAGCGACCTCCGGAGAGGACGAACCGGAAGTAAGGATTGGAGAAGCCCTCACCAAGCAACAGAGGCGAGAGGCCAGACGGCTGGTTCAGCAGAACCCCGATGTCTTCTCCGAGCTGCCTGGTAGGACAAGTCTGATACGACATGACATTGTCACCGAGCCTCACCTGAAGGTACGCCTGAAGTCATACCGCGTGCCGGAGGCTCGAAGACAAGCCATATCAGAGGAAGTGAAGACAATGCTACGCCTGGGGGTCATCGAAAAATCCCGAAGTGAATGGGCTAGTCCCATTGTCCTAATACCAAAACCTGATGGCTCCTTAAGGTTCTGCAATGACTTTAGGAGATTGAACGAAATATCCAAGTTCGATCTCTACCCCATGCCCCGGGTGGATGAGCTGATTGATAGGCTGGGACAGGCGCGATATTTCACCACGCTCGACCTGACCAAGGGGTACTGGCAGGTGCCACTGACGGAGTCCGCCAAGGAGAAAACCGCTTTTGTTACGCCGGAGGGTCTCTTCCACTATGTTGTCTTGCCTTTTGGGTTACATGGCGCTCCGGCCACGTTCCAGAGGTTGATGGACTTGGTGCTGGAACCCCACCAGGCGTATGCATCAGCGTACCATGATGACATCATTATTTACAGCTCCGAGTGGCAGACCCACTTGGAACAGGTACAAGCGGTGGTGGACGCGCTTCGAACAGCCGGATTGACAGCCAATCCCAAGAACTGTGCGTTGGGACTCACGGAAGCCCGCTACTTGGGCTACGTGATAGGCCAAGGAGTGATTAAGCCCCAAATTAACAAGGTTGAGGCGATCCAGAAGTGGCCTAGACCCCTGACCACGAAGCAGGTTAGGGCCTTCCTGGGTATCGTGGGGTACTACAGGAGGTTTGTAAAAGATTTTGCAGGACTATCAGCCCCCTTGACGGACCTTCTCAAAGGCAAGAAGTCCGTCATGGTGCGCTGGACTCAGCAGGCCGAGGACTCCTTCCGGGCCCTGAAGGGGGTTCTGTGCGGACAGCCCGTTCTTTTAAACCCTGATTTCCGGAAGGAGTTCATAGTACAGACTGACGCCTCGGAGGTCGGCCTGGGGGCAGTGCTGTCTCAGGTGGTTCAGGGGGAGGAACACCCCGTCACCTTCTTAAGTAGGAAGCTCACCCCTCCCGAGCGGAATTATAGCGTAGTGGAGAAGGAGTGCCTGGCGATCAAGTGGGCCTTGGAGTCCCTACGCTATTACCTGCTGGGACGGCAGTTTCGCTTGGTGACGGATCACTCTCCACTGGTCTGGATGAGGTCCGCCAAGGAACGGAATGCCCGGGTTACCCGGTGGTTCCTTTCTCTGCAGAACTTCCGGTTTACGGTTGAACACCGCATTGTCCCGCGGCCCGTGTTTGATGGCGGGAGTTCAATCCCGCACGCTTGAACTGAGGGGGGGTATGTGAGACTGTGACCGGGGTTATCTATGACGGCCGGTATGTCTCGCCCCGGTTGTGCTCACTCCATGATAGAAAGCAACTCCACTCCAGGGTTAATGCTGTTTCCCTACAGGCTGAAAGAAGGGTTAAAAGGAAACAGGAACAAGGGCGGGGGGTGTCGAGTGTGAGGGAGTGAACACAACTCCCTGAGTTCTCTGCCGGAGAGGCACATGTGTACTGTTGTGGACTTTTGTTTGGATATTAAACCGTGTGCTGTGACCCTTGGTGCCTGGATCCCGTGTCTTCTGCTGCGCAGCCGACCACGCTACCTCACATCTGTTAAAACTTACATTTTGAAAGGTATTTTTTTCACACCTGATGAAAACCTTTGCACAATACTGTGCATACTGTATATAGTTATCAAATACTTGAATACCGCTATAGCAGAACAAAATATAACTGCCATTTAGTGATTTAAAATTACCTCCATATAGCTCCTGAACAGAACACTAAACACTAAGCAAAACCACCAGCAATACAATATAATACTTCATATTTTATAGTGCAAAGTTCAGGACATTTAATCCCTGCCCCAGAACTGACCCCAAACATCTGTTCTTGGATATATGTTTGCTGGACCATGGCAAAAATCAAGACTTCTGGCAAGTATATTATACAATGTAGATATGGATACATGTGTTGTAGGTATCGCCCCTATGAAGGGTAGAAAACATGTCACCTTTAAGAGGCAGTTCTCCACTATTAACTGTGTACTATGGACTAGCTGATTCAGCCAGCGTTTACCCTCTGGACACAGAGCTTTTGGACTAAAGGCCCTGTCACACACACAGATAAACGTGCGGCAAATCTGTGGTTGCAGTGAAATTGTGGACAATCAGTGCCAGGTTTGTGGCTGTGTACAAGTGGAACAATATGTGTCTCTGGCGGAGGAGGGGACGCTGCGCTCTCCCACTGCTTGGGTCCGGCTGCCGCTGCTGCTGCGGCCGCTGCTGCTCGGTGGCTCGAGCGATGGGCCGGATCCCGGGGACTCGAGCGGCGCTCCTCGCCCGTGAGTGAAAAGGGGAAGGGTTTGGTTTTGGGGATATTGTCCGTGACGCCACCCACGGTTGTGGTGATTGTGTGGACACCACCGCTGCTCTGGACGGGGATCCCGGGAGCGGTGACAGGGAGCAGCTTTGATGTTAGTTCTCCCCTCCGTGGGTAGGGGGTTGGTTGTCCCGGGGCCCGGTGATGGGGTAGGGGTGGATGGCAGGCCGGGTGCGGGGCCTGGTGAGGTGCAGGGTCGCGGGGGCAGCGCTGTGCCGCATGGCACGGTGGTACTCACTCAGCCTGAGACGATGACACAGTTCTCGGTAAAACACACGGCTGGAAAGACGGTTCACACGGACGGCTGCTGTTGCTTTTCCCCGGTAGTTAACGGTGACTGTCTCTTTCCCTGCATCTAGTACTTCTGTTGGTTCCAATGGGTTCCCACCGGTAACCCACTCCCCGGCTTGGATATGGGCCGGAGGAGCCCCTCTTTGCCCGCAGGCGCTGGCCCAAAGAAACTGGTGCCTTGGCGGTGGCGGTGTCTCTCTCATACGGTTGGACTGTTGCCTTCAATCGGGACTTAGTTGTTTGGAAACCCGCAGGTCCCCTTCACTGACAGATTTGGCAAATTCACGGCGACTCCAAGCCTTGCCGGGATCCGAAAGGCCCCTGCCAATGGTGCTGGCTTCTCCTAGTGTACCGGTCCGGTACCGCCGGGCCACCGCCTGTCCACGGTCCTTACGGCAACTCCGATAGGCCACTCCTGCAGATGGTCACCGCCGTCTGCTAACCTTGCTGTCTCTGTCCGGGGCACACACCCGGACCAACTTCAGGCTCTTAAGCTGTCACTTTCCTCCTTCCACTTTCACCTCTCAAACTCCTCTCACTCCTCTCCAAACTATAACTGCCTGGTTTTCCCGCCTCCAGGACTGTGAACTCCTCGGTGGGCGGGACCAACCACCTGGCCCACCCCCTGGTGTGGTCATCAGCCCCTGGAGGAGGGCAACAAGGATTTTTGGGTCTAGCTTTGATCTGCCTAACCGGGGTGTAGGGTGTGGTGATGTCATTACCTGTGACCCCTGGCTTGTCCAGGGCGTCACATGTCCATGATTTCACTGCAACCACAGATTTATCCCTGTGTGTGACAGGGCCTTAACATGACCAAAAAGTGCGAGATAGGGAGAAGGAGAGAAAAAAAGAGCTTACGGCCAGGACAAGAAAATTTTGTGTGCAGAGAGAGAGATGTTGCTTGTGTGGAGTCTGGGAACCACAGTGTCGGAAGAAGTATGGTGCCGGCTGTGAGGGCCTTACCATTAGTTGACCGTGAGAGTCCCCTGGTCGTTGTTTGGCGAGTACCGAACTGAGGAGACAACGATTCCAAGACTAGCGAATCCGAACTGAGGAGAAGACATCGTCCCGAGGAGTCCAGAGATTCCAGGTCTGTCTTAAATGTAAAGCTCCCCACTGCCCTGCTGGAAGAAGTGCGCATGGATAAACATCACGGAACTGAACCCAAGGGAGTGATCTGATCCCCCCTCAGTGGTACTATGATTCTCTATCTTTGCGTGTACTAAGCAGGGCATAGCGTAGGCCTCAGTAGGCAGAGCGCGGCATCCGTGATTGCAGAGGTCAGCTAGCTCAGTGCAG